>NW_027142345.1:3812500-4145001 GCF_036365525.1 Heterodontus francisci
CACACACACACACACCACAGCCCAGACACTGTGACTTGTATATATGCACACACACACACACACTCACACCACAGCCCAGACACTTATTCCTATATATATGCACACACACGCACACACACAAACACACACACCACAGCCCAGACACTGAGACTTATATATATGCGCACACACACACACACACACCACAGCCCAGACACTGAGACTTGCTATATATGCACACACACACACACACACACACACATACCACAGCCCAGCCACTGAGACTTATATATATGCACACACACACAAACACACACACACACAGCCCAGACCCTGAGACATACATATATATATACACACACACACACACCAGAACCCAGGCACTTGAGATATATATATATATATTTTTATATATATACACACAGACACTCTGTCTCTCTCTCTCTCGCGCGCTCACATGCACTCACAGACACACACACTTGCTGAATCACATTCTCTCAAATATGTGCACAACCTATCTTTCTCTCTTTCTGACACTCACACACATACACAGATCTGGTAACATTGCTCCAGTCTGATGTCTAATTTCTCTGTTTATTTCTGACACTCACACACATACACAGATCTGGTAACATTGCTCCAGTCTGATGTCTAATTTCTCTGTTTATTTCTGACACTCACACACATACACAGATCTGGTAACTTTGCTGCAGTCTGATGTCTAATTTCTCTGTTTATTTCTGACACTCACACGCATACACAGATCTGGTAACATTGCTCCAGTCTGATGTCTAATTTCTCTGTTTATTTCTGACACTCACACACATACACAGATCCGGTAACATTGCTCCAGTCTGATGTCTAATTTCTCTGTTTATTTCTGACACTCACACACATACACAGATCTGGTAACTTTGCTGCAGTCTGATGTCTAATTTCTCTGTTTATTTCTGACACTCACACACATACACAGATCTGGTAACATTGCTCCAGTCTGATGTCTAATTTCTCTGTTTATTTCTGACACTCACACACATACACAGATCTGGTAACATTGCTCCAGTCTGATGTCTAATTTCTCTGTTTTTTCCCTTCCTCACAGTTAACTTGCTGACGATTGTGATCCTGTCTCGGGGAAAGTGCGGTCTCTCCAAATGTGTCACTCGGTACCTGGTGGCCATGTCAGCGGCGGATCTACTGGTCATTATCCTGGACCTGATATTCAGACACATTCCCATTGTTTATTATGAACAGTTTCAGTTCCTGTATTCCATCCCCGTGTGTAATATCCACGCCGTCCTGCTTTACACAGTCACAGACTGTTCTGTCTGGTTCACCGTCACTTTCACCTTTGATCGATTTGTGGCCATTTGTTGTCAGAATCTGAAAAGTAAATATTGCAGTGAGAAAACACGTGCTGTGGTTGTGGGAACAGTGAGTTTGCTGAGCTGTTTAAAGAACATCTTCTGGTATTTTATGTTAACGGGTCGGTATTCGCTGGTGAACGATCCCTGGTTTTGTGATGTAACAATAGATGTTGTGGAATCTCGTGTCTGGGGAACAATCGAGTTCCTCCACAACATTCTAACCCCGGCCGTCCCATTTGTGCTGATTCTGCTGCTCAACGCTCTCACCGTCAGACACATTTTAGTGAGCAGCAGAGGACGCAGGAGACTCCGGGCTCACAGCAGTGGAGAGAGTCACAGAGACCCCGAGATGGAGAGTCGAAGGAAATCTATCATTTTACTGTTAGTTATCTCTGGTAATTTCATGCTGTTGTGGGCCCTGTTAATGGTGTTTTCTATATGGAGGAGGATGTGGTATTTGGGTTATCAGTCTGTTTATCTCCCGGTGTTTCTGCTGGAATTGTCCTTCATGCTCCAGCTCCTGAGCTGCTCCACAAACACTGTGATTTACGCCGTGACCCAGACTCAGTTCAGAGAGCAGGTGAAGAATGTGCTGAAATATCCCTTTAATACAATTGTTAAATTAATTCAATAATCAGAGGAGGGGGAGGGGCCTGTCACCATGGAGACAGAGCGGGGGAGGGGACTGTCACCATGGAGACAGAGCGGGGGAGGGGCCTGTCACCATGGAGACAGAGCGGGGGAGGGGACTGTCACCATGGAGACAGAGCGGGGGCTAGGCCTGTCACCATGGAGACAGAGCGGGGGAGGGGACTGTCACCATGGAGACAGAGCGGGGGAGGGGACTGTCACCATGGAGACAGAGCGGGGGCGGGGACTGTCACCATGGAGACAGAGCGGGGGAGGGGCCTGTCACCATGGAGACAGAGCGGGGGAGGGGCCTCTCACCATGGAGACAGAGCGGGGGAGGGGCCTCTCACCATGGAGACAGAGCGGGGGAGGGGCCTGTCACCATGGAGACAGAGCGGGGGAGGGGACTGTCACCATGGAGACAGAGCGGGGGAGGGGCCTGTCACCATGGAGACAGAGCGGGGGAGGGACCTGTCACCATGGAGACAGAGCGGGGGAGGGGCCTGTCACCATGGAGACAGAGCGGGGGAGGGGACTGTCACCATGGAGACAGAGCGGGAGAGGGGACTGTCACCATGGAGACAGAGCGGGGGAGGGGCCTGTCACCATGGAGACAGAGCGGGGGAGGGACCTGTCACCATGGAGACAGAGCGGGGGAGGGGCCTGTCACCATGGAGACAGAGCGGGGGAGGAGCCTGTCACCATGGAGACAGACTGGGGGAGGGGCCTGTCACCATGGAGACAGAGCGGGGGAGGGACCTCTCACCATGGAGACAGAGCGGGGGAGGGGCCTCTCACCATGGAGACAGAGCGGGGGAGGGGACTGTCACCATGGAGACAGAGTGGGGGAGGGGCCTGTCACCATGGAGACAGAGCGGGGGAGGGGACTGTCACCATGGAGACAGAGAGGGGGCGGGGACTGTCACCATGGAGACAGAGCGGGGGAGGGGACTGTCACCATGGAGACAGAGTGGGGGAGGGGCCTGTCACCATGGAGACAGAGCGGGGGAGGGGACTGTCACCATGGAGACAGAGCGGGGGAGGGGACTGTCACCATGGAGACAGAGTGGGGGAGGGGCCTCTCACCATGGAGACAGAGCGGGGGAGGGGCCTCTCACCATGGAGACAGAGCGGGGGAGGGGCCTCTCACCATGGAGACAGAGCGGGGGAGGGGACTGTCACCATGGAGACAGAGCGGGAGAGGGGACTGTCACCATGGAGACAGAGTGGGGGAGGGGCCTGTCACCATGGAGACAGAGCGGGGGAGGGGACTGTCACCATGGAGACAGAGAGGGGGCGGGGACTGTCACCATGGAGACAGAGCGGGGGAGGGGACTGTCACCATGGAGACAGAGTGGGGGAGGGGCCTGTCACCATGGAGACAGAGCGGGGGAGGGGACTGTCACCATGGAGACAGAGAGGGGGCGGGGACTGTCGCCATGGAGACAGAGCGGGGGAGGGGACTGTCACCATGGAGACAGAGTGGGGGAGGGGCCTGTCACCATGGAGACAGAGCGGGGGAGGGGACTGTCACCATGGAGACAGAGCGGGGGAGGGGACTGTCACCATGGAGACAGAGTGGGGGAGGGGCCTCTCACCATGGAGACAGAGCGGGGGAGGGGCCTCTCACCATGGAGACAGAGCGGGGGAGGGGCCTCTCACCATGGAGACAGAGCGGGGGAGGGGACTGTCACCATGGAGACAGAGCGGGAGAGGGGACTGTCACCATGGAGACAGAGTGGGGGAGGGGCCTGTCACCATGGAGACAGAGCGGGGGAGGGGACTGTCACCATGGAGACAGAGAGGGGGCGGGGACTGTCACCATGGAGACAGAGCGGGGGAGGGGACTGTCACCATGGAGACAGAGTGGGGGAGGGGCCTGTCACCATGGAGACAGAGTGGGGGAGGGGACTGTCACCATGGAGACAGAGAGGGGGCGGGGACTGTCGCCATGGAGACAGAGCGGGGGAGGGGACTGTCACCATGGAGACAGAGCGGGGGAGGGGACTGTCACCATGGAGACAGAGCGGGGGAGGGGACTGTCACCATGGAGACAGAGCGGGGGAGGGGCCTCTCACCATGGAGACAGAGCGGGGGAGGAGCCTCTCACCATGGAGACAGAGCGGGGGAGGAGACTGTCACCATGGAGACAGAGCGGGGGAGGGGACTGTCACCATGGAGACAGAGCGGGGGAGGGGCCTCTCACCATGGAGACAGGGGGGGAGGGGCCTCTCACCATGGAGACAGAGCGGGGGAGGGGCCTCTCACCATGGAGACAGAGCGGGGGAGGGGCCTCTCACCATGGAGACAGAGTGGGGGAGGGGCCTGTCACCATGGAGACAGAGCGGGGGAGGGGACTGTCACCATGGAGATAGAGCGGGGGAGGGGCCTGTCACCATGGAGATAGAGCGGGGGAGGAGACTGTCACCATGGAGACAGAGCGGGGGAGGGGCCTCTCACCATGGAGACAGAGCGGGGGAGGGGCCTGTCACCATGGAGACAGAGCGGGGGAGGGGCCTGTCACCATGGAGACAGAGCGGGGGAGGGGCCTGTTTCCAAGGTGACGGCGAATGAGGGCGGGGTCTGTTTCCAGAGTGAAGGCGAATGGGGGCGTGGTCTGTTACCAAAGTGACGGAGAGTGGGGGCGGGGTCTGTTACCAAAGTGACGGGAGTGGGGGCGGGGTCTGTTTCCAGAGTGACGGAGTGGGGGCGGGGTCTGTTTCCAAGGTGACGGGTGTGGGGGCGGGGTCTCTTTCCAGACTGACGGGAGTGGGGGCGGTGTCTGTTTCCAGAGTGACGGGAGTGGGGGCGGGGTCTGTTTCCAGAGTGACGGGAGTGGGGGCGGGGTCTGTTTCCAAGGTGACGGGAGTGGGGGCGGGGTCTGTTACCAAAGTGACGGCGAATGGGGGCGGGGTCTGTTTCCAGAGTGACGGAGTGGGGGCGGGGTCTGTTTCCAAGGTGACGGGTGTGGGGGCGGGGTCTGTTTCCAGACTGACGGGAGTGAGGGCGGGGTCTGTTACCAAAGTGACGGCGAGTGGGGGCGGGGTCTGTTACCAAAGTGACGGGAGTGGGGGGCGGGGTCTGTTTCCAAGGTGACGGGAATGTGGGCGGGGTCTGTTGCCAGGGTGACGGGAGTGGGGGCGGGGTCTGTTACCAAGGTGACGGGAGTGGGGGCGGGGTCTGTTTCCAGGGTGACGGAGTGGGGGCGGGGTCTGTTTCCAGGGTGACGGGAGTGGGGGCGGGGTCTGTTACCAAGGTGACGGGAGTGGGGGCGGGGTCTGTTACCAAGGTGACGTGAGTGGGGGCGTGGTCTGTTACCTAGGTGACGGGAGTGGGGGCGGGGTCTGTTACCCTGGTGACGGGAGTGGGGGCGGGGTCTGTTAACAAGGTGACGGGAGTGGGGGCGGGGTCTGTTACCAAGGTGACGGGAGTGGGGGCGGGGTCTGTTTCCAGGGTGACGGGAGTGGGGGCGGGGTCTGTTACCAAGGTGACGGGAGTGGGGGCGGGGTCTGTTACCTAGGTGACGGAGTGGGGGCGGGGTCTGTTACCAAGGTGACGGGAGTGGGGGCGGGGTCTGTTTCCAGAGTGACGGGAGTGGGGGCGGGGTCTGTTTCCAGAGTGACGGGAGTGGGGGCGGGATCTGTTTCCAGGGTGACGGGGAGTGGGGGCGGGGTCTGTTTCCAGGGAGACGGGAGTGGGGGCGGGGTCTGTTTCCAGGGTGACGGGAGTGGGGGCGGGGTCTGAATCTTTCTGATTCTTTTATAATCCCTTTCAAACTAAAAGAATCCTGATAATTATTGATAATTCTTTATAATAATTTATAAACATTTACTGACCTTTACAACCTTTATAAACTGTTTATAATTCTTCCTCTCACTTTGTAAATCTTTATAATATTTATGATTGTCTGTGATTCATTATCCTTTATGAGACTTTATTCTCATTTATTATCTGTTACATTCACTGCCCTGGACAGAAAACATTGAAAATGATCCCCGTGGATTACTCTCAATTCAAACAGACCACAGTGCATATCATTTAAAATGGCCGCAGCACATGTCGCGTAAAATGGCTGCAGTCAAGGTGACATCAAACAGACCACAGAGCATAACATTTAAAATGGACGCAGTGACGGTGACATCAAACAGACCACAGTGCATATCATTTAAAATGGCCGCAGCACATGTCGCGTAAAATGGCCGCAGTGAAGGTGACATCAAACAGACCACAGTGCATATCATTTGAAATGGCCGCAGCACATGTCACGTAAAATGTCTGCAGTCAAGGTGACATCAAACAGACCACAGAGCATAACATTTAAAATGGACGCAGTGACGGTGACATCAAACAGACCACAGTGCATATCATTTAAAATGGCCGCAGCACATGTCGCGTAAAATGGACGCAGTGAAGGTGACATCAAACAGACCACAGAGCATAACATTTAAAATGGACGCAGTGACGGTGACATCAAACAGACCACAGTGCATATCATTTAAAATGGCCGTACCATATGTCACGTAAAATGGCCGCAGTGAAGGTGACATCAAACAGACCACAGAGCACATCATTTAGAATGGCAGCAGCACATGTCGCTTAAAATGGCCGCGGTGCAGGTGACATCAAACAGACAACAGTGCATATCATCAGATCGAACTGGCCTTTGTTAAAACCAGCTGGAGTGGTACTGAGTCCCACACACACACCAGGAAACAGCCAATTCAATCCAGACCTCTATTAATGCCAGCTGGAGTGGTACTGAGCCCCACTCACACACCAGATAAGAGCCAATTGAATTTGAGCCTATATTAATACCAGCTGGAGTGGTACTGAGGCTCATTCACATACCGGGAAAGAACCAATTCAATCCAGGCCCCTATTAATACCAGCTGGAGTAAAATTAACTCCCATTTACACACCAGGAAAGAGCCAATTGAAACCGAGCCTATATTATCACCAGCTGGAGTGGTACTGAGTCCCACTGACACACCAGAAAGAGCCAATTCAATCCAGGTCTCTATTAATACCAGCTGGAGAGGGACTGAGTCTCACTCACACACGGGGAAAGAGCCAATTCAATCCAGGCCTCTATTTATACCAGCTGGAGTAAAATTAACTCCCATTCACACACCAGGAAAGAGCCAATTGAAACCGAGCCTATATTATCACCAGCTGGAGTGGTACTGAGTCCCACTGACACACCAGGAAAGAGCCAATTCAATGCAAACCTTTATTAATACCAGCTGGAGTGGTACTGAGCCCCACTCACACACCAGGAAAAAGCTAATTAAAGCCAGACCGCCATTGATACCAGCTGGAGTGGGACTGAGACCCACTCACACACCAGGAAAGAGATAGTTCATTCCAGGCTTCCATTAATACTAGCTGGAGTGGCACTGAGTCCCACTAACACCCCAGAAAGAGCCAATTCAGTCCAGGTCTCTATTAATACCAGCTGGAGTGGAATTAACTCCCACTCACACAACAGGAAAGAGCAAATTCAATCCAGACCTCTATTAATACCAGCTGGAGTGGAGTTAACTCCCACTCACACACCAGGAAAGAGCTAATTCAATCCAGACCTCTATTAATACCAGCTGGAGTGGTACTGAGTCCCACTTACACACCAGAAAGAGCAAATTCAACCCAAGCCTCTATTAATACCAGCTGGAGGGGTACTGAGTCCCACTCACACAGCAGGAAAGGGACAGTTCATTACAGGCCTCTATTAATACCAGCTGGAGTGGCAGTGAGTCCCACTCACACCAGTATAGAGCCAATTCAATCCAGGCCTCTATTTATACCAGCTGGAGTGGTACTGAGCCCCACTCACACACCAGGAAAGTGGCAATTCAATCCAGGTATCTATTAATAGCAGCTGGAGTGGTACTGAGTCCCACTCACTCACCAGGAAAGTGGCAATTCAATCCAGGTATCTATTTATACCAGCTGGAGTGATACTGAGTCCCACTCACACACCAGGAAAGTGGCAATTCAATCCAGGTATCTATTAATAGCAGCTGGAGTGGTACTGAGCCCCATTCGCCCAGCAGGAAAGTGGCAATTCAATCCAGGTATCTATTGATACCAGCTGGAGTGGTACTGAGTCCCACTCACACACCAGGAAAGTGGAAATTCAATCCAGGTATCTATTGATACCAGCTGGAGTGGTACTGAGTCCCACTCACTCACCAGGAAGGAGCCAATTCAATCCAGACCTCTTTTAATACCAGCTGGAATAGTTCTGATTCACACTCACACACCAGGAAAGAGCAAATTCAAACCAGATCTCTATTAATACCAGCTGGAGTGGTACTGATCCCCACTCACTCCCCAGCAAAGAGCCAATTCAATCCAGACCTCTATTAATACCAGCTGGAGTGGTACTGAGTCTCACTCACACACCAGGAAAGAGACAATTCAATTTAGGCCTCTTTTAATACCAGCAGGAGTGGCACTAATCCCCACTCACTCACCAAAAAAGGGCCAATTCAATCCATGTCTCTATTAATAGCAGAAGGAGTGGAACTGAGCCCTGCTCACACACCAGGAAGTGGCTAACTCAATCCAGGCCTCTATTAATACCAGCTGGAGTGGTACTGAGTCCCACTCACACACCAGTTAAGAGCCAATTCAATCCAGACCTCTATGAATAACAGCTGGAGTGGTACTGAGTCCCACTCACACACCAGTTAAGAGCCAATTCAATCCAGACCTCTATGAATAACAGCTGGAATGGTACTGAGTCCCACTCACACACCAAAAAAGAGCCAATTCAATCCATGTCTCTATTAATACCAGCTGGAGTGGTACTGAGTCCCACTCACTCACCAAAAAAGAGCCAATTTAATCCATGTCTCTATTAATAGCAGAAGGAGTGGAACTGAGCCCCACTCACACACCAGGAAGTGGCTAACTCAATCCAGGCCTCTATTAATACCAGCTGGAGTGGTACTGAGTCCCACTCACACACCAGTTAAGAGCCAATTCAATCCAGACCTCTATGAATAACAGCTGGAGTGGTACTGAGTCCCACTCACTCACCAAAAAAGAGCCAATTCAATCCATGTCTCTATTAATAGCAGAAGGAGTGGAACTGAGCCCCACTCACACACCAGGAAGTGGCTAACTCAATCCAGGCCTCTATTAATACCAGCTGGAGTGGTACTGAGTCCCACTCACACACCAGGAAAGAGCCAATTGAATCCAGAACACGAATTAATACCAGCTGGAGTTCTACTGAACCCCACTCACAAACCAGGAAAGAGCAAATTCAATCCAGGCCTCTATTAATTCCAGCTGGAGTGGTACTGAGTCCCACTCACACACCAGGAAAGTGTCAATTCAATCCCAACCCTATTAATACCAGCTGGAGTGGTTCTGAGTCCCACTCACACACCAGGGAAGAGCCAATTCGATCCAGGCCTCGATCTATAGCGACTGGAGTGGGACTGAGAGCCACTCACACAGCAGAGAAGAGACAGTTCATTCCAGGACTTTATTAACACCGGGTGTTCTGGCACTGTGTCCCACTCACACACCAGAAAGAGCCAATTCATTCCAGGCCTCTATTAATACCAGCTGGAGTGATACTGATACTCACGGACACACCAGGGAAGAGCCAATTCGATCCAGGCCTCGATCTATAGCGACTGGAGTGGGACTGAGAGCCACTCACACACCAGGAAAGAGGCAATTCAATCCAGGTATCTATTAATAGCAGCTGGAGTGGTACTGAGTCCCACTCACACAGCAGAGAAGAGACAGTTCATTCCAGGACTTTATTAACACCGGGTGTTCTGGCACTGTGTCCCACTCACACACCAGAAAGAGCCAATTCAATCCAGGCCTCTATTAATTCCAGCTGGAGTGGTACTGAGTCCCACTCACACACCAGGAAAGTGTCAATTCAATCCCAACCCTATTAATACCAGCTGGAGTGGTTCTGAGTCCCAATCACACACCAGGAAAGTGTCAATTCAATCCAGGCCTCTATTAATAACATTTGGAGTGGGACTGAATCCCACTTACACAACAGATAAGAGACAGCTCATTTCAAACATCTATAAATATCAGCTGGAATGGTACTGAACCCCACTCACCCACCCGGAAAGAGCGAATTCAGTCCAGACCTCTTAATCCCAGCTGGAGTGCGACTGATTCCAACTCACACAGCAGGAAAGGGACAGTTCATTCCAGGCCTCTACTAATCCCAGCTTGAGTGGTTCCGAGCCCCACTCACACACCAGGAAACAGCCAATTCAATCCAGACCTCCACAATACCAGCTGGAGTGCGACAGAGTCCCACTCGCACAGCAGGAAAGGGACAGTTCATTCCAGGCCTCTAATATTCCCAGCTGGAGTGGTTCTGAGCCCCACTCACACACCAGGAAACAGCCAACTCAATCCAGACCTCCACAATACCAGCTGGAGTGGAATTAACTCCCACTCACACACCAGGAAAGAGCCAATTCAAACCAGACCTCTATTAATACCAGCTGGAGTGGAATTAACTCCCACTCACACACCAGGAAAGAGCCAATTCAATCCAGCCCTCTATTAATACCAGCAGGAATGGTACTGAGCCCCACTCACACACCAGGAAAGAGCCAATTCAATCCAGACCTCTATTAATACCAGCTGGAGGGGTACTGAGTCCCACTCACACACCAGAAAGAGCCAATTCAATCCAGACCTCTATTAATACCAGCTGGAGGGGTACTGAGTCCCACTCACACACCAGAAAGAGCCAATTCAATCCAGACCTCTATTAATACCAGCTGGAGTGGTACTGAGTCCCACTCACAAACCAGGAAAGGGACAGTTCATTCCAGGCCTCTATTAATACTTCTGGAGTGGTACTGAGTCCCAATCACACACCAGGAAAGAGCCACTTCAATCCCAACCGTATTAATACCAGCTGGAGTGGTTCTGAGTCCCAATCACACACCAGGAGAGAGCCAATTCAATGCAGGCCTCTATTAATAACATTTGGAGTGGGACTGAATCCCACTCACACAGCAGAGAAGAGACAGTTCATTCCAGGACTCTATTAACACCGGGTGTTCTGGCACTGTGTCCCACTCACACACCAGAAAGAGCCAATTCATTCTAGTCCTCTATTAATACCAGCTGGAGTGATACTGATTCTCACGGACACACCAGGAAAGAGACCATTCCATCCAGACCTCTAATAATACCAGCAGGATGGTACTGAGCCCCCCTCAGGCACCAGCAAGTGCCAATTCAATCCAAGCCTCTATTAATACCAGCTGGAGTGGTACTGAGTCCCACTCACACACCAAAAAGTGCCAATTCAATCCCGACCTCTATCAATACCAGCTGGAGTGGTTCGGAGTCCCAATCACGCACCAGGAAAGAGCCAATTCAATCCCAACCCTATTAATACCAGCTGGAGTGGTACTGAGTCCCACTCACACATCAGTTAAGAGCCAATTCAATCCAGACCTCTATAATACCAGCTGGAGTGCGACTGAGCGCCAAGCACACAGCAGGAAAGGGACAGTTCATTCCAGGCCTCTATTTAACCAGTTGGAGTGGTACTGAGCCCCACACACACACCAGAAAGAGCCAATTCAATCCAGGCCTCTATTAATACCAGCTGGAGGGGTACTGAGTCCCACTCACAAACCAGGAAAGGGACAGTTCATTCCAGGCCTCTATTTAACCAGTTGGAGTGGTACTGAGTCCCACCCACACTCCAGAAAGAGGCAATTCAATCCAGGCCTCTATTTAACCAGTTGGAGTGGGACTGAGCCCCCTCACACACCAGGAAAGAGCGAATTCAGTCCAAACATCTTTTAATCCCAGCTGGAGTGCGACTGATTCCCACTCACACAGCAGGAAAGGGACAGTTAATTCCAGGCCACTATTCATACCATCTGGAGTGGAATTAATTCCCACTCACACTCCAGGAAACAGCCAATTCAATCCAGACCTCTATAATACCAGCTGAAGTGCGAATGAGTCCCACACACACAGCAGGAAAGGGACAGTTCATTCCAGGCGTCTTTTTAATCAGTTGGAGTGGGACTGAGCCCCACACACACACCAGAAGAGCCAATTCAATCCAGGCCTCTATTAATACCAGCTGGAATGGTACTGAGCCCCCTCACACACCAGGAAAGAGCGAATTCAGTCCAGACCTCTTTTAATCCCAGCTGGAGTGCGACTGATTCCCACTCACACAGCAGGAAAGGGACAGTTCATTCCAGGCCTCTACTAATCCCAGCTGGAGTGGTTCCGAGCCCCAATCACACACCAGGAAACAGCCAACTCAATCCAGACCTCCATAATACCAGCTGGAGTGGAAGTAACTCCCACTCATACACCAGGAAAGAGCTAATTCAATCCAGACCTCTATTAATACCAGCAGGAATGGTACTGAGCCCCACTCAGACACCAAAAAGAGCCAATTAAATCCAGCCCTCTATTAATACCAGCTGGAGGGATACTGAGTCCCAGTCACAAACCAGGAAAGGGACAGTTCATTCCAGGCCTCTATTAATACTTCTGGAGTGGTACTGAGTCCCATTCACACTCCAGAAAGAGGCAATTCAATCCAGACCTCTATTAATACCAGCTGGAGTGGTACTGAGTCCCACTCACAAACCAGAAAAGAGCCAATTCATTCCAGACCTCTGTAATACCAGCTGGAGTGCGACTGAGACCCACTCACACAGCAAGAAAGGGACAGGTCATGCCACGCCTCTATTAATACCAGCTGGAGTGGCATTAACTCCCACTCGCACACCTGGAAACAGCCAATTCAATCCAGACCTCTATAATACCAGCTGAAGTGCGACTGAGTCCCACACACACAGCAGGAAAGGGACAGTTCATTCCCGGCCTCTATTAATCCCAGCTGGAGTGGTTCTGAGCCCCAGTCAAACACCAGGAAACAGCCAATTCAATCTAGGCCTCGAATAATACCAGCTGGAGTGGCACTGAGCCCCACTTGCACACCAGAAATAGCCAATTCAACCCAAGCCTCTATTAATACCAGCTGGAGTGGTACTGAGTCCCACTCACACACCAGAAAGAGGCAATTCAATCCAGGCCTCTATTAATACCAGCTGGAGTGGTACTGAGTCCCACTCACACACCAGGAAAGGGCAAATTCAACCAGATCTCTATTAATACCAGCTGGAGTGGTACGGAACCCCACTCACTCCGCAGCAAAGAGCCAATTCAATCCAGGCCTCTATTAATACCAGCTGGAGTGGTACTGAGCCCCACTTGCACACCAGAAATAGCCAATTCAACCCAAGCCTCTATTAATACCAGCTGGAGTGGTACTGAGTCCCACTCACACACCAGAAAGAGGCAATTCAATCCAGGCCTCTATTAATACCAGCTGGAGTGGTTCTGAGCCCCAGTCAAACACCAGGAAACAGCCAATTCAATCTAGGCCTCGAATAATACCAGCTGGAGTGGCACTGAGCCCCACTTGCACACCAGAAATAGCCAATTCAACCCAAGCCTCTATTAATACCAGCTGGAGTGGTACTGAGTCCCACTCACACACCAGAAAGAGGCAATTCAATCCAGGCCTCTATTAATACCAGCTGGAGTGGTTCTGAGTCCCACTCACAAACCAGGAAAGGGCAAATTCAACCAGATCTCTATTAATACCAGCTGGAGTGGTACGGAACCCCACTCACTCCGCAGCAAAGAGCCAATTCAATCCAGGCCTCTATTAATACCAGCTGGAGTGGTACTGAGTCTCACTCACACACCAGGAAAGAGACAATTCAATTCAGGCCTCTTTTAATACCAGCAGGAGTGGCACTAATCCCCACTCACTCACCAAAAAAGAGCCAATTCTATCCATGTCTCTATTAATAGCAGAAGGAGTAGAACTGAGCCCCACTCACACACCAGGAAGTGGCCAACTCAATCCAGGCCTCTATTAATACCAGCTGGAGTGGTACTGAGTCCCACTCACACACCAGTTAAGAGCCAATTCAATCCTGACCTCTATTAATACCAGCTGAAGTGGTACAGACTCCCACTCACAAACCAGGAAAGAGCCAATTCAATCCCAACCCTATTAATACCAGCTGGAATGGTACTGAGACCCACTCACACATCAGTTAAGAGCCAATTCAATCGAGACCTCTATTAATACCAGCTGAAGTGGTACAGAGACCCACTCACAAACCAGGAAAGAGCCAATTCAATCCAGACCTCTATTAATACCAGCTGGAGTGGTACTGAGACCCACTCACAAACCAGGAAAGAGCCAATTCAATCCAGACCTCTATTAATACCAGCTGGAGTGGTACTGAGACCCACTCACAAACCAGGAAAGAGCCAATTCAATCCAGACCTCTATTAATACCAGCTGGAGTGGTACTGAGTCCCACTCACACATCAGTTAAGAGCCAATTCAATCCAGACCTCTATTAATACCAGCTGAAGTGGTACAGAGACCCACTCACACACCAGGAAAGAGCGAATTCAATTCTGGCCTCCATTAATACTAGCTGGAGTGGTTCTGAGTCCCACTCACAAACCAGGAAAGAGCGAATTCAATTCTGGCCTCCATTAATACTAGCTGGAGTGGTACTGAGTCCCACTCACACACCAGGAAAGAGCCAATTCAATTCTGGCCTCCATTAATACTAGCTGGAGTGGTACTGAGTCCCACTCACAAACCAGGAAAGAGCCAATTCAATTCAGGCCTCTATTAATACCAGCTGGAGTGATACTGATTCTCACGGACACACCAGGAAAGAGACCATTCCATCCAGACCTCTAATAATACCAGCAGGATGGTACTGCGCCCCCCTCAGGCACCAGCAAGAGCCAATTCAATCCAAGCCTCTATTAATACCAGCTGGAGTGATACTGAGTCCCACACACACACTAAAAAGAGCCAATTCAATCCAGACCTCTTTTAATACCAGCTGGAATGGTTCTGATTCCCACTCACACACCAGGAAAGAGCAAATTCAACCAGATCTCTATTAATACCAGCTGGAGTGGTACGGAACCCCACTCACTCCGCAGCAAAGAGCCAATTCAATCCAGACCTCTATTAATACCAGCTGGAGTGGCACTGAGTCCCACTCACTCACCAAAAAAGAGCCAATTCAATCCATGTCTCTATTAATAGCAGAAGGAGTGGAACTGAGCCCCACTCACACACCAGGAAGTGGCTAACTCAATCCAGGCCTCTATTAATACCAGCTGGAGTGGTACTGAGTCCCACCCACACACCAGGAAAGAGCCAATTCAATCCAAACCCTATTAATACCAGCTGGAATGGTACTGAGTCCCACTCACACACCAGTTAAGAGCCAATTCAATCCAAACCCTATTAATACCAGCTGGAGTGGTACTGAGTCCCACTCACACACCAGGAAAGAGCCAATTCAATCCAAACCCTATTAATACCAGCTGGAGTGGTACTGAGCCCCATTCACCCACCCAGAAAGAGCCAATTCAATCCAGACCTCTATAATACCAGCTGAAGCGCGACTGAGTCCCACACACACAGCAGGAAAGGGACAGTTCATTCCAGGCCACTATTCATACCATCTGGAGTGGAATTAACTCCCACTCACACACCAGGAAACAGCCCATTCAATCCAGACCTCTATAATACCAGCTGGAGTGGTACTGAGTCTCACTCACACACCAGGAAAGAGACAATTCAATTCAGGCCTCTTTTAATACCAGCAGGAGTGGCACTAATCCCCACTCACTCACCAAAAAAGAGCCAATTCTATCCATGTCTCTATTAATAGCAGAAGGAGTGGAACTGAGCCCCGCTCACACACCAGGAAGTGGCCAACTCAATCCAGGCCTCTATTAATATCAGCTGGAGTGGTACTGAGTCCCACTCACACAACAGTTAAGAGCCAATTCAATCCAGACCTTTATAATACGAGCTGAAGTGCGACTGAGTCCCACACACAGAGCAGGAAAGGGACAGTTCATTCTAGGCCTCTATTTAACCAGTTGTAATGGTACTGAGCCCCACACACACACCAGAAAGAGCCAATTCAATCCAGGCCTCTATTAATACCAGCTGGAGTGGTACTGAGCCCCACACACACACCAGAAAGAGCCAATTCAATCCAGGCCTCTATTAATACCAGCTGGAATGGTACTGAACCCCATTCACCCACCCGGAAAGAGCGAATTCAGTCCAGACCTGTTTCAATCCCAGCTGGAGTGGTTCTGAGCCCCACTCACACACCAGGAAAGTGCCAATTCAATACAGACCTCTATAATACCAGCTGCAGTGCGACTGAGTCCCACTCACACAGCAGGAAAGGGACAGTTCATTCCAGGCTTCTATTAATCCCAGCTGGAGTGGTTCTGAGCCCCAGTCAAACACCAGTAAACGGCCAATTCAATCTAGGCCTCTATTAATACCAGCTGGAATGGAATTAACTCCCACTCACACACCAGGAAATAGCCAATTCAATCCAGACCTCTATTAATACCAGCAGGAATGGTACTGAGCCCCACGCAGACACCAGAAAGATCCAATTCAATTCAGGCCTCTATTAATACCAGCTGGAGTGGAATTAACTCCATCACACACACCAGAAACAGCCAATTCAATCCTGACCTCTATAATACCAGCTGGTGTGCGTCTAAGTCCCACTCACACGCCATGAAGGGGTCAGTTCATTGCAGGCTTCTATTAATACCAGCTGGAGTGGTACTAAGTGCCACTCACAAACCAGGAAAGAGCCAATTCAATTCAGGCCTCTATTAATACGAGCTGGAGTGGAATTAACTCCATCACACACACCAGAAACAGCCAATTCAATCCTGACCTCTATGATACCAGCTGGTGTGCGTCTAAGTCCCAGTCACACGCCATGAAGGGGTAAGTTCATTGCAGGCCTCTATTAATACCAGCTGGAGTGGTACTGAGCCCCACGCAGACACCAGAAAGATCCAATTCAATCCAGGCCTCTATTAATTCGAGCTGGAGTGGTACTGAGTCCCACTCTCAAACCAGGAAAGTGCCAATTCAATTCAGGCCTCTATTCATACCAGCTGGAGTGGAATTAACTCCATCTCACACACCAGAAAGAGCCAATTCAATCCTGACCTCTATAATACCAGCTGGTGTGCGTCTGAGTCCCTCTCACACGCCATGAAGGGGTCAGTTCATTCCAGGCCTCTATTAATACCAGCTCGAGTGCGACTGAGGATCACTCAGACACCAGGAAAGAGGCCCATTCAATCCAGACCTCTTAATACCAGCTGGAGAGGTACTGAGCCCCACTCACACACCAGGGAAGAGAGAATTCAATCCAGACCTTTATTCATACCAGCTGGAGTTGTACTGAGCCCCACTCACACACCAGGAAAGAGCCAATTCAATCCAGACCTCTGTAATACCAGCTGGAGTGCGACAAAGTCCCACTCACACAGCAGGAAAGGGACAGGTCATTCCAGGCCTCCATTAATACCAGCTGGAGTGGAATTAATTCCTAGTCACACACCAGGAAACAGCCAATTCATTCCAGGCCTCTATTAATACAAGCTGGAGTTGAACTGATCCCAACTCACAACAGGAAAGTGCCAATTCGATCCAGACCTCTGTAATACCAGCTGGAGTGCGACTGAGTCCCACTCACACAGCAGGAAAGTGACAGTTCATTCCAGGCCTCTGTAATCCCAGCTGGAGTGCGACTGAGTCCCACTCACATAGCAGGAAAGGGACAGTTCATTCCAGGCCTCTATCAATACCAGCTGGAGTTGTACTGATCCCCACTCACACACCAGGAAAGTGCCAATTCGATCCAGGCCTCCATTAATAGCAGCTGGAGTGGTACTGAGTCCCACTCACACACCAGGAAAGAGCCAATTCAATTCAGACCTCTATTAATAGCAGCTGGAGTTGTACTCAAAGAACAAAGAACAAAGAACAAAGACAATTACAGCACAGGAACAGGCCCTTCGGCCCTCCAAGCCTGCGCCGATCCAGATCCTCTCTCTAAACATGTCGCCTATTTTCTAAGGTTCTGTATCTCTTTTCTTCCTGCCCATTCATGTATCTGTCTAGATACATCTTAAAAGACTCCATCGTGCCCGCATCTACCACCTCCGCTGGCAATGCGTTCCAGGCACCCACCACCCTCTGCGTAAAGAACTTTCCACGCATATCCCCCCTAAACTTTTCCCCTTTCACTTTGAACTCGTGTCCTCTAGTAATTGAATCCCTCACTCTGGGAAAAAGCCTCTTGCTGTCCACCCTGTCTATACCTCTCATGATTTTGTACACCTCAATCAGGTCCCCCCTCAACCTCCGTCTTTCTAATGAAAATAATCCTAATCTACTCAACCTCTCTTCATAGCTAGCGCCCTCCATACCAGGCAACATCCTGGTGAACCTCCTCTGCACCCTCTCCAAAGCATCCACATCCTTTTGGTAATGTGGTGACCAGAACTGCATGCAGTATTCCAAATGTGACCGAACCAAAATCCTATCCAACTTTAACATGACCTGCCAACTCTTGTACTCAATACCCCGTCCGATGAAGGAAAGCATGCCGTATGCCTTCTTGACCACTTTATTGACCTGCGTTGCCACCTTCAGGGAACAGTGGACCTGAACACCCAAATCTCTCTGGACATCAATTTTCCCCAGGACTTTTCCATTTACTGTAGAGTTCAATCTTGAATTGGATCTTCCAAAATGCATCACCTCGCATTTGCCCTGATTGAACTCCATCTGCCATTTCTCTGCCCAACTCTCCAGTCTATCTATATTCTGCTGTATTCTCTGACAGTCCCCTTCACTATCTGCAACTCCACCAATCTTAGTGTCATCTGCAAACTTGCTAATCAGACCACCTATACTTTCCTCCAAATCATTAATGTATATCACAAACAACAGTGGTCCCAGCACGGATCCCTGTGGAACACCACTGGTCACACGTCTCCATTTTGAGAAACTCCCTTCCACTGCTACTC
The DNA here is from genome assembly GCF_036365525.1 of Heterodontus francisci. NCBI lineage: Eukaryota > Metazoa > Chordata > Chondrichthyes > Heterodontiformes > Heterodontidae > Heterodontus > Heterodontus francisci. Next base: position 3,831,448 of record NW_027142345.1, read on the forward strand.
TCTGTCTCCTGTTTCCCAGCCAGTTCTTTATCCATCTAGCTAGTACACCTTGGACCCCAAGCGCCTTCACTTTCTCCATCAGCCTACCATGAGGAACCTTATCAAACGCCTTACTGAAGTCCATGTATATGACATCTACAGCCCTTCCCTCATCAATCAACTTTGTCACTTCCTCAAAGAATTCTATTAAGTTGGTAAGACATGACCTTCCCTGCACAAAACCATGTTGCCTATCACTGATAAGCCCATTTTCTTCCAGATGGGAATAGATCCTATCCCTCAGTATCTTCTCCAGCAGCTTCCCTACCACTGACGTCAGGCTCATCGGTCTATAATTACCTGGATTTTCCCTGCTACCCTTCTTAAACAAGGGGACAACATTAGCAATTCTCCAGTCCTCCGGGACCTCACCCGTGTTTAAGGATGCTGCAAAGATATCTGTTAAGGCCCCAGCTATTTCCTCTCTCACTTCCTTCAGTAACCTGGGATAGATCCCATCCGGACCTGGGGACTTGTCCACCTTAATGCCCTTTAGAATACCCAGCACTTCCTCCCTCCTTATGCCGACTTGACTGAGAGTAATCAAACATCTGTTCCTAACCTCAACATCCGTCATGTCCCTCTCCTCGGTGAATACCGATGCAAAGTACTCGTTTAGAATCTCACCCATTTTCTCTGAGTCCAAGCATAACATTCCTCCTTTGTCCTTTAGTGGGCCAATCCTTTCTCTAGTTACCCTCTTGCTCCTTATATATGAATAAAAGGCTTTGGGATTTTCCTTAACCCTGTTTGCTAAAGATATTTCATGACCCCTTTTAGCCCTCTTAATTCCTCATTTCAGATTGGACCTACATTCCCGATAATCTTTCAAAGCTTCGTCTTTCTTCAGCCACCTAGACCTTATGTATGCTTCCTTTTTCCTCTTAGCTAGTCTCACAATTTCACCTGTCATCCATGGTTCCCTAATCTTGCCATTTCTATCCCTCATTTTCACAGGAACATGTCTCTCCTGCACGCTAATCAACCTCTCTTTAAAAGCCTCCCACATATCACATGTGGATTTACCTGCAAACAGCTGCTCCCAATCTACATTCCCCAGCTCCTGCCGAATTTTGGTGTAGTTGGCCTTCCCCCAATTTAGCACTCTTCCTTTAGGACCACTCTCGTCTTTGTCCATGAGTATTCTAAAACTTACGGAATTGTGATCACTATTCCCAAATTAGTCCCCTACTGAAACTTCAACAACCTGGCCGGGCTCATTCCCCAACACCAGGTCCAGTATGGCCCCTTCCCGAGTTGGACTATTTACATACTGCTCTAGAAAACCCTCCTGGATGCTCCTTACAAATTCTGCTCCATCTGGACCTCTAACACTAAGTGAATCCCAGTCAATGTTGGGAAAATTAAAATCTCCTATCACCACCACCCTGTTGCTCCTACATCTTTCCATAATCTGTTTACATATTTGTACCTCTATCTCACGCTCGCTGGTGGGAGTCCTGTAGTGAAGCCCCAACATTGTTACCGCACCCTTCCTATTTCTGAGTTCTGTCCATATTCCCTCACTGCTCGAGTCCTCCATAGTGCCATCCTTCAGCACAGCTGTGATATCCTCTTTGACCAGTAATGGAACTCCTCCACCCCTTTTACCTCCCTCTCTATCCCGCGTGAAGCATCCATATCCTGGGATATTTAGTTGTGAATCATGCCCTTCCCTCAACCAAGTCTCAGTAATAGCAATAACATCATACTCCCAGGTACTAATCAAAGCCCGAAGTTTATCTGCCTTACCTACTACACTTCTTGCATTAAAACAAATACACCTCAGACCACCAGTCCCTTTATATTCATCATCTGCTCCCTGCCTGCTCTTCCCCTTAGTCACACTCACACACCAGGAAACAGCCAATTCAATCCAGACCTCTATTCATACCAGCTGGAGTGCGACTGAGTCCCACACACACAGCAGGAAAGGGACAGTTCATTCCAGGCCTCTATTTAACCAGTTGGAGTGGTCCTGAGCCCCACACAATCACACCAGAAAGAGCCAATTCAATCCAGGCCTCTGTTAATACCAGCTGGAATGGTACTGAGCCCCACTCACACACCAGGAAAGAGCAAATTCAATCCAGAACTCCAAGAAAAGCAGCTGGACTGATACTGAACCCCATTCACACACCCGGAAAGAGCGAATTCAGTCCAGACCTCTTTTAATCCCAGCTGGAGTGGTTCTGAGCCCCACTCACACACCAGGAAAGTGCCAATTCAATCCAGACCTCAATAATACAAGCTGCAGTGTGACTGAGTCCCATTCACACAGCAGGAAAGGGACAGTTCATTCCAGGCTTCTATTAATACCAGCTGGAGTGGTTCTGAGCCCCAGTCACACACCAGGAAACGGCCAATTCAATCTAGGCCTCCATAAATACCAGCTGGAATGGAATTAACCCCCACTCACACACCAGGAAAGCGCCAATTCAATCCAGACCTCAATTAATACCAGCAGGAATGGTTCTGAGCCCCACGCAGACACCAGAAAGAGCCAATACAATCCAGGCCTCTATTAATACTAGCTGGAGGGGTACTGAGTCCCAGTCACAAACCAGGAAAGGGCAGTTCATTCCAGGCCTCTATTAATACCATTTGGAGTGGTACTGAGACCCACTCACACACCAGAAAGAGGCAATTCAATCTGGGCCTCTATTAATACCAGCTGGAGTGGTACAGATCCCCACTCACACACCAGGAAAGAGCCAATTCAATCCAGACCTCTATTCATACCAGCTGGAGTGGTTCTGAGTCCCACTCACACACCAGGAAAGAGCCAATTCAATCCCGACCTCGATAAATACCAGCTGGAGTTGTTCTGAGTCCCACTCACACACCAGGAAAGAGCCAATTCTATCCAGACCTCTATTAATACCAGCTGGAGTGGTACAGATCCCCACTCACTCCCCAGGAAAGAACCAATTCAATCCAGACCTCTATTAATACCAGCTGGAGTGGTACAGAGTCTCACGCACACACCAGGAAAGAGTCAATTCCATCCAGACCTATATTAATACCAGCAGGATTGGTACTGAGCCCCACTCAGACACCAGAAAGAGCCAATACAATCCAGGCCGCTATCAATACCAGCTGGTGTTGTACCGAGCCCCACTCACACACCAGGAAAGAGACAATTCAATGCAGGCCTCTATTAATAACATTTGGAGTGGTGCTGAGTCCCACTCAAACAGCAGAGAAGAGACTGTTCATTCCATGACTCTTTTAACACCGGGTGTCTTGGCACTGTGTCCCACTCACACACCAGGAAAGAGCCAATTCAATCCAAACCTCTGTTAATACCAGCTGGAGAGGTACTGAGTCTCACTCAAACACCATGAAAGAGCCAATTCAATCCAAACCTCTTTTAATACCAGCTGGAGTGGTACTGAGCACCACTCACACTCCAGGAAAGAGCCAATTCAATCCAGGCATCTATTCATACCAGCTGGAGTGGTATTGAGTCCCACTCACACACCAGTATAGCGCCAATTCATTGCAGGCCTCTATTAATAACATTTGGAGTGGGACTGAATCCCACTCACACAACAGAAGGAGCCAATTCATTCCAGGCCTCTATTAATACCAGCTGGAATGGTACTGATTCTCACGGACACACCAGGAAAAAGACAATTCCATCTAGACCTCTATTAATACCAGCAGGATGGCACTGAGCCCCCCTCAGGAACCAGCAGCAACCAATTCAATCCAGGCCGCTATTAATACCAGCTGGAGTGGTACTGAGTCCCACTCACACACCAAAAAGAGCCAATTCAATCCAGACCTCTTTTCATACCAGCTGGAGTGGTTCTGAGCCCCAATCACACACCCGGAAAGTGTCAATTCAATGCAGGCCTCTATTAGTAACATTTGGAGTGGGACTGAATCCCACTCACACAGCTGAGAAGAGACAGTTCATTCCAGGACTCTATTAACCCCGGGTGATCTGGCACTGTGTCCCACTCACACACCAGGAAAGGGACAGTTCATTCCAAACATCAATCAATACCAGCTGGAGTGGTACTGAGCCGCCCCACTCACCCACCAGGAAAGAGCCAATTCTACCCAGACCACTATTAATAACAGATGGGGTGGTACTGAGACCCACTCACACACCAGGAAAGAGCCAATTCAATCCAGACCTCTATTAATACCAGCTGGAGTGGTACTGAACACCACTCACACACCAGGAATGAGCCAATTCTACCCAGACCACTATTAATAACAGCTGGAGTGGTACTGAGTCCCACTCACCCACCAGGAATGAGCCAATTCAATACAGGCTTCTATTAATACCGGCTGGAGTGGTACTGAACCCCACTCACCCACCAGGAATGAGCCAATTCTACCCAGACCACTATTAATAACAGATGGGGTGGTACTGAGCCCCACTCACCCACCAGGAATGAGCCAATTCTACCCAGACCACTATTAATAACAGATGGGGTGGTACTGAGTCCCACTCACACACCAGGAATGAGCCAATTCAATACAGGCTTCTATTAATACCAGCTGGAGTGGTACTGAACCCCACTCACCCACCAGGAATGAGCCAATTCTACCCAGACCACTAATCGAATTTAGAATTAGAACATTGCAGCGCAGTACAGGCCCTTCGGCCCTCGATGTTGCGCCGACCTGTGAAACCATCTGACCTCCACTATTCCATTTTCATCCATATGTCTATCCAATGACCACTTAAATGCCCTAAACGTTGGCGTATCTACTACTGCTGCAGGCAGGGCGTTCCACGCCCTTACTACTCTCTGAGTAAAGAAACTACCTCTCACATCTGTCCTATATCTATCACCCCTCAACTTGAAGCTATGTCCCCTCGTGTTTTCCATCACCATCCGAGGAAAAAGACTCTCACTATCCACCCTATCTAACCCTCTGATTATCTTATATGTCTCTATTAAGTCACCTCTCCTCCTCCTTCTCTCCAACGAAAACAACCTCAAGTCCCTCAGCCTTTCCTCGTAAGACCTTCCCTCCATACCAGGCAACATCCTAGTAAATCTCCTCTGCACCCTTTCCATAGCTTCCACATCCGTCCTATAATGCGGTGACCAGAACTGCACGCAATACTCCAGGTGCGGTCTCACCAGAGTTTTGTACAGCTGCATCATGACCTCGTGGCTCCGAAACTCGATCCCCCCACTAATAAAAGCTAACATACCATATGCCTTCTTAACAGCCCTATTAACCTGGGGAGCAACCTTCAGGAATTTATGCACATGGACACCAAGATCTCTCTGTTCATCTACACTACCAAGAATCTTCCCATTAGCCCAGTACTCTGCATTCCTGTTACTCCTTCCAAAGTGAATCACCTCACACTTTTCCGCATTAAACTCCATTTGCCATCTCTCAGCCCAGCTCTGCAGCCTATCTATGACCCTCTGTAACCTACAACATCCTTCGGCACTATCCACAACTCCACAGACCTTCGTGTCAACCGCAAATTTACTAACCCACCCTTCTACACCCTCTTCCAGGTCATTTATAAAAATGACAAACAGCAGTGGCCCCAAAACAGATCCTTGCGGTACACCACTAGTAACTAAACTCCAGGATGAACATTTGCCATCAACCACCACCCTCTGTCTTCTTTCAGCTAGCCAATTTCTGATCCAAATCTCTAAATCACCTTCAACCCCAAACTTCCATATTTTCTGCAATAGCCTACCGTGGGGAACCTTATCAAACGCCTTACTGAAATCCATATACACCACATCCACGGCTTTACCCTCATCCACCTGTTTGGTCACCTTCTCGAAAAACTCAATAAGGTTTGTGAGGCACGACCTACCTTTCACAAAACCGTCCTGACTATCGCAAATGAACTTATTCTTTTCAAGATGATTATAAATCCTGTCTCTTATAACCTTTTCCAACATTTTACCCACAACCGAAGTAAGGCTCACAGGTCTATAATTACCAGGGCTGTCTCTACTCCCCTTCTTGAACAAGGGGACAACATTTGCTATCCTCCAGTCTTCCGGCACTATTCTTGTCGACAATGACGACATAAAGATCAAGGACAAAGGCTCTGCAATCTCCTCCCTGGCTTGCCAGAGAATCCTAGGATAAATCCCATCTGGCCCAGGGGACTTATCTATTTTCACACTTTCCAAAATTGATAACACCTCCTCCTTGTGAACCTCAATCCCATCTAGCCTAGTAGCCTGAATCTCAGTATTCTCCTGAACAACATTTTCATTCTCTACTGTAAATACTGACGCAAAATATTCATTTAACACTTCCCCTATCTCCTCTGATTCCACACACAACTTCCCACTACTATCCTTGATTGGCCCTGTTCTAACTCTTATCATTCGTTTATTCCTGATATACCTATAGAAAGCCTTAGGGTTTTCCTTGATCCTATCCGCCAATGACTTCTCGTGTCCTCTCCTTGCTCTTCTTAGCTCTCCCTTTAGATCCTTCCTGGCTAGCTTGTAACTCTCAAGCGCCCTAACTGAGCCTTCACGTCTCATCCTAACATAAGCCTTCTTCTTCCTCTTTATAAGCGCTTCAACTTCTTCAGTAAACCACAGCTCCCTCGCTCGACAACTTCCTCCCTGCCTGACAGGTACATACTTATCAAGGACACGCAGTAGCTGCTCCTTGAATAAGCTCCACATTTCGATTGTTCCCATCCCCTGCAGTTTCCTTCCCCATCCTACGCATCCTAAATCCTGCCTAATCGCATCATAATTTCCTTTCCCCCAGCTATAATTCTTGCCCTGCGGTATATACCTGTCCCTGCCCATCGCTAAGGTAAACCTAACCGAATTGTGATCACTATCACCAAAGTGCTCACCTACATCTAAATCTAACACCTGGCCGGGTTCATTACCCAGTACCAAATCCAATGTGGCATCGCCCCTGGTTGGCCTGTCTACATACTGTGTCAGAAAACCCTCCTGCACACACTGGACAAAAACTGACCTATCTAAAGTACTTAATAACAGCTGGAGTGGTACTGAGTCCCACTCACACACCAGGAAAGAGCCAATTCAATCCAGACTTGTGGCGAAGGGGAGTTGGAGTGAGGAGTGGAGAGTGGGGGAAGGCAGTGGGGGAGGGGAGTGGGGGATGGGAGAGGAGGGGAGTGGGGAGGGGAGTGGGGGAGCGAAGTGGGAAGAGGAGTGGAGAGGGGAGTGGAGGTGAGAGGGGAGGGGAGTGTGTGAGGGGTGAGGAATAGGGGAAATGGAAGTGGAGTGGGGGTGAGGAGGGGAGTGGAGGGGAGAGGTCGAGGTGAGTGGAGGAGGGATGAGGGATAGGGGAGTGAAAAGTGGAGTGATGAAAGGAGTGGGGGAGGGGTGTACGGGAGTGGAGATTGGGGGACGAGAGTGGAGAGTGGGAAGTGGTGGAATTGAGTCGGGAGTGGGGAGTGGGGGAGGGGAGTGGAGAGGAGGCGTAGTGGGGAGGAGAGTGGAGGCAAGTGTGGGAAGGGAGGGGAGAGGAGGCGAGTGGGAGAGGGGAGGGGAGAGGAGGCGTGTGGGGGAGGGGAGGGGAGAGGAGGCGTAGTGGGGAGGAGAGTGGAGGCAAGTGTGGGAAGGGAGGGGAGAGGAGGCGAGTGGGAGAGGGGAGGGGAGAGGAGGCGTAGTGGGGGAGGAGAGAGGAGGCAAGTGTGGGAGGGGAGGGGAGAGGAGGCGAGTGGGAGAGGGGAGGGGAGAGGAGGCAAGTGGGGGAGGGGAGGGGAGAGTTGTGGAGTGGGGGAGGGGAGGGGAGAGTTGTGGAGTGGCAGGAGAGAGGGGGAGTGGGAGAGCTTTGGGGGAGGGGTGTGGGACATGCGGGAGGTCAGTTGGGAGTGGAAGAGTGGAGGAGGGGAGTGGGGAGGGGAGTGGGGGAGGGTAGTGGAGGTTGGGGGTAGGGGAAGGGAGGCAGAAGAGGAGTGGGGAGGTGCTGGGGAGTGTAGGAGGGGGTGTTGCGTGAGGGGGAAGGGGAGGGAAGGGTTGATGGGACTGGGGGAAAGGTGTGGGGGAAGGGATTGGGGATGGGGCGTGAGGGAGGGGGAGGGCAGAGCAGAAGGGGCACGGGGGAGGGAGAGTGGGGGAGGGTGAGTGGGATTGGGGGAGGGTAGTGGGGAGTGAGAGGGAGTGTGAGGGGAGAGGGTGGTGAGTGGGCGGTAAAGGGGACGGGAGAGAGGAGTAGGAACTAGAGTGGAGGATGCGAGTGAGGGAGGAGAGTGGGGAGTGTGGGAGGGGAGTGCAGGGGGTTGGGGAGGGGAGTAGGGGAGGGGACTGGGCAGGGGAGGGTGAGGGGAGCAGGGAGAGGAATGTGCAAGGTGGCAGTGAGAGTGGAGTGGGAAATGGGAGTCAGTTTGCAGTGTTGGTTAGGGGACGGAAGAGGGGTGTGGGGAAGGGAGGGGAGTTGGTAGGGCAGTGGAGAAGGGATGTGGGGAAGGGGACTCGTGGAGGGTAACGGGGTGGGTGGATGGAAGTGGGGGAGGCGAGTGGCGGAGGGAAATGGGGTTAGCCAATGAGGAGTAGGGTAGGTGAGTGGTGGAGGGGATTGGGGAGGGGGAGAAGGGGAGAGGGAAGGGAGTGGGGGAATAGAGTGGGGAAGGGGAGGGGGAAGGGCAGGGAGGGGGATGGGAGTGGTAGAGGGGGAGCAGGAAGGGAATAAGGGAGGGAAGTGGGGTGGGGTGCAGGGAACAGGGAGGGGAGTTGGGGAGTGGGGGTGCAAAGTTAGGGGAGTGGGGGAGGGTGAGTGGGGCAGGGGGAGGGTTGTGGGGAGGGAGAGGGGATGTGAGGGGGAGAGGTTGGTGAGTGAAAGGGTGTACGGGAGGGGAGAGAGGAGTGAGGAGCGGAGTGGCGGATGGGAGTGAGGCAGGAGAGTAGTGGAGTGAGGGAGGGAGTGGGGAATGGGGTCTTGGAGTGGGGGAGTGGAGTGAGGATGTGAGTGGAGGAGGGGGATGTGAGAAGTTAAGGGGAGTGATGCAGGGGAAGGGGAGTGGGGAGAGGGGGAGTGGGGAGGGGTAGGGAATGGGAGACGGGAGTGAGTGTGCAGAGTGTGGTGGGGAGGGGGAGGGAGGGGAGTGGAGTGAGGAAAGGAGGGGAGTGGACAGGGCAGTGGAGAAGGGGACTCGCGGAGGGTAGTGGGGGAGGTGTGGGGTAGTGGGGGAGGGTAGTGGGTAAGGGTACTGGGGGAGGGTAGTGAAAGATGGGAATGGCGGAGAGGAGTGGGGGAGGCCGATGAGAAGTAGGGGGTGGGTGTTGTGGAAGGGATTGGGGAGGGGGTAAGGCGGAAGGGGGAAGGGGAGATGGAAGGGAGTGGGGGAATAGAGTGGGGAGGGAGGGGGAAGGGCGGGGAGGGGGATGGGAGTGATAGAGGGGGAGCAGGAAGGGAATAAAGGAGGGCAGTGGGATGGAGTGCAGGGAACAGGGAGGGGGGTTAGGGGAGTGGGGGAGAGTGAGTGGGGCAGAGGGAGGGTTGTGGGGAGGGAGAAGGGATGTGAGGGGGAGAGAGAGGGTATGTGAGGGGGAGAGTGTGGTAAGTGAAGGGGTGTAGGGGAGGTTAGAGAGGAGTGGGGAGTGCAGTGGCGGATGGGAGTGAGCGAGGAAAGTGGTGGAGTGGGGGATGGGTGGGGAATGGGGGCTTGGAGTGGGGGAGGTGGAGGGGGAAGGGGAGTTTGGGAATGGAGTGGGGAGGGGGATGTGGGACGGGAAGGGCAGGGGAGGGGAGAGTGGCAGGGGAAGGGGAGTAGGGGAGTGGGGAGGGGGAGGGAAGTGGGAGATGCAGGTGAGTGTGCAGCGTGTGGTGCGGGAGGGGAGAGAGGAGTGGAGTGGGGAAAGGAGGCGAGTGGACAGGGCAGTGGGGAAGGGGACTCGAGGAGGGTAGTGGGGGAGGTGTAGGGTAGTGGGGGAGGGCAGTGAAAGATGGGAGTGGCGGAGGGGAGTGGCGGAAGCCGATGAGAAGTAGGGGGTGGGTGTTGTGTAGGGGATTGGGGAGGGGGAAGGGGAGAGGGAAGGGAGTGGGGGAATAGAGTGGGCATGTTGAGGGGGAAGGGAGTGGTGGTGGGGGGTGGGGGAGGGGGAGGGGAGTGGAGAGGGGAGTGGGGGAGGGGAGTTGAGGGGGAGGGGGTGTTGGGGAGGAGAGTGGAGGGGTAAGTGGGAGGTTGTTGGGGAGGAGAGGGGAGGGGGTAGGTGATGGGGTATTGGGGAGGAGAGGGGAAAGGGACTGGGGGTGGGGGAAGGCAATGGGGGAGGGGAGTGGGGGAGGGGAGTGGAGAGGGCAATGGGAGAGGGGAGGTGGAGGTGAGTGAGGAGGATGAGGGGAGTGAATGTGTGAATTGGGGAAGTGGAAAGGGGGAGGTGAGTCATGAGGGGCGTGGGGAAGGGAGGGAAGTGGTGAGATAGGTGTTGAAGGGGGTGAGGGAGGGAAGTGGGTGATGGGAGTGGGGGAGTGGAGTGGGAGAGGGTGTGTGGTCTTGGGGGAGTGCGAGTGGTATTGGGGGAGGGTGCGTGGGATTGGGGGAAGGTGAGTGGGATTGGGGGGAGTGGAGTGGGATTGGGGGAGGGTGAGTGGAATTGGGAGAGGGTGGTGGGGAGTGGCGTGGAGGATGTGAGTGAGGGAGCAGGGGATGTGGCAGGGGGGTGGGGGATGGAGATGTGGCAAGGATATTAGGAAGGGAGTGAGAGAGCAAAGATGGGAGAGATGGAGAGGAGTGGGGGAGCGCAGAGTTGGGGGTTAGGGGAGGGGATTGGGGAGGGGAGCGGGGGAGGGGAGTGGGGGAGGGTTTGAGGTGTTGGGCAGGAGAGGAGGGTGAGGAGGGGAGTGTGGGAGGGGTTGGGGTAGGGAGTGTGGCAAGTCGGGGAGGAGTGGTGGGATTGGCAGAAGAGTGGGGGAGGGGAGTGGGGGAGGGGAGTGGGAGAGGTGTGTTGGGGAGGGGAGTTGGGGAGGGGCGTGAGGGAGGGGTTGGGGGGTAAGGGTTGGGGAGGGAGGGGAGTGAGGGAGGGGAGTGGGGGAATGGAGTGGGGAAGAGGAGGGGGGTTTGGGGGTGGGGGAGGGGAGTGGGAGTGGATTGGGGTGGGGAGGGTCCTGCTGGGGGTGGGTGTGGGAGAGGAGTGGGTGAGGTGAGGGAGTGGGGGAGGAGAATGGGAGACGGGACTGGGTGAGAGAAGTGGGAGTTAGGGAGGGACTAGGAAAGGGGAATGGGGGAAGGCGAGTGGGAAAATTGGAGTGAGTGTGTGAGGTGGGGTAGGGGAAAGGAGGGGAGTTGGGAAGGGGTGGGGGAGGGAAGGGCGGTGGGAGATGTGGGAGAGGAAGCGGAGTGGAGTAGGGGGCTGTGAGGGGAGGGAGATGTGAGAGGTGAAGGGAGTCGCAGAGGGGAGGGCAATGGGGGCAGCGGGTGTGGAGGAGGAAAGTGGGGGAGGGGATTGAGGGATGGGAGATGAGTGGGAAGATGAGTGGGGAGGGAAATGGGGGAGGGGAGTGGGCGAGTGGAGGGGTGGGGAGAGGAGTGGGGGAGAGGAGTGGGGGAGAGGAGTGGGGGAGAGAAGTGGGGAGAGGAGGGGTGGGGAGTGGAAGGGGAGAGGAATGGGGAGGGGACGGGTAAGGGAGTGAGTGAATGGAGTGGGTGGGACAGTAAATTGGGTTAAGGAGGGGGAAGAGAGTGGGGGAGAGGTGTTGGAGAGGGTGAGTGCGGAGGGCAGTGGACTGAGGAGGGGAATGTACGAGGGCAGTGGAGGAGGGGCGTGGGGGAAGTGAGAGTGGGGAGGGAAATGGGAGGGGAGTGGGGAGTGGGGTCGGTGAGTGGGGGAGAGGAGTGGGGGAGGGGAGCTCTTGGGGGAGGGGAGAGGCTGGGGAGCGGTTTGAGGAAGGGGAGTGGGGGAGGGGAGTAGGGAGGAGTGGGGGAAAGGAGTGGGGGCGGAGTGGGGGAGGGGAGTGGGGGGAGGGGACTGGGGACAGGAGTGAGGGGAGGGGTTGGGGAGGGAGGGAAGAGGGGGAATAGAGTGGGCAGAGGGACGTTAGGGGAGTGCAGCACGGAGTTAGCAGAGTGGGTGAGGGGATTTGGAGTTGGGAGTGGGAGGAGTGGGGGAGGAGTGCGGGGGTAGTGGGGGAGGGTTGGAGGAGGGAAGTGTGGGAGGAGTGGGGGAGAAGTGGGGGAGGGGTGGGCGAAGGGAGTGGGGGGAGGGGTTTGGGGACAGGTGTGAGAGGAGGGGTTGGGGAGTGAGGGGAGTGGAGTGGGGAGAGGGTAGTTAGGGGAATGGAGGAGGGGATTTGCAGTTGGGAGTGTGAGGGGAGTGGAGGGGAGGGGGTGGGGAGGCATGTGGGGGAGGGGCAGGGATGTGGGGGAGGGAGAGGTGGAATGAGGATGTAGGGGAACGAGAGTGGGTTAGGGTTAGGGTGAGTGCGGGACGGGAGTGGGGGAGGGGAGTGTGGGGAGAGTTGGGGAGGGCAGAGTGGGAGGGGAGGGGGAGGGGAGTGGGGGGCGGTAGTGGAGGATGGGAGTGGGGAGTGGAGTGGGGTGGAGGAGGACGGGAGTCAGGGAGGGGAGTTTGGAAGTGGAGCGGGGTAATGGTAGGGGAGGGAGAGAAGTGGGAGATGGGAGGAAGTGGAGTGGGGAGGGGAGGGAGGTGATTGGGGGAGGGGGACAGGAGAGCGGGGAGTGGGTAGGGCTTAGGGGCACGGGAGTGGGGGTGAGGTGGGGTTGGGAGGGTAGTGAGGGAGGGGATTTGGTGCAGGGTGTTGGGGGGAGGTAGAGGGGCAGGGGTATGGGCGATGGGAGCGGGGGAGGGGCGGGGGTGAAGGTGAGTCGGCAGAGGAGCTGGGAGGGGTATTTGGCAGGGGAGGTGGAGGTGTGGGAAGTGGGGAAGGGGAGTGGGGGACGAGGGACGGGAGAGAAGGGAGTGGGGGAGGGGAGTTGACCGAGTGGGGTGGGTAGTGGCGGAGGGTAGTGGAGCAAGGTAGTGGGGGAGAGGGTTTTGAGGGTAGGGCAGATGGAGGGGAGTGGCGGATGGGTGTGTGTGAGAGGGAGTGTGGGAGTGGAAGTGGGGGATGTGAGAGGGAGGGCAGTGTGGAGGGAGACCAGGTCTGAGCGGGAGAGGATGCGAACAAGGGGTGTAGGGGAGCGAAGTGAGGAGTGGGGGCCTGGAGTGGACGATAGGAGTGAGAGAGGGGAGTGGGATGTGGGAGGGGAAAGGGGAGTGGGGACCGGGGACGAGTGGGGGAGGGGTGCGTTGAGGGGAATGGCAGAATGAGAGGGGAGGTGAGTGGGGAATGCGGAAGTAGAGTGGAGGATGGGGAGTGGGGAAATAGGAGAGTAGAAGGGGAGGGTGTGTAATGGTGAGGGGGAGGGGAGTGTTAGGGGGAGGGGAGTGTGAGGGGAGGGAGAGGGTAGTGTGGAAGGAAGTTGGGGAGGGGAGTGGGGGATGGGGAGGGGGAGTGTGGCAGAGAGTGGGGAGGGGAGTTTGAGAGGAGAGTGGGGGAGGGCAATGGTCAGAAAGGAGGAGGAAAGTGGGAGGAGGAGTGTGGAAGAAGGAGATAGTGCGAGATTGGCGGAGGGGAGAGTGGAAGGGAATGGGGGAAGGGAGTGGGGGAGAGGGTAGGGGAATGAAGAGGGGGCGGGAGGGGGAGGGGAATGAAGAGGGGGAGGGAGGGAAATGTGGGGGGAATGAAGAGGGGGAGGGAGGGGAAGGTGGAGGGGAAATAAGAGGGGGAGGAAGCGGGTGGTGGAGGGGAATGAAGAGGGGGGAGGGGAGGTGGAGGGGAATGAAGGGGGCGGGAGGGGGTGGTGGAAGGGAATGCAGAGGGGCAGGGAGGTAGAGGTGGAGGGGAATGAAGAGGGGGAGGGGGTGGAGGGCAATGAAGAGGGGGAGGGAGGGGGAGGTGGAGGAGAATGAAGAGGGGGAGGGAGGGGGAGGTGGAGGAAAATGAAGAGGGGGAGGGAGGGGGAGGTGGAGGGGGTTGAAGAGGGGGAGGGAGGGTGTGGTGGAGGGGAATGAAGAGAGGGAGGGAGGGGTGGTGGAGGGGAATGAAGAGGGGGAGGGAGGGGTTGGTGGAGGAGAAAGAAGAGGGGGAGGGAGGGGGTGGTGGAGGAGAATGAAGAGGGGGAGGGAGGGGCAGGTGGAGGGGAATGAAGAGGGGGAGGGAGGGGGAGGTGGAGGGGAATGAAGAGGGGAGGGAGGGGGTGGTGGAGGGGAATGAAGAGGGGGAGGGAGGGGAGGTGGAGAGGAATGGAGGGAGGGGGAGTTGGAATGGAATGAATAGGGGGTGTGAGGGGGTGGTGGAGGGGAATGAAGAGGGGGAGGGAGGGTGTGGTGGAGGGAAATGAAGAGAGGGAGGGAGGGGTGGTGGGGGGAATGAAGAGGGGGAGGGAGGGGTTGGTGGAGGAGAAAGAAGAGGGGGAGGTGGGGGTGGTGGAGGAGAATGAAGAGGGGGAGGGAGGGGCAGGTGGAGGGGAATGAAGAGAGGGAGGGAGGGGTGGTGGAGGGGAATGAAGAGGGGGAGGGAAGGGTTGGTGGAGGAGAAAGAAGAGGGGGAGGGAGGGGGTGGTGGAGGAGAATGAAGAGGGGGAGGGAGGGGAGGTGGAGAGGAATGGAGGGAGGGGGAGTTGGAATGGAATGAATAGGGGGAGTGAGGGTGTGGTGGAGGAGAATGAAGAGGGGGAGGGAGGGTGTGGTGGAGGGGAATGAAGAGAGGGAGGGAGGGGTGGTGGGGGGGAATGAAGAGGGGGAGGGAGGGGTTGGTGGAGGAGAAAGAAGAGGGGGAGGTGGGGGTGGTGGAGGAGAATGAAGAGGGGGAGGGTGGGGAGGTGGAGAGGATGGAGGGAGGCGGAGGTGGAGTGGAATGAATGGGGGAGTGAGGGGGTGGTGGAGGGGATTAAACAGGGGGAGGGAGGGGGTGGTAGAGGGGAATGAAGAGGGGGAGAGAGGGTGTATGGAGGAGAAAGAGGAGGGTGTGGGATGGGGTGATGGATGATAATGAAGAGGTGGAGGGAGGGGTGGTGGAGGGGAATGAAGAGGGGGAGGGAGGGAGTGGTGGAAGGTAATGAAGAGGGGGAGGGAGGGGGAGGTGGAGGTGAATGAAGAGGTGGAGGGAGGGGGTGGTGGAGGGTAATGAAGAGGGGGAGGGAGGGGGAGGTGGAGGGGAATGAGGAGGGGGAGGGAGGGGATGGTGGTGGGTAATGAAGAGGAGGAGGGTGGGGGAGGTAGATGGGAATGATGAGGGGGAGGGAGGGGGAGGTGGAGGGGAATGAAGAGGGGGAGGGAGGGGGTGGTGGAGGGGAATGAAGAGGGGCAGGGAGCGGGAGGTGGGCAATGAAGAGGGGGAGGGAGCGGGAGGTGGGCAATGAAGAGGGGGAAGGAGGGGGTGGTGGGGAATGAATAAGTGGAGGGAGGGGTGGTGGAGAGGAATGAAGAGGGGGAGGGAGGAGGAGGTGAGGAATGAAGAGCGGGAGGGAGGGGGTGGTGGGGAATGAAGAGGGGGAGGGAAGATGTGGTGGAGGGGAATGAAGAGGGGGAGGGAAGATGTGGTGGAGGGGAATGAAGAGGGGGAGGGAGGGTTTGGAGGATGGGCATGAAGATGGGGCGAGGGAGGGGGTGATGGAGGTGAATGAACATGGGGTTGGAGGGGTATTTGGATGCGAATGAAGTGGGGGAGGGAGGGGGTGGTGGATGGGAATAAAGATGCGGAGGGAGGGGGTGGTGGAGGGGAATGAAGAGTGGGAGGGAGGGGGAGGTGGAGGGGAATGAAGAGGGGGAGGGAGGTGGTGGTGGAGTGGAATGGAGAGGGTGAGGGAGGGGGTGGTGGAGTGTGGTAGCGGAGTGGGTGATGGGTTTGGGGTAGGGGTGTGTGGTAGGGGTGTGGGGTAGGGGCGTTGTGGAGCGGAGTGCGGTCTGGGAAGTGGGGGAGGGTAGTGGGGGATGGCTGTGTGGGGTGGGAGTGTGGTAGAGACGGGCAGTGAGGACGTGAATGTAAGCGGAGTGGGGTAGGGGTGTGGGAGAGGGGAGTGGGGGAGTGGGGTAGGTTAGTGTGAGAGGGGAGTTGGGGAGTGGGGGTGGGGAATGGGGAGGCGAAGAGGGAGGGCAGCGGGGGAGGGTAGTGGGTGAGGGGAGTGGGGGAGGGGAGTGGGGGTGGGTTTGAGGGAGGGGAATTGTGGAAGGGGGTTGTCGAGGGGGTGGGGTAGGGGAGTGGGGTATGGGAGTTGTTGAGGGGACTGGGGGAGATGAGTTAGGGTGCGATGTTGGGGAGCGGAGTTGGGGAGGGGAGTTAGGGAGGGGAGTTGGGGAGGGGAGTGGGAAAGGGGAGTGAGGTAGGGGAGTGGGGTAGGGGAGTGTGGTAGGGGAGTGCGGTAGGGGAGTGAGGTAGGGGAATGTAGGAGGGCAGTTGGGGAGGGGAGTGGGGGAGAGGAGTGGGGGAGGGGTGTTGGTAAAGTGTGTGGGTTAGGGGAGTGGGGGAGGGGATTGAGGTAGGGTTATGGGGAGGGGATTGAGGTAGTGGATTGGGGGAGGGGAGTGGGGGAGGGGAGTGGGGTGGGGTAGTGGGGTAGGGGAGTGGTGGAGTGGGGTGGGGTAGTGTGGTAGGGGAGTGGTGGAGTGGAGTGGGGTGGGGTAGTGGGGTGGGGTAGTGGGTTAGGAGAGTGGAGATGGGGAGTGGGGGTGCAGAGTGGTGTCAGGGAGAGTGGTAGGGGTGGGCTCTAAGGAGGTGGAGGGAAGGGGAGTGGGTTGGGAGTTGGGGAGGGGAGTTGGAGAGGGAAGTGGGGTAGGGGAGTGGGGTGAGGAGTGATGTAGGGGAGTGGGGGAGGGGAGTGGGGGAGGGAAGTGGGGCGTTGGAGTGGCTGAGGGGAGTGGCGGATGGGAGTGGATGAGGGGAGTCGGGGAGGGGAGGGCAGTGAGGAGGTGGAGGAAAGGGGAGTGAGGCAGGGCAGTGGGGTTGGGGAGAGCAGTGAGGATTTGGCGGGAAGGGGAGTGGGGAGGGTAATGGGGAGGGGAGTGGGGGAAGGGTGTGTGATAGGTCAGTGGAGTAGGGGAGTGGGGTAGGGGTGTGGGGTAGGGGTGTGGGGTAGGCGAGTGGGGTAGGGGAGTGGGAAATGGGGGAGGGGAGTGGGGGAGGGGAGTGAGGTAGATGTATGGGAGAGGGGATAGAGGGAGTGGAATGGGGGAAGGGATTGGGGGAAGGGAGTGGGGTAGGGTCGTGGGGGCGGTAACTGGTGGAGTGGAGTGAGGTAGGGCAGTTTGAGACGGGAGTGGAGTGGGGGTGTGGGGTAGGGGAGGGCAGTGAGCAGGTGGAGGGAAGGGGGGTGACGTGGGGAGTGAGAGAGGCAGTGGCGTAGGGGAGCTGGGTAGGGGAGGGCAGTGAGGAAGAGAATGAAGGGGAGTGGAGGAGGGAAGTGAGTTAGGGGAGTGGGGTAGGGGAGTGGGAAAGTGCAGTGGGAAAGGGGAGTGGGTAGGGAGCGCAGTGAGGAGGTGGAGAGAAGGGGAGTGGGGGAGGGTATTGGGGTCGGAGGGTTGGGAAGCGGAGTTGGGTAGGGGTGTTGGTTACGGGTGTGGTGTCAGGGAGTGGGGTAGGGGAGTGTAGTAGCAGAGTGGGGTAGGGTCGTAGGGGAGCGAGTGGGGTAGGGGTGTGGGTGAGGCATGTGGGGTCGTGGAGTGGGGTAGGGGAGTTGTGGAGGGGAGTGCTGAAGGGGAGTGGGGGAGTGGAGCAGGGTAGGGAAGTGGGGTAGGGGAGTGGGGAAGGGTAGTGGGGGATGAGAGTGTGGTAGGGGAGGGCAGTGAAGAGTTGCTGGGAAGATTAGATTTAGATTAGAGATACAGCACTGAAACAGGCCCTTCGGCCCACCGAGTCTGTGCCGAACATCAACCACCCATTTATACTAATCCTACACTAATCCCATATTCCTACCAAACATCCCCACCTGTCCCTATATTTTCCTACCACCTACCTATCCTAGTGACAATTTATAATGGCCAATTTACCTACCAACCTGCAAGTCTTTTGGCTTGTGGGAGGAAACCGGAGCACCCGGAGAAAACCCACGCAGACACAGGGAGAACTTGCAAACTCCACACAGGCAGTACCCAGAATCGAACCCGGGTCCCTGGAGCTGTGAGGCTGCAGTGCTAACCACTGCGCCACTGTGCCGCCCCAAGCGGAGAGGTGGACGGGAGTGGGGGGGGGGGAGTGGGTGAGGGGGTGGGGTATGGAAGTGGGGCAGTGGAATGGGGAAGGGGAGTCGGGTAGTGGAGTTGGGTAGGGGAATGATTTAGGGGATTGGGGCAGGGGAGCGCAGTGAGGAGGTGGAGGGAAGGGGAGTGGGGGAGTAGAGTCGGGGAGGTGTCTGGGGTAGGGGAGTTGGGTAGTGGAGGGAAGAGAGGAGGTATGGGAAGGGGAGTGGGGGAGGGGTGTGGGGTAGGAGAGTTGGGGTGCGGAGTGGGGTCGGGGAGTGGTATCGGGGATTGGGGTGGGGGAGTGGGGGAGCAGAGTGGCGGAGGGGAGTGTGGTATGGGCGTGGTAACGGGGGTTGGATAAGGGAGTCGGGTAGGGGAGTTGTGAAGGGGAGTGCGGTAGGTGAGTGAGGGAGCGTGGTGGGGGATAGGTGTGTGGTAGGGGAGGGAAGTGAGGAGGTGCAGGGAATCGGAGTGGTGGACGGGTGGGGAGTGGGGGAGGGGGTGGGGTAGGGGAGTGGGGGAGGAGAGTGGGGGAGGCGAGTGGGGGAGGCGAGTGGGGGAGGCGAGTGTGGGGAGGGGAGTGGGGGAGGGGAGTGCGGTAGGGGTTTTGGCGTAGGGGATTTGGGGAAGGGAGTGCGGGAGGGGAGTGGGGGAGGGGAGTGCGGGAGGGGAGTGGGGGAGGGGAGTGGGGAGGGGAGTGGGGAGGGGTGTGGGGGAGGTTAGTGTGATGGGGAGTGGGGGAGGGGAGTATGGGAGGAGAGTTGGGGAGGGTAGAGGGTTAGGGGTGTGAGGGAGCGGAGTGGGGGAGGGGAGTGGGGGAGGGGAGTGAGGAAGGGGAGTTGAGGAGGGGAGTGGGGGAGAGGGGTGGAGTAGGGCAGTGGGGTATGGGATTAGGTGAGGGGAGCGGGCGAGGAGAACTGGGGAGGGGGGTGGAGTAGGGGTGTGGGTAGCGGAGTGGGGGAGGGGAGTTGAGGCAGGGAGTGAGGTGAGGAGTGGGGGAGGGGTGTTGTGGTGGAGGGGAGTGGTGGAGGGGTGGGGGAGGGGAGTGGGGGAGGGGATTGGGGGAGGGGTGTGGGAACCTGGGAGTGGGGGAGGGGAGTGGGGGAGGGGAGTGGGGGAGGGGAGTGGGGGAGGGTTGTGGGGGGGGAATGGGGAATGGGAGTTGGGAGGGGAGTGGGGGAGGGGAGTGGGGGAGGGGAGTGGGGAGGGGAGTGGGGAGGGGAGTGGGGAGGGGAGTGGGGAGAGGCGTGATGCAGGGGAGTTGAGGAGGGGAGTTGAGGCAGGGGAGTTGATGCGGGGAGAGGAGTGTGGGAGAGGAGTGGGGAGAGGAGTGGGGGAGAGGAGTGGGGTAGAGGAGTGGGGGAGGGGATTAGGGGACGGCGTGGGGGACGTGCGTGGGGGAGTGGGGTCGGGTTGTGGGGTCGGGGAGTGGGGTCGGGGTGTGGGGTCAGGGTGTGGGGTCGGGGAGTGGGGTCGGCGAGTGGGGACGGGGAGTGGGGTCGGGGAGTGGTGTCGGGGAGTGAGGGAGGGGAGCGCAGTGAGGAGGTGGAGGGAAGGGGAGTGGGGGAGTGGAGTGGGAGAGGTGTCTGGGGTAGGGGAGTTGGGTAGTGGAGGGCAGTGAGGAGGTGGAGGGAAGGGGAGCGGGGAGGAGTGTGTGGTAGGAGAGTTGGGGAGTGGAGTGGGGTAGGGGAGTGAGGTAGGGGAGTGGGGTAGGGGAGTGGGGTAGGGGAGTGGGGTATGGGAGTGGGGTAGGGGAGTGGTGCCGGGGAGTTTGGTAGGGGAGTGGGAGAGCGGAGTGGGGGAGCAGAGTTGGGGAGGGGAGTGTGGTAGGGGAGTGTGGTAGGGGAGTGTGGTAGGGGAGTGTGGTAGGGGTGTGGTGACGTGGGTTTGGGTAGGGGAGTCGGGTAGGGGAGTTGTGGAGGGTTGTTGTGCAGGGGAGAGCAGTAGGCGAGTGGGGGAGGGGATTTGGGGGACGGTATTTGGGGTCGGGGATTTGGGGTGGGGGATTTGGGGTTGGGGATTTGGGGGAGGGGAGTGGGGAGGGGAGTGGTGGAGGGGAGTGGGGGAGGTGAGTGTGGGAGAGGAGTGGGGGAGTGGAGTGGGATAGGGAAGTTGGCTAGCTGAGTGAGGGAGCGTAGTGGGGGATAGGTGTGTGGTAGGGGTGGGCAGTGAGGTGGTGCAGGGAATCGGAGTGGTGGACGGGAGGGGAGTGGGGGAGGGGGTGGGGTAGGGGAGTGGGGGAAGCGAGTGGGGGAAGCGAGTGGGGGAGGGGAGGGGGGAGGGGTGTGCGTTTGTGGTTTTGGGGTGGGGGATTTGGGGAGGGGAGTGGGGGAGGGGAATGATGAGGGGAGTGGGGGAGGGGAGTGGGGGAGGGGAGAGTGGAGGGGTGTGGGGGAGGTTAGTGTGGTAGGGGAGCGTGGTAGGGGAGTGGGGAGGGGAGTGGGGGAGGGGAGTTGAGGACGAGAGTTGGGGAGGGTAGAGGTTTAGGGGGTGAGGGAGGGGAGTGGGGGAGGGGAGTGAGGGAGGGGTGTTCGGGAGGGGAGTGAGGAAGGGGAGTTGAGGAGAAGGAGTGGGGTAGGGGGGTGGAGTAGGGGAGTGGGGTATGGGAATATGTGATGGGAGTGGGGGAGGAGAGTTGGGGAGGGGAGTGGGTAGGGGTGTGCAGTAGGGGAGTGGGGGAGGGGAATTGAGGCAGGGAGTGAGGTGAGGAGTGGGGGAGGGGTGCTGTGGTGGAGGGGAGTGGGTGAGGGGAGTGGGGGAGGGGAGTGGGGGAAGGGAGTGGGAACCTGGGAGTGGGGGAGGGGAGTGGGGGAGGGGAGTGGGGGAGGGTTGTGCGGTAGGGGAATGGGGAATGGGAGTGGGGAGGGGAGTGGGGGAGGGCAGTGGGGGTGGGGAGTGGGGGAGGGGTGTGGGGGAGGGGAGTGGAGAGGGGAGTGGGGGAGGGGAGTGGGGAGGGGCGTGATGCAGGGGAGTTGAGGACGGGAGTTGAGGCAGGGGGGTTGAGGAGGGGAGTTGAGGCAGGGGAGTTGAGGCGGGCAGGGGAGTATGGGAGAGGAGTGGGGGAGAGGAGTGGGGCAGAGGAGTGGGGGAGAGGTGTGCGGAGAGGAGAGGGGAGGAGAGTGGGGTAGAGGAGTGGGGGAGGGGATTAGAGGAGGGCGTGGGGGACGGGCGTGGGGGAGTGGGGTCGGGTTGTGGAGATCGGGTTGTGGGGTCGGGGAGTGAAGTTCGGGGAGTGGGGTCGGGGCGTGGGGTCGGGGAGTGAGGGAGGGGAGCGCACTGAGGAGGTGGAGGGAAGGGGAGTGGGGGTGTGGAGTGGGAGAGGTGTCTGGGATAGGGGAGTTGGGTAGTGGAGGGCAGTGAGGAGGTGGAGGGAAGGGGAGCGGGGAGGAGTGTATTGTAGGAGAGTTGGGGAGCGGCGTGGGTTAGGGGAGTGGGGTAGGGGAGTGGGGTAGGGGAGTGGGGTAGGGGAGTGGGGTAGGGGTGTGGTGCCGGGGAGTAGGGTAGGGGAGTGGGAGAGCGGAGTTGGGGAGCGGAGTGGGGGAGGGGAGTGTGGTAGGGGAGCGTGGTAAGGGAGTGTGGTGCGGGAGTGGTGACGGGGGTTTGGGTAAGGGAGTCGGGTAGGGGAGTCGGGTCGGGGAGTTGTGGAGGGGGTTTGTGGAGGGGAGAGCAGTAGGCGAGTGGGGGAGGGGATTTGGGGTGGGGATTTGGGGTAGGGGATTTGGGGGAGGGGATTTGGGGGAGGGGAGTGGGGAGGGGAGTGGGGGAGGGGAGTGGGGGAAAGGAGTGGGGGAGTGGATTGGGGGAGGGGTGTTGCGGAGAGGAGAGGGGAGAAGAGTGGGGTAGAGGAGTGGGGGAGGGGATTAGGGGAGGGGCGTGGGGGGAGGAGATTAGGGGAGGGGCGTGGGGGAGGGGGTACGGGGAGTGGGGTCGGGGAGAGGGGTCGGGGAGAGGGGTGGGGGAGTGGGGTCGGGGAGTGGGGGAGGGGAGAGCAGTGAGGAGGTGGAGGGAAGGGGAGTGGGGGTGTGGAGTGGTGGAGGTGTCTGGGGTAGGGCAGTTGTGTAGTGGAGGGCAGTGAGGTGGTGGAGGGAAGGGGAGCGGGGGAGGAGTGTGGGTTAGGAAAGTTGGGGAGCGGAGTGGGTTAGGGGAGTGGGGTAGGGGTGTGATGCAGGGGAGTGGGGTCGGGGAGTGAGGGAGGGGAGCGCAGTGAGGAGGTGGAGGGAAGGGGAGTGGGGGAGTGGAGTGGGAGAGGTGTCTGGGGTAGGGGAGTTGGGTAGTGGAGGGCAGTGAGGAGGTGGAGGGAAGGGGAGCGGGGAGGAGTGTGGGGTAGGAGAGTTGGGGAACGGAGTGGGGTAGGGGTGTAGAGTAGGGGAGTGGGGTAGGGGAGTGGGGAAGGGGAGTGTGGTAGGGGAGTGTGATAGGGGAGTGTGGTAGGGGTGTGGTGACGTGGGTTTGGGTAGGGGAGTCGGGTAGGGGAGTTGTGGAGGGGGATTTGTGGAGGGGAGAGCAGTAGGCGAGTGGGGGAGGGGATTTGGGGTAGGGGATTTGGGGTAGGGGATTTGGGGGAGGGGATTTGGGGGAGGGGAGTGGGGGAGGGGAGTGGGGGAGGGGAGTGGGGGAGAGGAGTGGGGCGAGGAGTGGGGGATAGGAGTGGGGGAGTGGATTGGGGGAGGGAAGTGGGGTAGGTGAGTGAGGGAGCGTAGTGGGGGATAGGTGTGTGGTAGGGGAGGGCAGTGAGGAAGTGCAGGGAATCGGAGTGGTGGACGGGAGGGGAGTGGGGGAGGGGGTGGGGTAGGGGAGTGGCGGAGGCGAGTGGGGGAGGCGAGTTGGGGACCCGAGTGGGGGAGGGGAGTGGGTGAGGGGAGTGGGGGAGGGGAGTGCGGTAGGGGTTTTTGGGTAGGGGATTTGCAGAGGGGAGTGGGGGAGGGGAGTGGGGGAGGGGAGTGATGAGGGGAGTGGGGAGGGGTGTGAGGAGGGGTGTGGGGGAGGTTAGTGTGGTAGGGGAGTGGGGGAGGGGAGTGGGGGCGGGGAGTATGGGAGGAGGGTTGGGGAGGGTAGAGGGTTAGGGCAGTGAGGGAGGGGAGTGGGGGTGGGGAGTGAGGGAGGGGAGTGGGGGAGGGGAGTGAGGAAGGGGAGTTGAGGAGGGGAGTGGGGGAGGGGTGGTGGAGTAGGGGGGTGGGGGAGGGGATTAGGTGAGGGGATTGGGGAGGAGAGTTGGGGAGGGGAGTGGGGTAGGGGTGTGGAGTAGGGGGGTGGGGGAGGGGAGTTGAGGCAGGGAGTGAGGTGAGGAGTTTGGGAGGGGTGTTGTGGTGGAGTGGAGTGGGGGAGGGGAGTGGGGGAGGGGAGTGGGAACCTGGGAGTGGGGGAGGGGAGTGGGGGAGGGGAGTGGGGGAGGGTTGTGGGGGAGAGGAACGGGGAATGAGAGTGGGGGGGGAGTGGGGGAGGGGAGTGGGGGAGGGGAGTGGGGGAGGGGTGTGGGGAGGGGAGTGTGGAGGGGAGTGTGGAGGGGAGTGGGGAGGGGAGTGGGGAGGGGCGTGATGCAGGGGAGTTGAGGAGGGGAGTTGAGGCAGGGGAGGTGAGGCAGGGGAGTTGAGGCGGGGAGGGGAGTGTGGGAGAGGAGTGGGGGAGAGGAGTGGGGCAGAGGAGTGGGGGAGGGGTGTTGCGGAGAGGAGAGGGGAGGAGATTGGGGTCGAGGAGTGGGGGAGGGGATTAGGGGAGGGCGTGGGGGACGGGCGTGGGGGAGTGGGGTCGGGATGTGGGGTCGGGGAGTGGGGTCGGGGAGTGGGGTCGGGGAGTGGGGACGGGGAGTGAGGGATTGGAGCGCAGTGAGGAGGTGGAGGGAAGGGGAGTGGGGGAGTGGAGTGGGAGAGGTGTCTGGGGTAGGGGAGTTGGGTAGTGGAGGGCAGTGAGGAGGTGAAGGGAAGGGGAGCGGGGAGGAGTGTGTGGTAGGAGAGTTGGGGAGCAGAGTGCGGTAGGGGAGTGGGGTAGGGGAGTGGGGTAGGGGTGTGGTGCCGGGGAGTTTGGTAGGGGAGTGGGAGAGCGGAGTGGGGGAGCGGAGTGGGGGAGGGGAGTGTGGTGGAGGAGTGTGGTAGGGGAGTGTGGTAGGGGAGTGTGGTGGGGGAGTGGTAACGGGGGCTTGGGTAGGGGAGTCGGGTAGGGGTGTCGGGTCGGGGTGTTGTGGGGGGGGTTGTGGAGGGGAGAGCAGTAGGCGAGTGGGGGAGGGGATTTGGGGTAGGGGATTTGGGGTAGGGGATTTGGGGGAGGGGATTTGGGGGAGGGGAGTGGGGGAGTGGACTGTGGGAGAGGAGTGGGGGAGTGGAGTGGGGGAGGGGTGTTGCGGAGAGGAGAGGGGAGGAGAGTGGGGTCGAGGAGTGGGGGAGGGGATTAGGGGAGGGCGTGGGGGACGGGCGTGGGGGAGTGGGGTCGGGATGTGGGGTCGGGGAGTGGGGTCGGGGAGTGGGGTCGGGGAGTGGGGACGGGGAGTGAGGGATTGGAGCGCAGTGAGGAGGTGGAGGGAAGGGGAGTGGGGGAGTGGAGTGGGAGAGGTGTCTGGGGTAGGGGAGTTTTGTAGTGGAGGGCAGTGAGGAGGTGAAGGGAAGGGGAGCGGGGAGGAGTGTGGGGTAGGAGAG
The DNA here is from genome assembly GCF_036365525.1 of Heterodontus francisci. Classification (NCBI taxonomy): domain Eukaryota; kingdom Metazoa; phylum Chordata; class Chondrichthyes; order Heterodontiformes; family Heterodontidae; genus Heterodontus; species Heterodontus francisci. The sequence goes on from NW_027142345.1 coordinate 3,856,241, forward strand.
TTGGGGAGCAGAGTGGGGTAGGGGAGTGGGGTAGGGGAGTGGGGTAGGGGTGTGGTGCCGGGGAGTTTGGTAGGGGAGTGGGAGAGAGGAGTGGGGGAGCGGAGTGGGGGAGGGGAGTGTGGTAGGGGAGTGTGGTAGGGGAGTGTGGTAGGGGAGTGTGGTGGGGGAGTGGTAACGGGGGCTTGGGTAATGGGAGTCGGGTAGGGGTGTCGGGTCGGGGAGTTGTGGGGGGTTTGTGGAGGGGAGAGCAGTAGGCGAGTGGGGGAGGGGATTTGGGGTAGGGGATTTGGGGGAGGGGATTTGGGGGAGGGGAGTGGGGGAGTGGACTGTGGGAGAGGAGTGGGGGAGAGGAGTGGGGGAGAGGAGTGGGGGAGGGGTGTTGTGGAGAGGAGAGGGGAGAAGATTGGGGTAGAGGAGTGGGGGAGGGGATTAAGGGAGGGGCGTGGGGGAGGGGATTAGGGGAGGGGCGTGGGGGAGGGGGGTCGGGGAGTGGGGTCTGGGAGTGGGGTCGGGGTTTGGGGTCGGGGAGTGGGGTCGGGGAGAGGGGTCGGGGAGAGGGGACGGGGAGAGGCGACGGGGAGTGAGGGAGGGGAGTTGATGAGGGGAGTGGTGACGGGCGGTTGGGTAGGGGAGTCAGGTAAGGGAGTTGTGGAGGGGGGTTGTGGAGGGGAGAGCAGTAGGCGAGTGGGGGAGGGGATTTAGGGTAGGGGATTTGGGGGAGGGGATTTGGGGGAGGGGATTTGGAGAGGGCAGTGGTGGAGGGGAGTGGGGGAGGGGAGTGGGGCGGAGTGTGTTGGTGGTTAGTGTGGGAGGGGAGTGGGGGAGAGGTGTGGGGGAGGGGAATGGGGAGGGGAGAGGTGGTGCGGAGATGGGGGAGTGGAGTGGGGGTGTGGAGTGGGGGAGTGGTTTGGGGATGGGAGAGGGGAAGGGGAGTGGGGGAGGGGAATGGGGGAGGGGTGTTGCGGAGAGGAGGGGTGAGGAGAGTGGGGTAGAGGAGAGGGGAGGAGAGTGGGGTAGAGGAGTGGGGGAGTGCATTAGGGGAGGGGATTAGGTGAGGGGCATGGGGGTGGGGTAGAGGAGTGGGGGAGTGGGGTTGGGGAGTCGGATGGGGAGTGGGGAGTGGGGTAGGGTGAGTGGGGTCGGGTGAGTGGGTCGGTGAGTGGGTCAGTGAGTGGGGTCAGGGAGTGGGGTCAGGGAGTGGGGTCGGGGAGTGGAGTAGGGATGTGGGTTAGGGGAGTGGGGGAGAGGAGTGTGGTAGGGGAGTGGGGGAGGGGAGTGTGGGAGGGGAGTGGGGGAGGGGAGTGTGGTAGGGGTGTGATGACGGGGGGTTGGGTAGAGGAGTCGGGTAAGGGAGTTGTGGAGGGGACAGCGGTATGCGAGTGGAGTGGGGGAGGGGATTTGGGGGAGGGGTTTTGGGGTACGGAATTTCGGATAGGGGAGTGGGGGAGGGGAGTGGGGGAGGAGTGTGCGGAGGAGTGTGGGGAGGAGTGTGGGGGAGGTTAGTGTGGGAGGGGAGTGGGGGAGCGGAGTGGGGGAGTGGAGTGTAGTAGGGGGTGTGGTGACGGGGGGTTGGGTCGGGGAGTCGGGTGGGGGAGTTGTGGAAGGGAGTGCGGTATGCGGGTGTAGTGGGGGAGGGGATTTGGGGGAGGGGATTTGGGGGAAGGGATTTGGGGTAGGGGACCTGGGGTAGGGGAGTGGGGGAGGACTTTGGGGAGGAGTGTGGGGAGGAGTGTGGGGAGGAGTGTGGGGGAGGTTAGTGTGGGAGGTTAGTGTGGGAGGGGAGTGGGGGAGGGGAGTGGGGAAGGGGAGTGGGGGAGGGGAGTTGGGGAGGCTAGTGGTTTAGGGAAATGGGGGAGGGTAGTGGGTTAGGGGAGTGAGGGAGGGGAGTAGGGGAGGGGAGTTAGGGAGGGGAGTTGAGGAGGGGTGTGAGGGAGTGGAGTGGAGTAGGGGAGTGGTGTAGGGGAGTGGAGTAGGGGAGTGGGGCAGGGGAGTGGGGTAGGGGAGTGGGGTAGGGGAGTGGATGAGGGGAGTGGATGAGGGGAGTGGGGGAGGAGAGTGGGGGAGGGGAGAGGGGAGGGGAGTGGGGGAGGGGAGTGGGGGAGGGGAGTGGGGGAGGGGAGTGAAGGATGGGAGTGCGGTAGGGGAATTGGGGCAGGGGTTTTGGGAGAGGGGAGTGTGGTAGGGGATTTGGTGTAGGGGATTTGGGGGAGGGGAGTGGGGGAGGGGATTAGGGGGAGGGGAGTGAGGGAGGGGAGTGGGGGAGGGGTGTTGCTGAGAGGAGTGGGGGAGGAGAGTGGGGTAGAGGAGTGGGGGAGGGGATTATTGGAGGGGCATGGGGGTGGGGAGTGGGGTTGGGGTGTGGGGGTGGGGAGTGGGGTCGGGTGAGTGGTGTCAGGTGAGTGGTGTCGGGTGAGTGGGGTCGGGTGAGTGGGGTCCGGTGTGTGGGGTCCGGTGAGTGGGGTCGGGTGAGTGGGGTCGGGTGAGTGGGGTCGGGGTGTGGGGTCGGGGAGTGGGGTCGGGGAGTGGGGTCGGGGAGTGGGATAGGGGAGTGGGGGAGGGGAGTGTGGTAGGGGTGTGGTGACGGGGAGTTGGGTAGGGGAGTCGGGTAGGGGAGTTGTGGAGGGGAGTGCAGTATACGAGTGGAGTGGGGGAGGGGAATTGGGGGAGGGGATTTGTGGGAGGGCATTTGGGGGTAGGGATTTGGGGTCGGAGATTTGGTGGAGGGGACTGGGGGAGGACTGTGGGGAGGAGTGTGGGGAGGAGTGTGGGGAGGAGTGTGTAGGAGGGGAGTGTGGGAGGGGAGTGGGGGAGAGGAGTGGGGAGGGGTGTTGCGGAGAGGAGAGGGGAGGAGAGTGGGGTAGAGGAGTGTGGTAGGGGAGTGTGGTCGGGGAGTGTGGTAGGGGAGTGGTGACGGAGGGTTGGGTAGGGGAGTCGGGTAAGGGAGTTGTGGAGGGGGTTTGTGGAGGGGAGAGCAGTAGGCGAGTGGGGGAGGGGATTTGGGGTATGGGACTTGGGGGAGGGGATTTGGGGAGGGGAGTGGGGGAGGGGAGTGGGGGAGGGGAGAGGGGGTGTGGAGTGGGGGAGTGTAGTGGGGGTGTGGAGTGGGGGAGTGGTTTGGGGAGGGGAGATGGGGAGGGGAGTGTGGGAGGGGAATTGGGGAGGGGTGTTTCGGAGAGGAGAGGTGAGGAGAGTGGGTTAGAGGAGAGGAGGGGAGAGAGGGGTAGAGGAGTGGGGGAGGGGATTAGGAGAGGGGATTAGGGGAGGGGCATGGTCGTGTGGAGTGGGGTTGGGGAGTGGGGTTGGGAAGTGGGATGAGGAGTGGGGAGTGGGGTAGGGTGAGTGGGGTCGGGTGAGTGGTGTTGGGTGAGTGGGGTCGGGTGAGTGAGGTCGGGTGAGTGGGGTCGGGGAGTGGGGTAGGGGAGTGGGGTCGGGGAGTGGGGTCGGGGAGTGGGGTCAGGGAGTGGGGACGGGAAGTGGGGTCGGGGAGTGGGGGAGGGGAGTGCGGGAGGGGAGTGTGGTAGGGGTGTGGTGACGGGGGGTTGGGTAGGGGAGTCGGGTAGGGGAGTTGTGGAGGGGATTGGGGGAGGGGATTTGGGGTAGGGGATTTGGGGTAGGGGAATTGGGGTTCGGAATGTGGGGTACGGAATTTGGGGTAAGGAATTTGGGGTAGGGGAGTGGGGGAGGGGAGTGGGGGAGGGGAGTGGGGGAGGAGTGTGCGGAGGAGTGTGGGGTGGAGTGTGGAGGAGTTTAGTGTGGGAGGGGAGAGGGGGAGGGGAGTGGGGGAGGGGAGTGTGGTAGGGGGTGTGGTGACGGACGGTTGCGTAGTGGAGTCGGGTAGGGGAGTTGTGGAGGGGAGTGCGGTATGCGGGTGGAGTGGGGGAGGGTATTTGGGGGAGGGGATTTGGGGGAGGGGATTTGGGGGAAGGGATTTGGGGTAGGGGACCTGGGGTAGGGGAGTGGGGGAGGACTTTGGGGAGGAGAGTGGGGAGGAGTGTGGGGAGGAGTGTGGGGGAGGTTAGTGTGGGAGGTTAGTGTGCGAGGGGAGTGGGGGAGGCGAGTGGGGGAGGCGAGTGGGGAAGGGGAGTGGGGGAGTGGAGTTGGGGAGGGTAGTGGGTTAGGGAAATGGGGGAGGGTAGTGGGTTAGGGGAGTGAGGGAGGGGAGTTTGGGAGGGGCGTTAGGGAGGGGAGTTAGGGACGGGAGTTGAGGTGGGATGTGGGGGAGTGGAGTAGAGTAGCGGAGTGGAGTTCAGAGTGGAGTAGGGGAGTGGAGAAGGGGAGTGGGGTCTGGGAGTGGGGTAGGGGAGTGGGATAGGGGAGTGGGGGTGGGGAGTGGGGGAGGCGAGTGGGGGAGGGGAGTGTGGTAGGGGTGTAGTGACGGGGGGTTGGGTAGGGGAGTCGGGTAGGGGAGTTGTGGAGGGGAGTGCGGTTTATAGTGGAGTGGGGGAGGGGATTTGGGGGAGGGGATTTGGGGTAGGGGATTTGGGGTAGGGGATTTGGGGTACGGAATTTGGGGTACGGAATTTGGGGGAGGGGAGTGGGGGAGGGGAGTGGGGGAGGAGTGTGGGGGAGGTTAGTGTGGGAGGGGAGTGGGAGAGTGGAGTGGGGGAGGGGAGTGTGGTAGGGGGTGTGGTGACGGGGGGTTGGGTAGGGGAGTCGGGTAGGGGAGTTGTGGAGGGCAGTGCGGTATGCGGGTGGAGTGGGGGAGGTTATTTGGGGGAGGGAATTTGGGGGAGTGGATTTGGGGGAAGGGATTTGGGGTAGGGGACTTGGGGTAGGGGAGTGGGGGAGGACTTTGGGGAGGAGTGTGGGGAGGAGTGTGGGGGAGGTTAGTGTGCGGGAGTTTAGTGTGGGAGGTTAGTGTGGGGGAGTTTAGTGTGGGAGGTTAGTGTGGGAGCGGAGTGGCAGAGGGGAGTGGGGGAGGGGAGTGGGGGAGGGGAGCTGGGGAGGGTAGTGGGTTAGGGAAATGGGGGAGTGTAGTGGGTTAGGGGAGGGAGGGAGGGGAGTTGGGGAGGGGTGTTAGGGAGGGGAGTTAGGGAGGGTTGTTGAGGAGGTGTGTGGGGGAGTGGAGTGGAGTATGGGAGTAGAGTGCAGAGTGGAGTAGGGGTGTGGAGTAGGGGAGTGGGGTAGGGGAGTTGTGGAGGGGAGTTGTGGAGGGGAGTGCGGTATTCGGGTGGAGTGGGGGAGGGGATTTGGGGGAGGGGATTTGGTGGAGGGGATTTGGGGGAAGGCATTTGGGGTAGGGGACCTGGTGTAGGGGAGTGCGGGAGGACTTTGGGGAGGAGTGTGGGTAGGAGTGTGGGGAGGAGTGTGGGGGAGGTTAGTGTGGGAGGTTAGTGTGGGAGGGGAGAGCGAGAGGGGAGTGGGGGAGGGGATTGGGGAGGGGAGTGGGGGAGGGGAGAGGGGGAGGGGAGTGAGGGAGGGGAGTTGGGGAGGGGAGTTAGGGAGGGGTATTAGGGAGAGGAGTTGAGGAGGGGTGTGGGGGAGTGGAGTGGAGTAAGGGAGGGGAGTTGATGAGGGGTGTGGGGGAGTGGAGTGGAGTAAGGGAGGGGAGTTGATGAGGGGTGTGGGGGAGTGGAGTGGAGTAGGGGACTGGAGTGCAGAGTGGAGTAGGGGAGTGGAGTAGGGGAGTGGTGTCTGGGAGTGGGGTAGCGGAGTGGGGTAGGGGAGTGGGGGAGGAGAGTGGGGGAGGGGAGTGTGGTCGGGGTGTAGTGACGGGGGGTTGGGTAGGGGAGTCGGGTAGGGGAGTTGTGGAGGGGAGTGCGGTATGCGAGTGGTGTGGGGGAGGGGATTTGGGGTAGGGGATTTGGGGTAGGGGATTTGGGGTAGGGGATTTGGGGTCGAGGATTTGGGGTACAGGATTTGGGGGAGGGGAGTGGGGGAGGGGAGTGGGGGAGGGGATTGGGAGAGGAGTGTGGGGAGGAGTGTGGGGAGGAGTGTGGTGGAGGTTAGTGTGGGAGGTTAGTGTGGGAGGGGAGTGGGGGAGGGGAGTGGGGGAGGGGAGTTGGGGCGGGGAGTTGGGGAGGGTAGTGGATTAGGGAAATGGGGGAGGGTAGTGGGTTAAGGGAGGGAGGGAGGGGAGTTGGGGAGGGGTGTTAGGGAGGGAAGTTAGGGAGGGGAGTTGAGGAGGGGTGTGGGGGAGTGGAGTGGAGTATGGGAGTGGAGTGTAGAGTGGAGTAGGGGAGTGGAGTAGGGGAGTGGGTTAGGGGAGTGGGGTAGGGGAGTGGGGTAGGGGAGTGGGGGAGGGGTGTGTGGTAGGGTGTGTGGTGACGGGGGGTTGGGTAGGGGCGTCGGGTAGGGGAGTTGTGGAGGGGAGTGCGGTATGCGGGTGGAGTGGGGGAGGGTATTTGTGGGAGGGGATTTGGGGGAGGGGATTTGGGGGAAGGGATTTGGGGGAAGGGATTTGGGGTTGGGGACCTGGGGTAGGGGCGTGGGGGAGGACTTTGGGGAGGAGTGTGGGTAGGAGTGTGGGGAGAAGTGTGGGGGAGGTTAGTGTGGGGGAGGTTAGTGTGGGAGGTCAGTGTGTGAGGGGAGTGGGGTAAGGGAGTGGGGTAGGGGAGTGGGGGAGGGGAGTGTGGTAGGGGGTGTGGTGACGGGGGGTTGGGTAGGGGCGTCGGGTAGGGGAGTTGTGGAGGGGAGTGCGGTATGCGGGTGGAGTGGGGGAGGGTATTTGTGGGAGGGGATTTGGGGGAGGGGATTTGGGGGAAGGGATATGGGGGAAGGGATTTGGGGTTGGGGACCTGGGGTAGGAGCGTTGGGGAGGACCTTGGGGAGGAGTGTGGGTAGGAGTGTGGGGAGGAGTGTGGGGGAGGTTAGTGTGGGGGAGGTTAGTGTGGGGGAGGTTAGTGTGGGAGGTCAGTGTGGGAGGGGAGTGGGGGAGGGGAGTGGGGGAGGGGAGTTGGGGAGGGTAGTGGGTTAGGGAAATGGGGATGGTAGTGGGTTAGGGGAGTAAGGGAGGGGAGTTGGGGAGGGGTGTTAGGGAGGGGAGTTAGGGAGGGGAGTTGAGGATGGGTGTGGGGGAGAGGAGTGGAGTAGGGGAGTGGAGTGCAGAGTGAAGTAGGGGAGTGGAGTAGGGGAGTGCAGTCTGGGAGTGGGGTAGGGGAGTGGGGTAAGGGGGTTGGGGAGGGGAGTGGGGGAGGGGAGTGTGGTAGGGGTGTATTGACGGGGGGTTGGGTAGGGGAGTCGGGTAGGGGAGTTGTGGAGGGGAGTGCGGTATGCGAGTGGAGTGGGGGAGGGTATTTGGGGGAGGGTATTTGGGGTAGGGGATTTGGGGTACGGAATTTGGGGTACGGATTTAGGGGGAGGGGAGTGGTGTCGGAGAGTGGGGTCAGGGAGTGGGGACGGGGAGTGGGGTCGGGGAGTGGGGGAGGGGAGTGGGGGAGGGGAGTGTGGTAGGGGTGTGGTGACTGGGGTTGGGTAGGGGAGTCGGGTAGGGGAGTTGTGGAGGGGATTGGGGGAGGGGATTTGGGGTAGGGGATTTGGGGTAGGGGAATTGGGGTACGGAATGTGGGGTACGGAATTTGGGGTACGGAATTTGGGGTAGGGGAGTGGGGGAGGGGAGTGGGGGAGGAGTGTGCGGAGGAGTGTGGGGAGGAGTGTGGAGGAGTTTAGTGTGGGAGGGGAGAGGGGGAGGGGAGTGGGGGAGGGGAGTGTGGTAGGGGGTGTGGTGACGGACGGTTGCGTAGTGGAGTCGGGTAGGGGAGTTGTGGAGGGGAGTGCGGTATGCGGGTGGAGTGGGGGAGGGTATTTGGGGTAGGGGATTTGGGGGAGGGGATTTGGGGGAAGGGATTTGGGGTAGGGGACCTGGGGTAGGGGAGTGGGGGAGGACTTTGGGGAGGAGAGTGGGGAGGAGTGTGGGGAGGAGTGTGGGGGAGGTTAGTGTGGGAGGTTAGTGTGGGAGGGGAGTGGGGGAGGAGAGTGGGGGAGGGGAGAGGGGGAGGGGAGTTGTGGAGGGTAGTGGGTTGGGGAAATGGGGGAGGTAGTGGGTTAGGGGAGTGAGGGAGGGGAGTTTGGGAGGGGCGTTAGGGAGGGGAGTTAGGGACGGAGTTGAGGTGGGATGTGGGGGAGTGGAGTAGAGTAGGGGAGTGGAGTTCAGAGTGGAGTAGGGGAGTGCAGAAGGGGAGTGGGGTCTGGGAGTGGGGTAGGGGAGTGGGATAGGGGAGTGGGGGAAGGGAGTGGGGGAGGCGAGTGGGGGAGGGGAGTGTGGTAGGGGTGTAGTGACGGGGGGTTGGGTAGGGGACTCGGGTAGGGGTGTTGTGGAGGGGAGTGCGGTTTATAGTGGAGTGGGGGAGGGGATTTGGGGGAGGGGATTTGGGGTAGGGGATTTGGGGTAGGGGATTTGGGGTAGGGGATTTGGGGTACGGAATTTGGGGTACGGAATTTGGGGGAGGGGAGTGGGGGAGGGGAGTGGGGGAGGAGTGTGGGGGAGGTTAGTGTGGGAGGGGAGTGGGAGAGCGGAGTGGGGGAGGGGAGTGTGGTAGGGGGTGTGGTGACGGGGGGTTGGGCAGGGGAGTCGGGTAGGGGAGTTGTGGAGGGTAGTGCGGTATGCGGGTGGAGTGGGGGAGGTTATTTGGGGGAGGGAATTTGGGGGAGTGGATTTGGGGGAAGGGATTTGGGGTAGGGGACTTGGGGTAGGGGAGTGGGGGAGGACTTTGGGGAGGAGTGTGGGGAGGAGTGTGGGGGAGGTTAGTGTGGGGGAGGTTAGTGTGGGAGGTTAGTGTGGGAGGTCGGGGAGTGGGGGAGGAGAGTTTGGGAGGAGAGTGGGGAGGAGAGTGGAGGAGGAGAGTGGGGGAGGGGAGTGGGGGAGGGGAGTGGGGGAGGGGAGCTGGGGAGGGTAGTGGGTTAGGGAAATGGGGGAGTGTAGTGGGTTAGGGGAGGGAGGGAGGGGAGTTGGGGAGGGGTGTTAGGGAGGGGAGTTAGGGAGGGTTGTTGAGGAGGGGTGTGGGGGAGTGGAGTGGAGTATGGGAGTAGAGTGCAGAGTGGAGTAGGGGCGTGGAGTAGGGGAGTGGGGTAGGGGAATGGGGGAGGGGAGTGGGGGAGGGGAGTGTGGTAGGGGGTGTGGTGACGGGGGTTGGGTAGGGGAGTTGTGGAGGGGAGTTGTGGAGGGGAGTTGTGGAGGGGGGTGCGTTATGCGGGTGGAGTGGGGGAGGGGATTTGGGGGAGGGGATTTGGTGGAGGGGATTTGGGGGAAGGGATTTGGGGTAGGGGACCTGGTGTAGGGGAGTGCGGGAGGACTTTGGGGAGGAGTGTGGGTAGGAGTGTGGGGAGGAGTGTGGGGGGGGTTAGTGTGGGAGGTTAGTGTGGGAGGGGAGAGCGAGAGGGGAGTGGGGGAGGGGATTGGGGAGGGGAGTGGGGGAGGGGAGTGGGGGAGGGGAGTAAGGGAGGGGAGTTGGGGAGGGGAGTTAGGGAGGGGTATTAGGGAGGGGAGTTGAGGAGGGGTGTGGGGGAGTGGAGTAGGGGAGTAGTGCCTGGGAGTGGGGTAGCGGAGTGGGGTAGGGGAGTGGGGAAGGAGAGTGGGGGAGGGGAGTGTGGTAGGGGTGTAGTGAAGGGGGGTTGGGTAGGGGAGTCGGGTAGGGGAGTTGTGGAGGGGAGTGCGGTAAGCGAGTGGAGTGGGGGAGGGGATTTGGGGTAGGGGATTTGGGGTAGAGGATTTGGGGTACGGGATTTGGGGGAGGGGAGTCGGGGAGTGGAGTGGGGGAGGGGAGTGGGGGAGGAGTGTGGGGAGGAGTGTGGGGAGGAGTGTGGTGGAGGTTAGTGTGTGAGGTTAGTGTGGGAGGGGAGTGGGGGAGGGGAGTGGGGGAGGGGTGTTGCAGAGAGGAGAGGTGAGGAGAGTGGGGTAGAGGTGTGGGGGAGGGGATTAGGGGAGGGGCATGGGAGTGAGGAGTGGGGTTGGGATGTGGGGTTGGGGAGTGTGATCGGGTGAGTGGGGTCGTGGAGTGCGGTCGGGGAGTGGGGTCGGGGAGTGGGGTAGGGGTGTGGGGTATGGGAGTCGGGTAGCGGAGTGAGGGAGGGGAGTGTGGTAGGGGTGTGATGACGGGGGGTTGGATAGGGGAGTCGGGTAGGCGAGTTGTGGAGGGGAGTGCGGTATGCGAATGGAGTGGGGGCGGGGATTTGGGGGAGGGGATTTGGGGAGGGGATTTGGGGTAGGGGATTTGTGGAAGGGGATTTGGGGTAGGGGAATGGGGAGGGGTGTGGAGGAGGTTAGTGGGGAGGACTGTGTGGAGGAGTGTGGGGAGGAGTGTGGGGAGGTAAGTGTGAGGGAGGTTAGTGGGGGAGGGGAGTGTGGTAGGGGTGTGTTGACGGGGGGCTGGTTCGGGGAGTCGGGTAGGGGAGTTGTGGAGGGGAGTGCGGTATGCGAGTGGAGTGGGGGAGGGGATTTGGGGGAGGGGATTTGGGGGAGGGGATTTGAGTCGGGGATTTGGGGGTAGGGATTTGGTGTAGGGGATTTGGGGGAGGGGATTTGAGTCGGGGATTTGGGGTAGGGGATTTGGGGTAGGGGATTTGGGGTAGGGGAGTGGGGGAGGACAGTGGGGAGGAATGTGGGGGAGGTTAGTGTGGGAGGGGAGTGGGGAAGTGGGGGAGTGGGGGAAGGGAGTGGGGGAGGGGAGTGGGGGAGAAGTGTTGGAGAGGGTAGTGGGTTAGGGGAGTGAGGGAGGGGAGTTGAGGAGGGGTGTGGGGGAGTGGAGCGCAGTAGGGGAGTGGAGTAGGGGAGTGGCGTATTGGAGTGGGATAGGGGATTAGGTGAGGGGAGTGGGGGAGGAGAGTTTGGGAGGAGAGTGGGGAGGAGAGTGGAGGAGGAGAGTGGGGGAGGGGAGTGGGGGAGGAGAGTTTGGGAGGAGAGTGGGGAGGAGAGTGGAGGAGGAGAGTGGGGGAGGAGAGTGGGGGAGGGGAGTGGGGGAGGGGAGTGCGGGAGGGGAGTGGGGAGGGGAGTGGGGGTGTGGAGTGGGGGTGAGGAGTGGGGGTGGGGAGTGGGGGAGGAGAGTGGGGGTGGGGAGCGGGGAGTGAAGTGGGGGTGTGGAGAGGGGGAGTGGAGTGGGGGTGAGGAGTGGGGGTGGGGAGTGGGGGAGGAGAGTGGGGGTGGGGAGCGGGGAGTGAAGTGGGGGTGTGGAGTGGGGGAGTGGAGTGGGGCAGTGGAGTGGGGCAGTGGAGTGGGAGAGGGTAGTGGGGGAGGGTAGTTGGGGAGGGTAGTGGGGGATGGGAGTGGGGGATGGGAGTGTGGTAGGGAAATTGGGGCAGGGGATTTGGGGGAGGGGAGTGTGGGAGGGGAGTGTGGTGGGGGATCTGGTGGTGGGCAGTGGGGAGGGGAGTGGGGGAGGGGAGTGGGAGTGGGGAGTAGGGGAGGGGTGTGGGGAGGAGTGTGGGGAAGAGTGCGTGGTAGGGGAGTTGAGTGGGGAAGGGGAGTTAGGGGAGTTGAGGAGGGGTGTGGGGGATGGGAGTTTAGGAGGGGAGTGGGGGAGGGGAGTGGGGGAGGGGAGTGGTGGAGGGGAGTGGGGGAGGGGAGTGTGGGGTGGGGGAGTTGAGGAAGGGAGTGGGGCGAGGTGTGGGGGAGGGGAGTTGGGGAGGTGCGTGGGGGAGGCGAGTGGGGTTTGGGTGGTCAGGGAATGGATTGAGGGACAGGGAGTGGGTTAGGGGAGTGGTGTAGGTGAGTGGGGGTGGGGAGAGGTTATGGGAGTTTTGGAGGGGAGTGGGGTAGGGGAGTGGTGGGGCTAGTCGGGGAGCAGAGTGATGTAGGGGAGTGGAGTAGGGGAGGACTGTCAGGAGATGGAGGGAAGGGGAGTTGGGGAGGGGAGTTGTGGAGGGGCGTGGGGTAGGCCATAGCGGTAGGGTAGTGGGTGAGGGGTGTGGGGGAGGGGGAGGGGGGAGGGGAGTGGGCGAGGGGAGTGGGGGAGTGGGGAAGGGGTGTGGGGATGGGTGTGGGGGAGGGGAGTGGGGGAGGGCGTCTGGTAGGGGAGTTTGGGAGGGAAGTGCGGTGGGGTAGTGGGGTAGGGGAGTGGAGGAGGGGAGAGGGGGAGGGGAGTTGTGGAGGGTAGTGGGTTGGGGAAATGGGGGAGGTAGTGGGTTAGGGGAGTGAGGGAGGGGAGTTTGGGAGGGGCGTTAGGGAGGGGAGTTAGGGACGGAGTTGAGGTGGGATGTGGGGGAGTGGAGTAGAGTAGGGGAGTGGAGTTCAGAGTGGAGTAGGGGAGTGCAGAAGGGGAGTGGGGTCTGGGAGTGGGGGAGGACTTTGGGGAGGAGAGTGGGGAGGAGTGTGGGGAGGAGTGTGGGGGAGGTTAGTGTGGGAGGTTAGTGTGGGAGGGGAGTGGGGGAGGAGAGTGGGGGAGGGGAGAGGGGGAGGGGAGTTGTGGAGGGTAGTGGGTTGGGGAAATGGGGGAGGTAGTGGGTTAGGGGAGTGAGGGAGGGGAGTTTGGGAGGGGCGTTAGGGAGGGGAGTTAGGGACAGAGTTGAGGTGGGATGTGGGGGAGTGGAGTAGAGTAGGGGAGTGGAGTTCAGAGTGGAGTAGGGGAGTGCAGAAGGGGAGTGGGGTCTGGGAGTGGGGTAGGGGAGTGGGATAGGGGAGTGGGGGAAGGGAGTGGGGGAGGCGAGTGGGGGAGGGGAGTGTGGTAGGGGTGTAGTGACGGGGGGTTGGGTAGGGGACTCGGGTAGGGGTGTTGTGGAGGGGAGTGCGGTTTATAGTGGAGTGGGGGAGGGGATTTGGGGGAGGGGATTTGGGGTAGGGGATTTGGGGTAGGGGATTTGGGGTAGGGGATTTGGGGTACGGAATTTGGGGTACGGAATTTGGGGGAGGGGAGTGGGGGAGGGGAGTGGGGGAGGAGTGTGGGGGAGGTTAGTGTGGGAGGGGAGTGGGAGAGCGGAGTGGGGGAGGGGAGTGTGGTAGGGGGTGTGGTGACGGGGGGTTGGGCAGGGGAGTCGGGTAGGGGAGTTGTGGAGGGTAGTGCGGTATGCGGGTGGAGTGGGGGAGGTTATTTGGGGGAGGGAATTTGGGGGAGTGGATTTGGGGGAAGGGATTTGGGGTAGGGGACTTGGGGTAGGGGAGTGGGGGAGGACTTTGGGGAGGAGTGTGGGGAGGAGTGTGGGGGAGGTTAGTGTGGGGGAGGTTAGTGTGGGAGGTTAGTGTGGGAGGTCGGGGAGTGGGGGAGGAGAGTTTGGGAGGAGAGTGGGGAGGAGAGTGGAGGAGGAGAGTGGGGGAGGGGAGTGGGGGAGGGGAGTGGGGGAGGGGAGCTGGGGAGGGTAGTGGGTTAGGGAAATGGGGGAGTGTAGTGGGTTAGGGGAGGGAGGGAGGGGAGTTGGGGAGGGGTGTTAGGGAGGGGAGTTAGGGAGGGTTGTTGAGGAGGGGTGTGGGGGAGTGGAGTGGAGTATGGGAGTAGAGTGCAGAGTGGAGTAGGGGCGTGGAGTAGGGGAGTGGGGTAGGGGAATGGGGGAGGGGAGTGGGGGAGGGGAGTGTGGTAGGGGGTGTGGTGACGGGGGTTGGGTAGGGGAGTTGTGGAGGGGAGTTGTGGAGGGGAGTTGTGGAGGGGGGTGCGTTATGCGGGTGGAGTGGGGGAGGGGATTTGGGGGAGGGGATTTGGTGGAGGGGATTTGGGGGAAGGGATTTGGGGTAGGGGACCTGGTGTAGGGGAGTGCGGGAGGACTTTGGGGAGGAGTGTGGGTAGGAGTGTGGGGAGGAGTGTGGGGGGGGTTAGTGTGGGAGGTTAGTGTGGGAGGGGAGAGCGAGAGGGGAGTGGGGGAGGGGATTGGGGAGGGGAGTGGGGGAGGGGAGTGGGGGAGGGGAGTAAGGGAGGGGAGTTGGGGAGGGGAGTTAGGGAGGGGTATTAGGGAGGGGAGTTGAGGAGGGGTGTGGGGGAGTGGAGTAGGGGAGTAGTGCCTGGGAGTGGGGTAGCGGAGTGGGGTAGGGGAGTGGGGAAGGAGAGTGGGGGAGGGGAGTGTGGTAGGGGTGTAGTGAAGGGGGGTTGGGTAGGGGAGTCGGGTAGGGGAGTTGTGGAGGGGAGTGCGGTAAGCGAGTGGAGTGGGGGAGGGGATTTGGGGTAGGGGATTTGGGGTAGAGGATTTGGGGTACGGGATTTGGGGGAGGGGAGTCGGGGAGTGGAGTGGGGGAGGGGAGTGGGGGAGGAGTGTGGGGAGGAGTGTGGGGAGGAGTGTGGTGGAGGTTAGTGTGTGAGGTTAGTGTGGGAGGGGAGTGGGGGAGGGGAGTGGGGGAGGGGTGTTGCAGAGAGGAGAGGTGAGGAGAGTGGGGTAGAGGTGTGGGGGAGGGGATTAGGGGAGGGGCATGGGAGTGAGGAGTGGGGTTGGGATGTGGGGTTGGGGAGTGTGATCGGGTGAGTGGGGTCGTGGAGTGCGGTCGGGGAGTGGGGTCGGGGAGTGGGGTAGGGGTGTGGGGTATGGGAGTCGGGTAGCGGAGTGAGGGAGGGGAGTGTGGTAGGGGTGTGATGACGGGGGGTTGGATAGGGGAGTCGGGTAGGCGAGTTGTGGAGGGGAGTGCGGTATGCGAATGGAGTGGGGGCGGGGATTTGGGGGAGGGGATTTGGGGAGGGGATTTGGGGTAGGGGATTTGTGGAAGGGGATTTGGGGTAGGGGAATGGGGAGGGGTGTGGAGGAGGTTAGTGGGGAGGACTGTGTGGAGGAGTGTGGGGAGGAGTGTGGGGAGGTAAGTGTGAGGGAGGTTAGTGGGGGAGGGGAGTGTGGTAGGGGTGTGTTGACGGGGGGCTGGTTCGGGGAGTCGGGTAGGGGAGTTGTGGAGGGGAGTGCGGTATGCGAGTGGAGTGGGGGAGGGGATTTGGGGGAGGGGATTTGGGGGAGGGGATTTGAGTCGGGGATTTGGGGGTAGGGATTTGGTGTAGGGGATTTGGGGGAGGGGATTTGAGTCGGGGATTTGGGGTAGGGGATTTGGGGTAGGGGATTTGGGGTAGGGGAGTGGGGGAGGACAGTGGGGAGGAATGTGGGGGAGGTTAGTGTGGGAGGGGAGTGGGGAAGTGGGGGAGTGGGGGAAGGGAGTGGGGGAGGGGAGTGGGGGAGAAGTGTTGGAGAGGGTAGTGGGTTAGGGGAGTGAGGGAGGGGAGTTGAGGAGGGGTGTGGGGGAGTGGAGCGCAGTAGGGGAGTGGAGTAGGGGAGTGGCGTATTGGAGTGGGATAGGGGATTAGGTGAGGGGAGTGGGGAGGAGAGTTTGGGAGGAGAGTGGGGAGGAGAGTGGAGGAGGAGAGTGGGGGAGGGGAGTGGGGGAGGAGAGTTTGGGAGGAGAGTGGGGAGGAGAGTGGAGGAGGAGAGTGGGGGAGGAGAGTGGGGGAGGGGAGTGGGGGAGGGGAGTGCGGGAGGGGAGTGGGGAGGGGAGTGGGGGTGTGGAGTGGGGGTGAGGAGTGGGGGTGGGGAGTGGGGGAGGAGAGTGGGGGTGGGGAGCGGGGAGTGAAGTGGGGGTGTGGAGAGGGGGAGTGGAGTGGGGGTGAGGAGTGGGGGTGGGGAGTGGGGGAGGAGAGTGGGGGTGGGGAGCGGGGAGTGAAGTGGGGGTGTGGAGTGGGGGAGTGGAGTGGGGCAGTGGAGTGGGGCAGTGGAGTGGGAGAGGGTAGTGGGGGAGGGTAGTTGGGGAGGGTAGTGGGGGATGGGAGTGGGGGATGGGAGTGTGGTAGGGAAATTGGGGCAGGGGATTTGGGGGAGGGGAGTGTGGGAGGGGAGTGTGGTGGGGGATCTTGTGGTGGGCAGTGGGGAGGGGAGTGGGGGAGGGGAGTGGGAGTGGGGAGTAGGGGAGGGGTGTGGGGAGGAGTGTGGGGAAGAGTGCGTGGTAGGGGAGTTGAGTGGGGAAGGGGAGTTAGGGGAGTTGAGGAGGGGTGTGGGGGATGGGAGTTTAGGAGGGGAGTGGGGGAGGGGAGTGGGGGAGGGGAGTGGTGGAGGGGAGTGGGGGAGGGGAGTGTGGGGTGGGGGAGTTGAGGAAGGGAGTGGGGCGAGGTGTGGGGGAGGGGAGTTGGGGAGGTGCGTGGGGGAGGCGAGTGGGGTTTGGGTGGTCAGGGAATGGATTGAGGGACAGGGAGTGGGTTAGGGGAGTGGTGTAGGTGAGTGGGGGTGGGGAGAGGTTATGGGAGTTTTGGAGGGGAGTGGGGTAGGGGAGTGGTGGGGCTAGTCGGGGAGCAGAGTGATGTAGGGGAGTGGAGTAGGGGAGGACTGTCAGGAGATGGAGGGAAGGGGAGTTGGGGAGGGGAGTTGTGGAGGGGCGTGGGGTAGGCCATAGCGGTAGGGTAGTGGGTGAGGGGTGTGGGGGAGGGGGAGGGGGGAGGGGAGTGGGCGAGGGGAGTGGGGGAGTGGGGAAGGGGTGTGGGGATGGGTGTGGGGGAGGGGAGTGGGGGAGGGCGTCTGGTAGGGGAGTTTGGGAGGGAAGTGCGGTGGGGTAGTGGGGTAGGGGAGTGGAGGAGGGGGTGGGGGTGCAGAGTGGTGTCGGGGAGTGTGGTAGGGGTGGGCTGAAAGGAGGTGGAGGGAAGGGGAGTGGGGAGGGGATTTGGGTAGTGGGGCAGTGAGGAGATGGAGGGAAGGGGGTTGGAGAGGGGAATGGGGGAGGGGAGTGGGGGAGGGGTGTGTGTTATGTGAGTGGGGTAGGGGAGTGGGGGAGTGAAGTGAGGTAGGGGTATGGGGAGGCGAGTGGGGGAAGGGAGTGGGGAGGGGAGTGGGGCAAGGTAGTGGGGGCGGTAACTGGGTGAGTGGAGTGAGGTAGGGCAGTGGGGGCGGGGAGTGGGTAGGGGAGCTGTGGAGTGGGGGAGGGGAGTCGTGGCGGGGAGTGGTGGAGGGCAGTGCGGTAGTGGAGTTGGGGAGCGTAGTTTGTAGGGGAGTGAGTGATGGGTGTTGGGGAGGTGAGTGGGGGAGTGGGGTGAGGGAGGGGATTGGGGACAGGGAGTGGGTTAGTGGAGTGGTGTAGGTGAGTGGTGTGGGGAGAGGGTACGGGAGTGGTGTAGGGGAGTGGAGTAGGGGAGGGATGTAAGGAGGTGGAGGGAAGGACAGTTGGGGAGGGGAGTTGGGGAGGGGCGTGGTGTAGGGCATTGTGGTAGGGGAGTTGGGGTGGGGAGGATAGTGGGGGATGGGAGTTGGGGAGGACAGTTGGGGAGCAGAGTGGGAGAGGGGCGTGGGAGAGGGGCCTGGGGGAGGGGCGTGGGTAAGGGCGTCTGGTAGGGGAGTTTGGGAGGGAGGTGCAGTGGGGTAGTGGGGTAGTGGAGTGGAGGAGGGGGTGGGGGTGCAGAGTGGTGTCGGGGAGTGTGGTCGGGGTGTGCTGTTCGGAGGTGGAGGGAAGGGGAGTGAGGAGATGGGTTTGGTAGGGGGGCAGTGAGGAGATGGAGGGAAGGGGAGTGGGAGAGGGGATTGAGGTATGGGTATGGGGTGGTGAGTGAGGTAGGGGAATGGGGAGGGGAGTGGGGGAGGGACGTTTGGAGTGGAGTGGGGAGGGGAGTGGGGTAAGGTAGTGGGTGCGTTAACTGGGGGAGTGGAGTGAGGTAGGGCAGTGGGGGAGGGGAGTGGGGTATGGGTATGGGGTGGGGAGTGAGGTAGGAGAAAGGGGAGGGGAGTGGGGGAGGGAAGTGGGGGATGGAAGTGGGGAGGGGAGTGGGGAGGGGAGTGGGGTAGGAGAGGTGGGTATGGGAGTATGTGAGGGTGTGAGAGAGGAGATTCGCGATGGGACTGGGGTAGTGGACTGGGGTAGGGGAGTAGGGTAGGGGTGTGGGGTAGGGGTGTGGGGTAGGGGTGTGGGGTCGGGTTTGGGGTAGGGGAGAGGGGTAGGGGTGTTGTGGAGGGGAGTGCGGTTGGGGAGTGGGGGAGGGTAGTGGGGGAGGGTAGTGGGGGATGGGAGTGTGGTGGAGTCGTGCAGTGAGGATGTGGAGGTAAGCGGAGTGGGGTAGCGGAGTGGACGAGGGGAGTTGGGAGGGGAGTGGGGGAGGTTAGTGTGGGAGGGGAGTGGGGGAGATTAGTGAGTGAGGGGAGTGGGGGAGGGGAGTTGGGAGTGGGGGAGGGGATTGGGGGAGGTTAGTGTGGGAGGTGAGTGAGGAGGGGAGTGGGGGAGGGGAGTGGGGGAGGGGAGTGGGGAGGGGAGTGCGGAGGCGAGTGCGGAGGGGAGTGGGGGAGGTTAGAGTTGTAGGGGAGTTGGAGGGGAGTGAGGGAGGGGAG
The DNA here is from genome assembly GCF_036365525.1 of Heterodontus francisci. Lineage (NCBI taxonomy): Eukaryota > Metazoa > Chordata > Chondrichthyes > Heterodontiformes > Heterodontidae > Heterodontus > Heterodontus francisci. The sequence goes on from NW_027142345.1 coordinate 3,874,358, forward strand.
TGTGGGAGGAGACTGGGTGAGGGGAGTTGGGGAGGGGAGTGGGGGAGGAGAGTGGGGGACAGGGAGTGGGTTAGGGGAGTGGTGTAGGTGAGTGGGGGTGGGGAGAGGGTATGGGAGTTTTGGAGAGGAGTAGGGTAGGGGAGTGGTGAGGCTAGTGGGGGATCAGAGTGGTGTAGGGGAGTGGAGTAGGGGAGCGCTGGAAGGAGGTGGAGGGAAGGGGAGTTGGGGAGGGGAGTGGGGGAGGGGAGTGGGCTTGGGGAGTGGGGGTGCGGATTGGGGGAGGGGAGTGGGGGAGGGGAGTGGGGGAGGGGAGTAGGGGAGGGGAGTGGGGGAGGGGTGTGGGGAGGGGTTTGGGGGAGGGGAGTGGGGGTGGGCGTCTGGTAGGGGAGTTTGGGAGGGAGGTGCGGTGGGGTAGTGGGGTAGGGGAGTGGAGGAGGGGGTGGGGGTGCAGTGTGGTGTCGGGAAGTGTGGTAGGGGTGGGCTGTAAGGAGGTGGAGGGAAGGGGAGTGGGGAGGGGAGTTGGGTAGGGGTGCAGTGAGGAGATGGAGGGAAGGGGAGTGGGAGAGGGGAATGGGGGAGTGGAGTGGGGGAGGGTGTGTGTTAGGTGAGTGGGGTGGGGTAGTGGGGGAGGGAAGTGGGGACGGGGGTGGGGAGGGGATTGGGGAGGGGAGTGTGGAGGGGAGTGGGGTAAGGTAGTGGGGGTGATAACTGGGGGAATGGAGCGAGGTAGGGCAGTGGGGGAGTGTCGTGGGGAGTGGGGGAGGGCAGTGGCGTCGGGGAGTTGGGTACTGGAGTGCAGTGAGGAGGTGGAGGGAAGGGGAGTGGGGTAAGAGAGTGGGGTAGGAGAGGTGGGTAGGGGAGTATGGGAGGGGTGTGAGGTAGGGGATTGGCGACGGGACTGGGGTAGTGGAATGGGGTAGGGGAGTGGGGTAGGGGAGTTATGTCAGGGAGTGGGAGAGGGTAGTGGTGTAGGTGAGTGGGGGTGGGGAGAGGGTAGGGGAGTTTTGGAGAGAAGCGGGGTAGGGGATTGGTGGGGCTAGTGGGGGATCAGAGTGTTGAAGGGGAGTGGAGTAGAGGAGGGCTGTAAGGAGGTGGAGGGAAGGGGAGTGGGGGAGGCGATTTGGTAATGGGACTGGGGGAGGCGATTTGGGGAGGGGAGAGGGGGAGGGGAGTGGGGGAGGGTAGGGGAGTGGGGGAGGGCGTCTGGTAGGGGAGTTTGGGAGGGATGTGCGGTGGGGTAGGGGAGTAGAGGAGGGGAGTGGGGGTGCAGAGTGGTGTCGTGGAGTCTGGTAGGGGTGTGCTGTCAGGAGGTGGAGGGAAGGGGAGTGGGGAGTGGAGTTGGGTCGGAGGGGAGTGGGAGAGGGGAGAGTGGGGGAGGAGAGTGGGGGGGAGGGGAGAGTGGGGGAGGAGAGAGGGGGAGGAGAGAGGGGGAGGGGAGAGGGGGAGGTGAGTGGGGGAGGGGAGTGGGGGAGGGAGCGGGTGAGGGGAGCTGGTAGGGGAGTGTGGGAGGGGAGTGGGGGAGGGGAGTTGATGAGGGGAGTGGGGGAGGGGAGTTGACGAGGGGTGTGGCGGAGGGGAGTTGACGAGGGGCGTGGCGGAGGGGAGTGGAATGAGGGGAGTGGAGTAGGGGAGTGGGGGAGGGGAGTGGGGGAGGGGAGTTGACGAGTGGTGCGGGGGAGGGGAGTGGGGGAGGGGAGCGGGGGAGGTGCGTTGGGGAGGGGAGTTGGGGAGGGGGAGGGGGAAGGGGATTTGCGGAGAGGAGAGGGGAAGGGAGTGGGGTGGAGGAGTGGGAGAGCGGAGAGGGGTTTGTGAGTGCGGTAGGGGAGTGAGGGAGGGGAGTGGGGGACAGGGAATAGGGAGGGGAGTGGGGGACAGGGAATGGGTAGGGGAGTGGCGTCAGTGAGTGGGGGCTTGGAGAGGGGAGTGGAGTGGGGGAGGGGAGTGGAGCGAATGGGAGTTGGGGAGTGGAGTGGGGGAGGTGTGTGAGGTAGGAGAGTTGGGCAGTGGAAGGCAGTGAGGAGGTGGAGGGGAGGGGAGTGGGCTAGGTAAGTTGGGGAGCGGACAGCGATAGGGCAGGGGAGTGGGGGAGCGGAGTGAGGTAGCGCAGTGGGGTAGCGGAGTGGGGTAGCAGAGTGGGGTGGCAGAGTGGGGTAGCGGAGTGGGGTAGTGGAGTGCGATAGCGGAGTGGGGCAGGGGAGTGGGGCAGGGGAGTGGAGCAGGGGAGTGGGGCAGGGGGTTGGGGCAGAGGGTGAGGTGTCAGGGAGTGGGTGAGGGGAGTGGGGCAGGGGAGTGGGGCAGCGGGTGTGGTGTCAGGGAGTGGGGGAGGGGAGTGGGAGTGGGGGAGGGGAATGGGGTTGGGGAGTGGGGTTTGGGGTAGTGGGGTTGGGGGAGTGCGGTTGGGGGTGTGGGGTTTGGGGAGTGGGGTTTGGGGATTTCGGTTTCGGGAGTGGGGTTTGGGGAGTGGGGTTTGGGGAGTGCGGCTGGGGCGTGGGGCTGGGGAGTGGGGCCGGGGTGTGCGAACGGGGAGTTTGGTCGGGGAGTGCGGGAGGGTAGTGGGGGATGGGAGTGTGGTAGGGGAGGGCTGTGAAGAGGTGCAGGGAAGCGCAGAGGTGGACTGGAGTGGGGGGAGGGGAGTGTGGGAGGGGGTGGGCTAGGGGAGTGGGAGAGGGGAATGGGGAATGGGAGTGGGGTAGTGGAGTTGGGAAGGGTAGTGGGGGAGGGGAGTGGTAGTGGGGAGTGGGGGTGCGGAGTGGGGGTGCGGAGTGGGGGAGCGGAGTGGGGGAGCGGGGTAGGGGAGAGAGGTAGGGGAGCGAGGTAGGGGAGTTGTGAAGGGGAGTGAGGTATGGGAGTGGGGGAGTGGAGTGGGGTATGAGAGTAGGGTAGGGGAGTGGGGGAGGGGAGTGTGGTACGGGAGGGCAGTGAGGAGGTGCAGGGATGCGGAGTGTTGGACGGGAGTGGGGGAGGGGAGTGGAGGATGGGAATGGGTGAGGAGAGTGGAGTGGGGCAGGAGGTGGGGAGGGAAGTGAGGGAGTAGATCGTGGTAGGAGAGTGGCGGAGGGACGTGAGGGAGGGGAGTGGGGGAGGGGAGTGTGGGAGAGGAGTTGACGAGGGGTGTGGGGGAGTGGTGTGGGGGAGGGGTGATTGTGATGGGAGTGGGGGAGGGGAGTGGGGGACGGGAGGGGAAGGGGAGGGGGAAGGGGAGTGGTTTAGGGGAGTGGGTAGGGGTGTGGGTAGGGGAGTTGAGGTAGGGAGTGCGGTAGGGGAGTGGGGTAGGGGAATGCGGGAGTGTAGTGGGGGATGGGAGTGTGGTAGGGGAGGGCAGTGAAGAGGTGCAGGGGAGCGCAGAGGTGGACTGGAGTGGGGGGAGGGGTGTGTGGGACGGGGTGGCTAGGGGAGGGTGGCTAGGGGAGGGGGGTATGGGAATGGTGGAGTGGAGAGGGGTAGTGGAGTTGGGGAGGGGAGTGAGTTAGGGGCGTGGGGTAGGGAAGTTGGAAAGTGGAGTGGGATAGGGGAGCGCAGTGAGGAGGTGGAGGGAAGGGGAGTGGGTGACTGGAGTTGGGGACGTGTGTGGGGTAGGGGAGTTGGGTTGTGGAGGGCAGTGAGGAGGTGGAGGGAAGGGGAGTGGGGGAGGGGTGTGTGGCAGGAGAGTTGGGGAGCGGAGTGGGGGTTAGGAGTGTGGTGGGGGAGGGCAGTGAGGAGGTGCAGGGAAGCGGAGTGTTGGACGGCAGGGGAGTGGGGGACGGGGAGTGGGGGAGGGGAGTGGGGGAGGGGAGAGGGGGAGGGGAGAGGGGAGCGGAGTGGTGTAGGGGAGTGGGGTAGGGGAGTTGTGAATGGGAGTTAGGTATGGGAGTGGGGTGTGGAGTGGGGGAGGGGAGTGGGGTAGGGGAGTGGGGGAGGGGAGTGGGGGAGGGGAGTGGGGTGGGGTAGAGGAGTGGGGGAGGGGAGGGGGTGAGGGGAGTGGGAGAGGGGAGTGGGGAAGGGGAGTGGGGGAGGGGAGCGGGGAAGGGGAGTGGGGCAGCGGGTGTGATGTCAGGGAGTGGGTGATGGGAGTGGGGTTGGGGAGTGGGGTTGGGGGAGTGGTGTTGGGGGAGTGGGGTTGGTGGAGTGGGGTTTGGGGAGTGGGTTTGGGGAGTGGGGTCGGGGAGTGGGGTCGGGAGTGGGGTCGGGGAGTGGGATCGGGGAGATGTGGAGGGGAGTGCGATAGGGGAGTGGGGGAGTGGAGAGCGGTAGTGGTGTGCGGTAGGGGAGTGGGGTAGGGGAGTGGGGGAGGGGAATGGGGGATGGGAGTGGAGTAGTGGAGTTGGGTAGGGTAGTGGGTGAGGGGAGTAGGGTGGGGAGTGGGTGAGTGGGGTAGGGGAGCGGGATAGGGGAGTTGTGGAGGGGAGTGGAGGTATGGGAGTGGGGGAGTGGAGTGGGGTACGAGAATGGGGGAGTGGAGTGGGGTATGAGATTGGAGTAGGGGAGTGGGGGAGGGGAGTGTGGTACGGGAGGGCAGTGAGGAGGTGCAGGGATGCGGAGTGGTGGACAGGAGTGGAGGAGGGGAGAGGGGGATGGGAGTGGGTGAGGAGAGTGGAGTGGGGGAGGGGCTGGGGGAGGGGAGTGGGGGAGGGGTGTTCGGGAGGGGAGTGGGGGAGGGGAGTGGGGTGGGGTAGAGGAGTGGGGGAGGGGAGGGGGTGAGGGGAGTGGGAGAGGGGAGAGGGGGAGTGGAGTGGGGGAGTGGAGTGGGGGAGTGGAGTGGGGGAGTGGAGTGGTGGTGGGGAGTGTGGTACGGGAGGGCAGTGAGGAGGTGCAGGGATACGGAGTGGGGGAGGAGAGTGGGGGAGGGGAGTGGGGGGAGGGGAGGGGAGTGGGGGAGGGGAGTGGGGGAGGAGAGTGGGGAAGAGAGTTGTGTAGGGGAGTGGAGCAGGGGAGGGGGTGGAGGAGGGGAGTGGGGGAGGGGAGAGGGGGAGGGGAGTGTCGGAGGGGAGAGGGGGAGGGGAGTGTCGGAGGGGAGCGGAGTGCGGAGGGGTGTGGGGGAGGTTAGTGTGGGAGGGGAGCGGGGGAGGGGATCTGGGGAGGTGAGAGAGGGAGTAGAGTGTGGGAGGAGAGTGGCGGAAGGGAGTTGGGGAAGGGAGTGGGGGAGGGGAGAGAGTAGGGGAGTGGGGGAGTGGAGTGGGGGATGGGGGTTGACGAGGGGTGTGGGGGAGGGGAGTGGGTTACGGGAGTGGGGGAGGGGAGTGGGGGAGGGGAGTGGGGGAGGGGAGTTGACGAGGGGTGTGGGGGAGGGGAGCGGGGGAGGGGACCGGGGCAGGGTAGTGGTGGAGGGGAGCGGGGGAGGGGAGCGAGGGAGGGGCGTTGGGGAGGGGAGTTGGGGAGGGGGAGGGGGAAGGGGATTTGTGGAGAGGAGAGGGGGCAGGGAGTGGGGTGGAGGAGTGGAAGAGGGGAGTGGGGTTTGTGAGTGCGGTAGGGGAGTGAGGGAGGGTGTGGGGGACAAGGAATGGGTAGGGGAGTGGGGTTGGGGGAGTGGGGTTTGGGGAGTGGGGTTTGGGGAGTGGGGTTTGGGGAGTGGGGTTTGGGGAGTGGGGCTGGGGAGTGGGGTCGGAGAGTGGGGTCGGGGAGTGGGGTCGGGGAGTGGGATCGGGGAGATGTTGAGGGGAGTGCGATAGGGGAGTGGGGGTGTGGAGAGCGGTAGTGGTGTGCGGTAGGGGAGTGGGGTAGGGGAGTGGGGGAGGGGAATGGGGGATGGGAGTGGGGTAGTGGAGTTGGGTAGGGTAGTGGGTGAGGAGAGTGGGGTGGGGATTGGGGGGCGGAGTGGGGGAGCGGAGTGGGGGAGTGGGGGAGTGGGGGAGTGGGGTAGGGGAGCGGGGTAGGGGAGTTATGGAGGGGAGTGAGGTATGGGAGTGGGGGAGTGGAGTGGGGTACGAGAATGGGGGAGTGGAGTGGGGTATGAGATTGGAGTAGGGGAGTGGGGGAGGGGAGTGGGGGAGGGGAGGGGAGGGGAGTGGGGGAGGGGAGTGGGGGAGGAGAGTGGGGAGGAAAGTTGTGTAGGGGAGTGGAGCAGGGGAGGGGGGTGGGGGAGGGGAGTGGGGGAGGGGTGTTGGGGAGGAGAGTGGCGGAGGAGAGAGGGGGAGGGGAGTGTCGGAGGGGAGCGGAGTGCGGAGGGGTGTGGGGGAGGTTAGTGTGGGAGGGGAGCGGGGGAGGGATCTGGGGAGGTGAGAGAGGGAGTAGAGTGTGGGAGGAGAGTGGCGGAAGGGAGTTGGGGAGGGGTGTGGGGGAGGGGAGAGGGGGAGGGGAGTGGGGGAGTGGAGTGGGGGATGGGGGTTGACGAGGGGTCTGGGGGAGGGGAGTGGGTTACGGGAGTGGGGGAGGGGAGTGGGGGAGGGGAGTTGACGAGAGGTGTGGGGGAGGGGAGCGGGGCAGGGTAGTGGTGGAGGGGAGCGGGGGAGGGGAGCGAGGGAGGGGCGTTCGGGTGGGGAGTTGGGGAGGGGGAGAGGGAAGGGGATTTGCGGAGAGGAGAGGGGGCAGGGAGTGGGGTGGAGGAGTGGAAGAGGGGAGTGGGGTTTGTGAGTGCGGTAGGGGAGTGAGGGAGGGGGTGGGGGACAAGGAATGGGTAGGGGAGTGGCGTCAGTGAGTGGGGGCTTGGTGAGGTGAGTGGAGTGGGGGAGGGGAGTGGAGGGAATGGGAGTTGGGGAGTGGAGAGGGGGAGGTGTGTCAGGTAGGAGAGTTGGGTAGTGGAAGGCAGTGAGGAGGTGGAGGGGAGGGGAGTGGGCTAGGAAAGTTGGGGAGCGGACTGCGGGAGGGGAGGGGAGTGGGGGAGCGGAGTGTGGTAGCGGAGTGGGGTAGTGGAGTGGGGCAGGGGTGTGGGTCAGTGGAGTGGAGCAGGGGAGTGGAGCAGGGGACTGGGGCAGGGGACTGGGGCAGGGGACTGGGGCAGGGGAGTGGGGCAGCGGGTGTGATGTCAGGGAGTGGGTGAGGGGAGTGGGGTTGGGGAGTGGGGTTTGGGGGAGTGGGGTTTGGGGAGTTGGGTTTGGGGAGTGGGACTGGGGAGTGGGGTCGGGGAGTGGGGTCGGGGAGTGGGGTCGGGGAGTGGGATCGGGGAGATGTGGAGGGGATGGCGATAGGGGAGTGGGGGAGTGGAGAGCGCTAGTGGTGTGCGGTAGGGGAGTGGGGTAGGGGAGTGGTGGAGGGGAATGGGGGATGGGAGTGGGGTAGTGGAGTTGGGTAGGGTAGTGGGTGAGGGGAGTGTGGTGGGGAGTGGGGGTGCGGAGTGGGGGAGCGGAGTGGGGGAGTGGGGGAGTGGGGGGTGTGGGGTAGGGGAGCGGGGTAGGGGAGTTGTGGAGGGGAGTGAGGTATGGGAGTGGGGGAGTGTCTTGGGGTAGGAGAATGGGGGAGTGGAGTGGGGTACGAGATTGGAGTAGGGGAGTGGGGGAGGGGAGTGGGGGGAGGGGAGGGGAGTGGGGGAGGGAGTGGGGGAGGGGAGTGGGGGAGGAGAGTGGGGAGGAGAGTTGTGTAGGGGAGTGGAGCAGGGGAGGGGGTGGGGGAGGGGAGCGGGGGAGGGGTGTTGGGGAGGAGAGTGGCGGAGGAGAGAGGGGAGGGGAGTGTCGGAGGGGAGCGGAGTGCGGAGGGGTGTGGGGGAGGTTAGTGTGGGAGGGGAGCGGGGGAGGGGATCTGGGGAGGTGAGAGAGGGAGTAGAGTGTGGGAGGAGAGTGGCGGAAGGGAGTTGGGGAGGGGAGTGGGGGAGGGGAGAGGGGGAGGGGAGTGGGGGAGTGGAGTGGGGGATGGGGGTTGACGAGGGGTCTGGGGGAGGGGAGTGGGTTACGGGAGTGGGGGAGGGGAGTGGGGGAGGGGAGTTGACGAGGGGTGTGGGGGAGGGGAGCGGGGGAGGGGAGCGGGGCAGGGTAGTGGTGGAGGGGAGCGGGGGAGGGGAGCAAGGGAGGGGCGTTCGAGAGGGGAGTTGGGGAGGGGGAGGGGGAAGGGGATTTGCGGAGAGGAGAGGGGGCAGGGAGTGGGGTGGAGGAGTGGAAGAGGGGATTGGGGTTTGTGAGTGCGGTAGGGGAGTGAGGGAGGGGGTGGGGGACAAGGAATTGGTAGGGGAGTGGCGTCAGTGAGTGGGGGCTTGGTGAGATGAGTGGAGTGGGGGAGGGGAGTGGAGGGAATGGGAGTTGGGGAGTGGAGTGGGGGAGGTGTGTCAGGTAGGAGAGTTGGGTAGTGGAAGGCAGTGAGGAGGTGGAGGGGAGGGGAGTGGGGGAGCGGAGTGGGGTAGCGGAGTGGGGTAGCAGGGTGGGGTAGCGGAGTGGGGCAGGGGAGTGGGTCAGGGGAGTGGAGCAGGGGAGTGTAGCAGGGGAGTGGAGCAGGGGACTGGGGCAGGGGAGTGGGGCAGCGGGCGATGTGTCAGGGAGTGGGGAAGGGGAGTGGGGGAGGGGAGTGGGGAAGGGGAGTGGGGCAGCGGGTGTGATGTCAGGGAGTGGGTGAGGGGAGTGGGGTTGGGGAGTGGGGTTGGGGGAGTGGTGTTGGGGGAGTGGGGTTGGTGGAGTGGGGTTTGGGGAGTGGGGTTTGGGGAGAGGGGTCGGGGAGTGGGGTCGGGGAGTGGGGTCGGGAGTGGGGTCGGGGAGTGGGATCGGGGAGATGTGGAGGGGAGTGCGATAGGGGAGTGGGGGAGTGGAGAGCGGTAGTGGTGTGCGGTAGGGGAGTGGGGTAGGGGAGTGGGGGAGGGGAATGGGGGATGGGAGTGGAGTAGTGGAGTTGGGTAGGGTAGTGGGTGAGGGGAGTAGGGTGGGGAGTGGGTGTGCGGTATGGGGGAGCGGAGTGGGGGAGTGGGTGAGTGGGGTAGGGGAGCGGGGTAGGGGAGTTGTGGAGGGGAGTGAGGTATGGGAGTGGGGGAGTGGAGTGGGGTATGAGAATGGGGGAGTGGAGTGGGGTATGAGATTGGAGTAGGGGAGTGGGGGAGGGGAGTGTGATACGGGAGGGCAGTGAGGAGGTGCAGGAATGCGGAGTGGTGGACAGGAGTGGAGGAGGGGAGAGGGGGTTGGGAGTGGGTGAGGAGAGTGGAGTGGGGGAGGGGCTGGGGGAGGGGAGTGGGGGAGGGGTGTTCGGGAGGAGAGGGTGGGAGGGGAGCGGGGGAGTGGAGTTGGGGAGGTGAGTGAGGGAGTAGAGTGTGGTAGGAGAGTGGCGGAGGGCGTGAGGGAGGGGAGTGGGGGAGGGGAGTGGGGGAGGGGAGTGTGGGAGTGGAGTTGACGAGGGGTGTGGGGGAGGGGTGTGGGGGAGGGATGTGAGGGAGGGGTGTGGTGCAGAGGAGCGGAGTAGGGGAGTGGGGTAGGGGAGTTTGTGATGGAAGTGGGGGAGGGGAGTGGGGGAGGGGGTGGGGGAGGGGAGTGGGAAGGGGAGTGGTTTAGGGGAGTGGGGAGGGTAGTTGAGTTAGGGAGTGGGGGAAAGGAGTGGTGTGATGATTTGGAGTGGTGTAGGGGAGTTGTGGAGGGGAGTGCGGTAGGGGAGTGGGGGGGTGGAGTGCGGTAGGGGAGTGGGGTAGGGGAATGCGGGAGCGTAGTGGGGGATGGGAGTGTGTTAGGGGAGGGCAGTGAAGAGATGCAGGGGAGCGCAGAGGTGGACTGGAGTGGGGGGAGGTGAGTGTGGGAGGGTTTGGCTAGGGGAGGGGGTTAGGGGAATGGTGGAGTGGAGAGGGGTAGTGGAGTTGGGGAGGGGAGTGAGTTAGGCGGGTGGGGTAGGGAAGTGGGAAAGTGGAGTCGGATAGGGCAGTGGGATAGTGGAGTGGGATAGGGGAGTGGGATAGGGGAGCGCAGTGAGGAGGTGGAGGGAAGGGGAGTGGATGAGTCGAGTTGGTGATGTGTGTGGGGTAGCGGAGTTGGGTTGAGGAGGGCAGTGAGGAGATGGAGGGAAGGGCAGTGGGGAAGGGGTGTGAGGCAGGAGAGTTGGGGAGCGGAGTGGGGGATGGGAGTGTTGTAGGGGAGGGCTATGAGGAGGTGCAGGGAAGTGGAGTGTTGGACGGGAGGAGAGTGGGGGAGGGGAGTGGGGGTGGGGTGAGGGGGAGGGGAGTGGGGGAGGGGAGTGGAGTGGGGGAGGAGTGTCGGGAGTGGAGTGGGCGAGGGGTGTGGGGGAGTGGAGTGGGGGAGGGGAGTGGGCGAGGGGAGTGGGCGAGGGGAGTGGGGGAGGGGAAAGGGGGAGGGTTGTGGGGCGGAGTGGGGGAGGGGAGTGGGTGAGGGGAGTGGGGGAGCCGGAGTGGTGTCAGGGAGCAGGGGAGGGGAGCGGGGGAGGGGAGTGGGGGAGGGGAGTGGGTTAGCGGAGTGGGGGAGGTGAGTGGGTAGGGGAGTGGGGTTGGTGTGTGGTGATTGGGAGTGGGGTAGGGGAGTGGTGGAGAGGGGTGCGGTAGTGGAGTGCGCTAGTGGAGTGCGCTAGTGGAGTACGGTAGGGGAGTGGGGTAGGGGAGTGGTGTAGGGGAGTGGGGTAGGGGTGTGCGTGAGGGTAGTGAGGGATGGGAGTGTGGTCGGGGAGGGCAGTGAAGATGTGCAGGGAAGCGCAGAGGTGGACTGGAGTGGGGGAAGGGGAGTGTGGGACGGAGTGGGCTAGGGGAGGGGGTTAGGGGAATGGTGGAGTGGAGAGGGGTAATGGTGTTGGGGAGGGGAGTGAGTTAGAGGAGTGGGGTAGGGAAGTGGGAAAGTGGAGTCGGATAGGGCAGTGGGATAGTGGAGTGGGATAGGGGAGTGGGATAGGGGAGCGCAGTGAGGAGGTGGAGGGAAGGGGAGTTGTGGAGGGGAGTGCGGTAGCGAGTGGAGTGGGGGAGGGGATTTAGGGGAGGGGATTTGGGGGAGGGGATTTGGGGGTAGGGATTTGGTGTAGGGGATTTGGGGGAGGGGATTTGAGTCGGGGATTTGGGGTAGGGGATTTGGGGTAGGGGAGTGGGGAAGGACAGTGGGGAGGAATGTGGGGGAGGTTAGTGTGGGAGGGGAGTGGGGAAGTGGGGGAGTGGGTGAGGGGAGTGGGGGAGGGGAGTGGGGGAGAAGTGTTGGAGAGGGTAGTGGGTTAGGGGAGTGAGGGAGGGGAGTTGAGGAGGGGTGTGGGGGAGTGGAGCGCAGTAGGGGAGTGGAGTAGGGGAGTGGCGTATTGGAGTGGGGTAGGGGATTAGGTGAGGGGAGTGGAGGAGGAGAGTTTGGGAGGAGAGTGGGGAGGAGAGTGGAGGAGGAGAGTGGGGGAGGGGAGTGGGGGAGGAGAGTTTGGGAGGAGAGTGGGGAGGAGAGTGGAGGAGGAGAGTAGGGAGGAGAGTGGAGGAGGAGAGTGCGGGAGGGGAGTGGGGAGGGGAGTGGGGGTGTGGAGTGGGGGTGAGGAGTGGGGGTGGGCAGTGGGGGAGGAGAGTGGGGGTGGGGAGGTGGGAGTGAAGAGGGGGTGTGGAGTGGGGGAGTGGAGTGGGGGAGTGGAGTGGGGCAGTGGAGTGGGAGAGGGTAGTGGGAGGGGGTAGTTGGGGAGGGTAGTGGGGGATGGGAGTGGGGGATGGGAGTGCGGTAGGGGAATTGGGGCAGGGGATTTGGGGGAGGGGAGTGTGGGAGGGGAGTGTGGTGGGGGATTTGGTGGAGGGCAGTGGGGAGGGGAGTGGGGGAGGGGAGTGGGAGTGGGGAGTAGGGGAGAGGTGTGGGGAGGAGTGTGGGGAAGAGTGCGTGGTAGGGGAGTTGAGTGGGGAAGGGGAGTTAGGGGAGTTGAGGAGGGGTGTGGGGGAGGGGAGTTTAGGAGGGGAGTGGGGGAGGGGAGTGGGGGAGGGGAGTGGTGGAGGGGAGTGGGGGAGGGGAGTGTGGGGTGGGGGAGTTGAGGCAGGGAGTGGGGCGAGGTGTGGGGAGGGGTGTTGCCTCGAGGAGAGGAGTGGAGAGTGGGGTCGAGGTGTGGAGGAGGGGAGTTGGGGAGGTGCGTGGGGGAGGCGAGTGGGGTTTGGGTAGTCAGGGAATGGATTGAGGGACAGGGAGTGGGTTACGGGAGTGGTGTAGGTGAGTGGGGGTGGGGAGAGGTTATGGGAGTTTTGGAGGGGAGTGGGGTAGGGGAGTGGTGGGGCTAGTGGGGGAGCAGAGTGCTGTAGGGGAGTGGAGTAGGGGAGGACTGTCAGGAGATGGAGGGAAGGGGAGTTGGGGAGGGGAGTTGTGGAGGGGCGTGGGGTAGGCCATAGCGGTAGGGTAGTGGGTGAGGGGTGTGTGGGAGGGGGAGGGGGGGAGGGGAGTGGGCGAGGGGAGTGGGGAAGGGGTGTGGGGATGGGTGTGGGGGAGGGGAGTGGGGGAGGGCGTCTGGTAGGGGAGTTTGGGAGGGAAGTGCGGTGGGGTAGTGGGGTAGGGGAGTGGAGGAGGGGGTGGGGGTGCAGAGTGGTGCCGGGGAGTGTGGTAGGGGTGGGCTGAAAGGAGGTGGAGGGAAGGGGAGTGGGGAGGGGATTTGGGTAGTGGGGCAGTGAGGAGATGGAGGGAAGGGGGTTGGAGAGGGGAATGGGGGAGGCGAGTGGGGGAGGGGTGTGTGTTATGTGAGTGGGGTAGGGGAGTGGGGGAGTGAAGTGAGGTAGGGGTATGGGGAGGCGAGTGGGGGAAGGGAGTGGGGAGGGGAGTGGGGCATGGTAGTGGGGGCGGTAACTGGGTGAGTGGAGTGAGGTAGGGCAGTGGGGGCGGGGAGTGGGTGGGGGAGCTGTGGAGTGGGGGAGGGGAGTTGTGGCGGGGAGTGGTGGAGGGCAGTGCGGTAGTGGAGTTGGGGAGCGTAGTTTGTCGGGGAGTGAGTGATGGGTGTTGGGTAGGTGAGTGGGGGAGTGGGGTGAGGGAGGGGATTGGGGACAGGGAGTGGGTTAGTGGACTGGTGTAGGTGAGTGGTGTGGGGAGAGGGTACGGGAGTGGTGTAGGGGAGTGGAGTAGGGGAGGGATGTAAGGAGGTGGAGGGAAGGACAGTTGGGGAGGGGAGTTGGGGAGGGGCGTGGTGTAGGGCATTGTGGTAGGGGAGTTGGGGTGGGGAGGATAGTGGGGGATGGGAGTTGGGGAGGACAGTTGGGGAGCAGAGTGGGAGAGGGGCGTGGGAGAGGGGCCTGGGGGAGGGGCGTGGGTGAGGGCGTCTGGTAGGGGAGTTTGGGAGGGAAGTGCAGTGGGATAGTGGGGTAGTGGAGTGGAGGAGGGGGTGGGGGTGCAGAGTGGTGTCGGGGAGTGTGGTCGGGGTGTGCTGTTCGGAGGTGGAGGGAAGGGGAGTGAGGAGGGGGGTTTGGTAGGGGGGCAGTGAGGAGATGGAGGGAAGGGGAGTGGGAGAGGGGATTGAGGTATGGGTATGGGGTGGTGAGTGAGGTTGGGGAATGGGGAGGGGAGTGGTGGAGGGACGTTTGGAGTGGAGTGGGGAGGGGAGTGGGGTAAGGTAGTGGGTGCGTTAACTGGGGGAGTGGAGTGAGGTAGGGCAGTGGGGGAGGGGAGTGGGGTATGGGTATGGGGTGGGGAGTGAGTTAGGAGAAAGGGGAGGGGAGTGGGGGAGGGAACTGGGGGATGGAAGTGGGGAGGGGAGTGGGGAGGGGAGTGGGGTAGGAGAGGTGTGTATGGGAGTATGGGAGGGGTGTGAGAGAGGAGATTGGCGATGGGACTGGGGTAGTGGACTGGGGTAGGGGAGTAGGGTAGGGGTGTGGGGTAGGGGTGTGGGGTCGGGTATGGGATAGGGGAGAGGGGTAGGGGTGTTGTGGAGGGGAGTGCGGTTGGGGAGTGGGGGAGGGTAGTGGGGGAGGGTAGTGGGGGATGGGAGTGTGGTGGAATCGTGCAGTGAGGATGTGGAGGTAAGCGGAGTGGGGTAGCGGAGTGGACGAGGGGAGTTGGGAGGGGAGTGGGGCAGGTTAGTGTGGGAGGGGAGTGGGGGAGATTAGTGAGTGAGGGGAGTGGGGAGGGGAGTTGGGAGTGGGGGAGGGGATTGGGGGAGGCAAGAGCGGGAGGGGAGTGGGGAGGGGAGTGGGGGAGCGAGTGGGGGAGGGGAGTGGGGAGGGGAGTGCGGAGGGGAGTGCGGAGAGGAGTGGGGGAGGTTAGAGTTGTAGGGGAGTTGGAGGGGAGTGAGGGAGGAGAGTGTGGGAGGAGACTGGGTGAGGGGAGTTGGGGAGGGGAGTGGGGGAGGAGAGTGGGGGACAGGGAGTGGGTTAGGGGAGTGGTGTAGGTGAGTGGGGGATCAGAGTGGTGTAGGGGAGTGGAGTAGGGGAGCGCTGGAAGGAGGTGGAGGGAAGGGGAGTTGGGGAGGGGAGTGGGGGAGGGGAGTGGGGGAGGGGAGTAGGGGAGGGGAGTGGGGGATGGGTGTGGGGAGGGGTTTGGGGGAGGGGAGTGGGGGTGGGCGTCTGGTAGGGGAGTTTGGGAGGGAGGTGCGGTGGGGTAGTGGGGTAGGGGAGTGGAGGAGGGGGTGGGGGTGCAGTGTGGTGTCGGGAAGTGTGGTAGGGGTGGGCTGTAAGGAGGTGGAGGGAAGGGGAGTGGGGAGGGGAGTTGGGTAGGGGTGCAGTGAGGAGATGGAGGGAAGGGGAGTGGGAGAGGGGAATGGGGGAGTGGAGTGGGGGAGGGTGTGTGTTAGGTGAGTGGGGTGGGGTAGTGGGGGAGGGAAGTGGGGACGGGGGTGGGGAGGGGATTGGGGAGGGGAGTGTGGAGGGGAGTGGGGTAAGGTAGTGGGGGTGATAACTGGGGGAATGGAGCGAGGTAGGGCAGTGGGGGAGTGTCGTGGGGAGTGGGGGAGGGCCGTGGCGTCGGGGAGTTGGGTACTGGAGTGAAGTGAGGAGGTGGAGGGAAGGGGAGTGGGGTAAGAGAGTGGGGTAGGAGAGGTGGGTAGGGGAGTATGGGAGGGGTGTGAGGTAGGGGATTGGCGACGGATCTGGGGTAGTGGAATGGGGTAGGGGAGTGGGGTAGGGGAGTTATGTCAGGGAGTGGGAGAGGGAAGTGGTGTAGGTGAGTGGGGGTGGGGAGAGGGTAGGGGAGTTTTGGAGAGAAGCGGGGTAGGGGATTGGTGGGGCTAGTGGGGGATCAGAGTGTTGAAGGGGAGTGGAGTAGAGGAGGGCTGTAAGGATGTGGAGGGAAGGGGAGTGGGGGAGGCGATTTGGGGAGGGGAGAGGGGGAGGGGAGTGGGGGAGGGGAGGGGAGTGGGGGAGGGTGTCTGGTAGGGGAGTTTGGGAGGGATGTGCGGTGGGGTAGGGGAGTAGAGGAGGGGAGTGGGGGTTCAGAGTGGTGTCGTGGAGTCTGGTAGGGGTGTGCTGTCAGGAGGTGGAGGGAAGGGGAGTGGGGAGTGGAGTTGGGTCGGAGGGGAGTGGGAGAGGGGAGAGTGGGGGAGGAGAGTGGGGGGGAGGGGAGAGTGGGGGAGGAGAGAGGGGGAGGAGAGAGGGGGAGGGGAGAGGGGGAGGTGAGTGGGGGAGGGGAGTGGGGGAGGGGGCGGGTGAGGGGAGCTGGTAGGGGAGTGTGGGAGGGGAGTGGGGGAGGGGAGTTGATGAGGGGAGTGGGGGAGGGGAGTTGACGAGGGGTGTGGCGGAGGGGAGTTGACGAGGGGTGTGGCGGAGGGGAGTGGAATGAGGGGAGTGGAGTAGGGGAGTGGGGGAGGGGAGTGGGGGAGGGGAGCGGGGGAGGTGCGTTGGGGAGGGGAGTTGGGGAGGGGGAGGGGGAAGGGGATTTGCGGAGAGGAGAGGGGGAAGGGAGTGGGGTGGAGGAGTGGGAGAGCGGAGAGGGGTTTGTGAATGCGGTAGGGGAGTGAGGGAGGGGAGTGGGGGACAGGGAATAGGGAGGGGAGTGGGGGACAGGGAATGGGTAGGGGAGTGGCGTCAGTGAGTGGGGGCTTGGAGAGGGGAGTGGAGTGGGGGAGGGGAGTGGAGGGAATGGGAGTTGGGGAGTGGAGTGGGGGAGGTGTGTGAGGTAGGAGAGTTGGGTAGTGGAAGGCAGTGAGGAGGTGGAGGGGAGGGGAGTGGGCTAGGAAAGTTGGGGAGCGGACAGCAGTAGGGGAGGGGAGTGTGGGAGGGGAGTGGGGTAGCGCAGTGGGGTAGCTGAGTGGGGTAGCAGAGTGTGGTGGCAGAGTGGGGTAGCGGAGTGGGGTAGTGGAGTGCGGTAGCGGAGTGGGGCAGGGGAGTGGGGCAGGGGAGTGGAGCAGGGGAGTGGAGCAGGGGAGTGGGGCAGCGGGTGAGGTGTCAGGGAGTGGGTGAGGGGAGTGGGGCAGGGGAGTGGGGCAGGGGAGTGGAGCAGGGGCGTGGGGCAGGGGGTTGGGGCAGCGGGTGAGGTGTCAGGGAGTGGGTGAGGGGAGTGGGGCAGGGGAGTGGGGCAGCGGGTGTGGTGTCAGGGAGTGGGGGAGGGGAGTGGGAGTGGGGGAGGGGAGTGGGGTTGGGGAGTGGGGTTTGGGGTAGTGGGGTTGGGGGAGTGCGGTTGGGGGTGTGGGGTTTGGGGAGTGGGGTTTGGGGAGTTCGGTTTCGGGAGTGGGGTTTGGGGAGTGGGGTTTGGGGAGTGCGGCTGTGGCGTGGGGCTGGGGAGTGGGGCCGGGGTGTGCGAACGGGGAGTGGGGTCGGGGAGTGCGGGAGGGTAGTGGGGGATGGGAGTGTGGTAGGGGAGGGCTGTGAAGAGGTGCAGGGAAGCGCAGAGGTGGACTGGAGTGGGGGGAGGGGAGTGTGGGAGGGGGTGGGCTAGGGGAGTGGGATAGGGGAATGGGGGATGGGAGTGGGGTAGTGGAGTTGGGAAGGGTAGTGGGGGAGGGGAGTGGGTGTGAGGAGTGGGGGTGCGGAGTGGGTGTGCGGAGTGGGGGAGCGGAGTGGGGGAGCGGGGTAGGGGAGAGGGGTAGGGGAGCGAGGTAGGGGAGTTGTGAAGGGGAGTGAGGTATGGGAGTGGGGGAGTGGAGTGGGGTACGAGAGTAGGGTAGGGGAGTGGGGGAGGGGAGTGTGGTACGGGAGGACAGTGAGGAGGTGCAGGGATGCGGAGTGTTGGACGGGAGTGGGGGAGGGGAGTGGAGGATGGGAATGGGTGAGGAGAGTGGAGTGGGGCAGGAGGTGGGGAAGGGAAGTGGGGGAGGGGTGTTCAGGAGGAGAGTGGCGGAGGAGAGAGGCGGAGGGGAGTGTCGGAGGGGAGGGGAGTGGGGGGGGTGTGTGGGAGGTTAGTGTGGGAGGGGCTAGGGGAGGGGAGTTGGGGAGGTGAGTGAGGGAGTAGATTGTGGTAGGAGAGTGGCGGAGGGACGTGAGGGAGGGGAGTGGGGGAGGGGAGTGTGGGAGAGGAGTTGACGAGGGGTGTGGGGGAGGGGTGTGGGGGAGGGGAGCGGAGTAGGGGAGTGGGGTAGGGGTGTTTGTGATGGGAGTGGGGGAGGGGAGTGGGGGACGGGAGTGGGGGAGGGGATTGGGGCAGGGGAGTGGGGGAGGGGAGTGGGGGAGGGGATTGGGGCAGGGGAGTTGACGAGGGGTGTGGGGGAGTGGTGTGGGGGAGGGGTGATTGTGATGGGAGTGGGGGAGGGGAGTGGGGGAGGGGAGTGTGGGAGAGGAGTTGACGAGGGGTGTGGGGGAGTGGTCTGGGGGAGGGGTGATTGTGATGGGAGTGGGGGAGGGGAGTGGGGGACGGGAGTGGGGGAGGGGATTGGGGCAGGGGAGTGGGGGAGGGGAGGGGAAGGGGAGGGGGAAGGGGAGTGTTTTAGGGGAGTGGGTAGGGGAGTGGGATAGGGGAGCGCAGTGAGGAGGTAGAGGGAAGGGGAGTGGGTGACTGGAGTTGGGGACGTGTGTGGGGTAGGGGAGTTGGGTTGTGGAGGGCAGTGAGGAGGTGGAGGGAAGGGGAGTGGGGGAGGGGTGCGTGGTAGGAGAGTTGGGGAGCGGAGTGGGGGTTAGGAGTGTGGTGGGGGAGGGCAGTGAGGAGGTGCAGGGAAGCGGAGTGTTGGACGGGAGGGGAGTGGGGGACGGGAGTGGGGGAGGGGAGTGGGGGAGGGGAGAGGGGGAGGGGAGAGGGGAGCGGAGTTGTGTAGGGGAGTGGGGTAGGGGAGTTGTGGATGGGAGTTAGGTATGGGAGTGGGGTGTGGAGTGGGGGAGGGGAGTGGGGTAGGGGAGTGGGGGAGGGGAGTGGGGGAGGGGAGTGGGGTGGGGTAGAGGAGTGGGGGAGGGGAGGGGGTGAGGGGAGTGGGGGAGGGGAGAGGGGGAGTGGAGTGGGGGAGTGGAGTGGGGGAGGGGAGTGGGGGAGTGGAGTGGGGGAGTGGAGTGGGGGAGCGGAGTGGTGGTGGGGAGTGTGGTACGGGAGGGCAGTGAGGAGGTGCAGGGATACAGAGTGGGGGAGGAGAGTGGGGGAGGGGATTGGGGGGAGGGGAGGGGAGTGGGGGAGGGGAGTGGGGGAGGGGAGTGGGGGAGGAGAGTGGGGAAGAGAGTTGTGTAGGGGAGTGGAGCAGGGGAGGGGGTGGAGGAGGGGAGTGGGGGAGGGGAGAGGGGGAGGGGAGTGTCGGAGGGGAGAGGGGGAGGGGAGTGTCGGAGGGGAGCGGAGTGCGGAGGGGTGTGGGGGAGGTTAGTGTGGGAGGGGAGCGGGGGAGGGGATCTGGGGAGGTGAGAGAGGGTGTAGAGTGTGGGAGGAGAGTGGCGGAAGGGAGTTGGGGAAGGGAGTCGGGGAGGGGAGAGGGGAGAGGAGTGGGGGAGTGGAGTGGGGGATGGGGGTTGACGAGGGGTGTGGGGGAGGGGAGTGGGTTACGGGAGTGGGGGAGGGGAGTGGGTGAGGGGAGTGGGGGAGGGGAGTTGACGAGGGGTGTGGGGGAGGGGAGCGGGGGAGGGGACCGGGGCAGGGTAGTGGTGGAGGGGAGCGGGGGAGGGGAGCAAGGGAGGGGCGTTGGGGAGGGGAGTTGGGGAGGGGGAGGGGGAAGGGGATTTGCGGAGAGGAGAGGGGGCAGGGAGTGGGGTGGAGGAGTGGAAGAGGGGAGTGGGGTTTGTGAGTGCGGTAGGGGAGTGAGGGAGGGGGTGGGGGACAAGGAATGGGTAGGGGAGTGGCGTCAGTGAGTGTGGGCTTGGTGAGATGAGTGGAGTGGGGGAGGGGAGTGGAGGGAATGGGAGTTGGGGAGTGGAGTGGGGGAGGTGTGTCAGGTAGGAGAGTTGGGTAGTGGAAGGCAGTGAGGAGGTGGAGGGGAGGGGAGTGGGCTAGGAAAGTTGGGGAGCGGACTGCGGGAGGGGAGGGGAGTGGGGGAGCGGAGTGGGGTAGCGGAGTGGGGTATCAGAGTGGGGTAGCGGAGTGGGGCAGGGGAGTGGGTCAGGGGAGTGGAGCAGGGGAGTGGAGCAGGGGACTGGGCAGGGGACTGGAGCAGCGGGTGAGGTGTCAGGGAGTGGGGAAGGGGAGTGGGGCAGCGGGTGTGATGTCAGGGAGTGGGTAAGGGGAGTGGGGTTGGGGAGTGGGGTTTGGGGAGTGGGGTTTGGGGAGTGGGGTTTGGGGAGTGGGGTTTGGGGAGTGGGGCTGGGCAGTGGGGTCGGGGAGTGGGGTCGGGGAGTAGGGTCGGGGAGTGGGATCGGGGAGATGTGGAGGGGAGTGCGATAGGGGAGTGGGGGAGTGGAGAGCGGTAGTGGTGTGCGGTAGGGGAGTGGGGTAGGGGAGTGGGGGAGGGGAATGGGGGATGGGAGTGGGGTAGTGGAGTTGGGTAGGGTAGTGGGTGAGGGGAGTGGGGTGGGGAGTGGGGGTGCGGAGTGGGGGAGCGGAGTGGGGGAGTGGGGGAGTGGGGTAGGGGAGCAGGGTAGGGGAGTTGTGAAGGGGAGAGAGGTATGGGAGTGGGGGAGTGGAGTGGGGTACGAGAATGGTGGAGTGGAGTGGGGTACGAGATTGGAGTAGGGGAGTGGGGGAGGGGAGTGGGGGGAGGTGAGGGGAGGGGAGTGGGGGAGGGGAGTGGGGGAGGAGAGTGGGGAAGAGAGTTGTGTAGGGGAGTGGAGCAGGGGAGGGGGTGGGGGAGGGGAGTGGGGGAGGGGTGTTTGGGAGGAGAGTGGCGGAGGAGAGAGGGGACGGGAGTGTCGGAGGGGAGCGGAGTGCGGAGGGGTGTGGGGGAGGTTAGTGTGCGAGGGGAGCGGGGGAGGGGATCTGGGGAGGTGAGAGAGGGAGTAGAGTGTGGGAGGAGAGTGGCGGAAGGGAGTTGGGGAGGGGAGTGGGGGAGGGGAGAGGGGGAGGGGAGTGGGGGAGTGGAGTGGGTTATGGGAGTGGGGGAGGGGAGTGGGGGAGGGGAGTTGACGAGGGGTGTGGGGGAGGGGAGCGGGGGAGGGGAGCGGGGCAGGGTAGTGGTGGAGGGGAGCGGGGGAGGGGAGCAAGGGAGGGGCGTTCGAGAGGGGAGTTGGGGAGGGGGAGGGGGAAGGGGATTTGCGGAGAGGAGAGGGGGCAGGGAGTGGGGTGGAGGAGTGGAAGAGGGGATTGGGGTTTGTGAGTGCGGTAGGGGAGTGAGGGAGGGGGTGGGGGACAAGGAATGGGTAGGGGAGTGGCGTCAGTGAGTGGGGGCTTGGTGAGATGAGTGGAGTGGGGGAGGAGAGTGGAGGGAATGGGAGTTGGGGAGTGGAGTGGGGGAGGTGTGTCAGGTAGGAGAGTTGGGTAGTGGAAGGCAGTGAGGAGGTGGAGGGGAGGCGAGTGGGCTAGGAAAGTTGGGGAGCGGACTGCGGGAGGGGAGGGGAGTGGGGGAGCGGAGTGGGGTAGCAGAGTGGTATAGCGGAGTGGGTCAGGGGAGTGGAGCAGGGGACTGGGGCAGGGGACTGGGGCAGGGGAGTGGGGCAGCGGGTGTGGTGTCAGGGAGTGGGTGAGGGGAGTGGGGTTGGGGAGTGGGGTTTGGGGAGTGGGGTTTGGGGATTGGGGTTTGGGGAGTGGGGTTTGGGGAGTGGGGCTGGGGAGTGGGGTCGGGGAGTGGGGTCGGGGAGTGGGGTCGGGGAGAGGGATCGGGGAGATGTGGAGGGGAGTGCGATAGGGGAGTGGGGGAGTGGAGAGCGGTAGTGGTGTGCGGTAGGGGAGTGGGGTAGGGGAGTGGGGGAGGGGAATGGGGGATGGGAGTGGGGTAGTGGAGTTGGGTAGGGTAGTGGGTGAGGGAAGTGGGGTGGGGAGTGGGGGTGCGGAGTGGGGGAGCGGAGTGGGGGAGTGGGGGAGTGGGGTAGGGGAGCGGGGTAGGGGAGTTGTGGAGGGGAGTGAGGTATGGGAGTGGGGGAGTGGAGTGGGGTACGAGAATGGGGGAGTGGAGTGGGGTACGAGATTGGAGTAGGGGAGTGGGGGAGGGGAGTGGGGGGATGGGAGGGGAGTGGGGGAGGGGAGTGGGGGAGGGGAGTGGGGGAGGGGAGTGGGGAGGAGAGTTGTGTAGGGGAGTGGAGCAGGGGAGGGGGTGGGGGAGGGGAGTGGGGGAGGGGTGTTGGGGAGGAGAGTGGCGGAGGAGAGAGGGGGAGGGGAGTGTCGGAGGGGAGCGGAGTGCGGAGGGGTGTGGGGGAGGTTAGTGTGGGAGAGGAGCGGGGGAGGGGATCTGGGGAGGTGAGAGAGGGAGTAGAGCGTGGGAGGAGAGTGGCGGAAGGGAGTTGGGGAGGGGAGTGGGGGAGGGGAGAGGGGGAGGGGAGTGGGGGAGTGGAGTGGGGGATGGGGGTTGACGAGGGGTCTGGGGGAGGGGAGTGGGTTACGGGAGTGGGGGAGGGGAGTGGGGGAGTGGAGTGGGGGATGGGGGTTGACGAGGGGTCTGGGGGAGGGGAGTGGGTTACGGGAGTGGGGGAGGTTAGTGTGGGAGGGGAGCTGGCGAGGGGAGCAGGGGAGTGGAGCGGGGGAGGGGATCTGGGGAGGTGAGAGAGGGAGTAGAGTGTGGGAGGAGAGTGGCGGAAGGGAGTTGGGGAGAGGAGTGGGGGAGGGGAGTGGGGGAGGGGGTTTGACGAGGGGTGTGGGGGAGGGGAGTGGGTTACGGGAGCGGAGTAGGGGAGTGGGGGAGGGTAGTGGGGGAGGGGAGTGGGGGAGGGGAGTTGACGAGGGGTGTGGGGGAGGGGAGTGGGGGAGGGGAGCGGGGGAGGGGAGTGGCGGAGGGGACGGGGGAGGGGAGCGAGGGAGGGGCGTTGGGGAGGGGAGTTGGGGAGGGGAGTTGGGGTGGAGGAGTGGGAGAGGGGAGTGGGGTTTGTGAGAGCGGTAGGGGAGTGAGGGTGGGGGGTGAGGGACAGGGAATGGGTAGGGGAGTGGCGTCAGTGAGTGGGGGCTTGGAGAGGGGAGTGGAGTGGGGGAGGGGTGTGAAGGGAATGGGAGTTGTGGAGTGGAGTGGGGGAGGTGTGTGAGGTAGGAGAGTTGGGTAGTGGAAGGCAGTGCGGAGGTGGAGGGGAGGGGAGTGGGCTAGGAATGTTGGGGAGTGGACTGCGATAGGGGAGGTGAATGTAGGGAGCGGAGTGGGGGAGCGGAGTGGGGTAGCAGAGTGGGGTAGCAGAGTGGGGCAGGGGAGTGGGGCAGGGGAGTGGTGCAAGTGAGTGGGGCATGGGAGTGGAGCAGGGGAGTGGAGCAGGGGAGTGGAGCAGGGGACAGGGGCAGGGAGGGGAGTGGGGGAGGGGAGTGGGGAAGGGGAGTGGGGCAGCGGGTGTGGTGTCAGGGAGTGGGGGAGGGGAGTGGGGTTGGGGAGTGGGGTTGGGGGAGTGGGGTTGGGGGAGTGGGGCTGGGGGGTGGGGCTGGGGCGTGGGGCTGGGGAGTGGGGCTGGGGAGTGTGGCCGGGGAGAGGAGCCGGGGAGTGGGGTCGGGGAGTGGGGTCGGGGAGTGGGATCGGGGAGATGTGAAGGGGAGTGCGGAAGGGGAGTGCGATAGGGGAGTGGGGGAGTGGAGAGCGGTAGTGGAGTGCGGTAGGGAAGTGGGGTAGGGGAGTGGGGTAGGGGAGTGGGGGAGGGGAATGGGGGATGGGAGTGGGGTAGTGGAGTTGGGTAGGGTCGTGGGTGAGGGAAGTGGGGTGGGGAGTGGGGGTGCGGAGTGGGGGAGCGGAGTGGGGGAGTGGGGGAGTGGGGTAGGGGAGCGGGGTAGGGGAGTTGTGGAGGGGAGTGAGGTATGGGAGTGGGGGAGTGGAGTGGGGTACGAGAATGGGGGAGTGGAGTGGGGTACGAGATTGGAGTAGGGGAGTGGGGGAGGGGAGTGGGGGGAGGGGAGGGGAGTGGGGGAGGGGAGTGGGGGAGGGGAGTGGGGGAGGGGAGTGGAGAGGAGAGTTGTGTAGGGGAGTGGAGCAGGGGAGGGGGTGGGGGAGGGGAGTGGGGGAGGGGTGTTGGGGAGGAGAGTGGCGGAGGAGAGAGGGGGAGGGGAGTGTCGGAGGGGAGCGGAGTGCGGAGGGGTGTGGGGGAGGTTAGTGTGGAAGAGGAGCGGGGGAGGGGATCTGGGGAGGTGAGAGAGGGAGTAGAGTGTGGGAGGAGAGTGGCGGAAGGGAGTTGGGGAGAGGAGTGGGGGAGGGGAGAGGGGGAGGGGAGTGGGGGAGTGGAGTGGGGGATGGGGGTTGACGAGGGGTCTGGGGGAGGGGAGTGGGTTACGGGAGTGGGGGAGGGGAGTGGGGGAGTGGAGTGGGGGATGGGGGTTGACGAGGGGTCTGGGGGAGGGGAGTGGGTTACGGGAGTGGGGGAGGTTAGTGTGGGAGGGGAGCGGGGGAGGGGAGCATGGGAGTGGAGCGGGGGAGGGGATCTGGGGAGGTGAGAGAGGGAGTAGAGTGTGGGAGGAGAGTGGCGGAAGGGAGTTGGGGAGGGGAGTGGGGGAGAGGAGTGGGGGAGGGGGTTTGACGAGGGGTGTGGGGGAGGGGAGTGGGTTACGGGAGCGGAGTAGGGGAGTGGGGGAGGGTAGTGGGGGAGGGGAGTGGGGGAGGGGAGTTGACGAGGGGTGTGGGGGAGGGGAGTGGGGGAGGGGAGCGGGGGAGGGGAGTGGCGGAGGGGACGGGGGAGGGGAGCGAGGGAGGGGCGTTGGGGAGGGGAGTTGGGGAGGGGAGTTGGGTTGGAGGAGTGGGAGAGGGGAGTGGGGTTTGTGAGAGCGGTAGGGGAGTGAGGGTGGGGGGTGAGGGACAGGGAATGGGTAGGGGAGTGGCGTCAGTGAGTGGGGGCTTGGAGAGGGGAGTGGAGTGGGGGAGGGGTGTGGAGGGAATGGGAGTTGTGGAGTGGAGTGGGGGAGGTGTGTGAGGTAGGAGAGTTGGGTAGTGGAAGGCAGTGAGGAGGTGGAGGGGAGGGGAGTGGGCTAGGAATGTTGGGGAGTGGACTGCGATAGGGGAGGTGAATGTGGGGAGCGGAGTGGGGGAGCGGAGTGGGGTAGTGGAGTGGGGTAGCAGAGTGGGGCAGGGGAGTGGGGCAGGGGAGTGGTGCATGTGAGTGGGGCATGGGAGTGGAGCAGGGGAGTGGAGCAGGGGAGTGGAGCAGTGGACAGGGGCAGGGGAGGGGAGTGGGGGAGGGGAGTGGGGAAGGGGAGTGGGGCAGCGGGTGTGGTGTCAGGGAGTGGGGGAGGGGAGTGGGGTTGGGGAGTGGGGTTGGGGGAGTGGGGTTGGGGGAGTGGGGCTGGGGAGTGGGGCTGGGGCGTGAGGCTGGGGAGTGGGGCTGGGGAGTGGGGCCGGGGAGAGGGGCCGGGGAGTGGGGTCGGGGAGTGGGGTCGGGGAGTGGGATCGGGGAGATGTGAAGGGGAGTGCGGAAGGGGATTGCGATAGGGGAGTGGGGGAGTGGAGAGCGGTAGTGGAGTGCGGTAGGGAAGTGGGGTAGGGGAGTGGGGTAGGGGAATGGGGGATGGGAGTGGGGTAGTGGAGTTGGGTAGGGTAGTGGATGAGGGGAGTGGGGAGTGGGGGTGCGGAGTGGGGGTGAGGAGTGGGGGAGTGGGGTAGGGGAGCGGGGTAGGGGAGTTGTGGAGGGGAGTGAGGTATGGGAGTGGGGGAGTGGAGTGGGGTACGAGATTGGAGTAGGGGAGTGGGGGAGGGAAGTGTGGGAGGGGTGTTCGGGAGGAAAGTGCCGGTGGAGAGAGGGCGAGGGGAGTGTCGGAGGGGAGGGGAGTGGGAAGGGGTGTGTGGAAGGTTAGTGTGGGAGGGGAGCGGGGGAGGGGAGTTGGGGAGGTGAGTGAGGGAGTAGAGTGTGGTAGGAGTGTGACGGAGGGCGTGAGGGAGGGGAGTGGGGGAGGGAAGTGGGGAGGGGAGTGGGAAGGGGAGTGGTTTAGGTGAGTGGGGAGGGGAGTTGAGGTAGGGAGTGGGGGAGAGGAGTGGTGTAGTGATTTGGAGTGCTGTAGGGGAGTTGTGGAGGGGAGTGCGGTAGGGGAGTGGGGGGGTGGCGTGCGGTAGGGGAGTGGGGTAGGGGAATGCGGGAGCGTAGTGGGGGATGGGAGTGTGTTAGGGGAGGGCAGTGAAGAGATGCAGGGGAGCGCATAGGTGGACTGGAGTGGGGGGAGGTGAGGGTGGGAGGGTTTGGTTAGGGGAGGGAGTTAGGGGAATGGTGGAGTGGAGAGGGGTAGTGGAGTTGGGGAGGGGAGTGAGTTAGGGGAGTGGGGTAGGGAAGTGGGAAAGTGGAGTGGGATAGGGGAGTGGGATAGGGGAGCGCAGTGAGGAGGTGGAGGGAAGGGGAGTGGGTGAGTCGAGTTGGTGAGGTGTGTGGGGTAGCGGAGTTGGGTTGAGGAGGGCAGTGAGGAGATGGAGGGAATGGCAGTGGAGAAGGGGTGTGAGGCAGGAGAGTTGGGGAGCGGAGTGGGGGATGGGAGTGTTGTAGGGGAGGGCTATGAGGAGGTGCAGGGAAGTGGAGTGTTGGACAGGAGGAGAGTGGGGGAGGGGAGTGGGGATGGGGTGAGGGGGAGGGGAGTGGGGGAGGGGAGTGGAGTGGGGGAGGAGTGTCGGGAGTGGAGTGGGCGAGGGGTGTGGGGGAGTGGAGTGGGGGAGGGGAGTGGGCGAGGTGAGTGGGCGAGGGGAGTGGGGGAGGGGAAAGGGGGAGGGTTGTGGGGCGGAGTGGGGGAGGGGAGTGGGTGAGGGGAGTGGGGGAGCCGGTGTGATGTCAGGGAGCGGGGGAGGGGAGCGGGGGAGGGGAGCGGGGGAGGGGAGTGGGGGAGGGGAGTGGGTTAGCGGAGTGGGGGAGGTGAGTGGGTAGGGGAGTGGGGTTGGTGTGTGGTGATTGGGAGTGGGGTAGGGGAGTGGTGGAGAGGGGTGCGGTAGTGGAGTGCGCTAGTGGAGTGCGCTAGTGGAGTACGGTAGGGGAGTGGGGTAGGGGAGTGGTGTAGGGGAGTGGGGTAGGGGTGTGCGTGAGGGTAGTGAGGGATGGGAGTGTGGTCGGGGAGGGCAGTGAAGATGTGCAGGGAAGCGCAGAGGTGGACTGGAGTGGGGAAGGGGAGTGTGGGACGGAGTGGGCTAGGGGAGGGGGTTAGGGGAATTGTGGAGTGGAGAGGGGTAATGGTGTTGGGGAGGGGAGTGAGTTAGAGGAGTGGGGTAGGGAAGTGGGAAAGTGGAGTCGGATAGGGCAGTGGGATAGTGGAGTGGGATAAGGGAGTGGGATAGGGGAGCGTAGTGAGGAGGTGGAGGGAAGGGGAGTGGGTGAGTGGAGTGGGTGATGTGTGTGGGGTAGGGGAGTTGTGTTGAGGAGGGCAGTGAGGAGGTGGAGGGAAGGGGAGTTGGGGAGGGGTGTGAGGTAGGAGAGTTGGGGAGCGGAGTGGGGGATGGGAGTGTGGTGGGGAGGGCAGTGTGGAGGAGAAGGAAGGGGAGTAGGGAAGGGGATTGGAGGACAGTGAAGAGGTGGAGGAAAAGGGATTGGGTGAGGGGAGTGGTGCAGGGGAGGGCAGTGAGGATTTGGAGGGAAGGGATGCGGGTAAGGGGAGTGGGGGAGGGGAGTGGGGGAGGGGTGTGGGGGAGGGGGGAGGGGAGAGGGTTAGGGGAGTTGGGGAGCGGTGTGGGGTAGGAGTGTGGGGTAGGGGTGTGGGTGAGGGGAGTGGGGGAAGGGAGTGGGGGAGGGGAGTGGGGTACAGGAGCACAGTGAGGAGGTGCAGGGATACGGAGTGGTGGACAGGAGCGGGGGAGGGGGCGGGGGAGGGGAGCGGGTGTGAGGTGTGGGGGAGAGGAGCGGGGGAGGGGAGTTGTGGAGGGGAGTTGGGGAGAGGAGTGGGGTGGGGAAGTGGGGGAGGGGAGTGAGGGAGGGGTGTGAGTGAGGGGAGTGAGGGAGGGGAGTTGACGAGGGGATTGAGGGAGGGGAGTGGGGGAGGGGAGTGGGGGAGGGGTGTGGGGGAGGGGAGGGGGAAGGGGAGTGGGATAGGGGAGTGGGATAGGGAAGCGCAGTGAGGAGGTGGAGGGAAGGGGAGTGGGATAGGGGAGTGGGGGAGGTGTGTGAGGTAGGAGAGTTGGGGATGGGAGTGTTGTAGGGGAGGGCTATGAGGAGGTACAGGGAAGCGGAGTGGTGGACGGGAGGGGAGTCGGGTAGTGGAGAGGGGCAGGGGAGAGGGGGAGGGGAGTCGGGGAGGGGATTGGGGAGAGGAGTCGGTCTGGGAGTGGAGTGGGGGTGTGGAGTGGGGGCGTGGAGTGGGGGCGTGGAGTGGGGAAGGATGTGAGGGTGGCTAGTGGGGAGGGGAGTGGGGGAGGGGTGCGGGGGAGGGCAGAGTGGAAGGGGTGTGCGGGAGGGGAGTGCGGGAGGGGAGTGGGAGGAGGGGAGTGGGGGAAGGGGAGTTGGTGAGGCAAGATGGTGAGGGGAGATGGTGAGGGGAGATGGTGAGGGTAGATAGTGCGGGGAGTTGGGGAGGGGAGCTGGGGAGGGGACCTGGGGAGGGGACATGGGGAGGGGACATGGGGAGGGGACATGGGGAGGGGTCTTGGGGAGGGGACTTGGGGAGGGGACTTGGGGCGGGGACTTGGGGAGGGGACTTGGGGTAGAGGAGTGGGCTAGAGGAGTAGGGTAGAGGAGTGGGGTAGAGGAGTGGGGAAGGAGTATTGCAGAGATGAGAGGGGGAGGAGAGAGGGGGAGGAGAGAGGGGGAGGGGGAGGGGGAGGGGGAGGGGAGTGGGGGAGGGGAGTGGAGTGGGGGAGGGGAGTGATGTAGGGGAGTTATGTAGGGGAGTGATGTAGGGGAGTGGGGGGATGCGTGGTGTAGGGGAGTTGGGGACTGGAGCACAGTGAGGATGTGGAGAGAAGTGGAGTGAGGGAGGGGCCTGGGGGAGGTGTTTGGGGTAGGGGAGTTGGGGACCGGGGTGCAGTGAGGAGGTGGAGGGAAGGGGAGTGGGGAAGGGGAGTGGGGTAGGAGAGGTGACTAGGGGAGTATGGGAGGGGCCTGAGGTAGGTAATTGGGGACTGGAGTGGGGTAGTGGAGTGGGGTAGTGGAGTGGGGCAGGGGTGTGGGGCAGGAGTGTGGGGTAGGGGTGTGGGGGAGGGGAGTGGCGGAGGGTAGCGGGGGATGTGAGTGGGGAGGGGAGTTGGGGATTGGGGGAGGGGAGTTTTGGAGGGGAGTGTGATAGGGGAATTGGGAGGAGAGTGGCATAGGGGAGAGGTGCAGGGGTGTGGGGGAGGGGATTTGGGGTGGGGTGTTTGGGAGTGGGGGAGTGGAGTGGGTGAGGGGAGTGGGTGAGGGGAGTGGGGGAGGGGAGTTGGGGAGGGGAGTTGGGGAGGGATCTGGGGGTGGTGTGAGGGGTAGGGGAGTTGGGGAGGGGAGTGGGGTTGGGGACTGGTGGAAGTGGGGGAGGGCAGTGAGGAGGTGGAGTGAAGGGGAGTGGCGTGGGGAGTGGGCAGGGCAGTGGAGTAGGGGAGTTGGGTAGGGGAGGGCAGTGTGGAGGAGAAGGAAGGGGAGTAGGGGAGGGGATTGGAGGACAGTGAGGAGGTGGAGGAAAAGGGAGTGGGGGAGGGGAGTGGTGTAGGGGAGGGCAGTGAGGATTTGGAGGGAAGGGATGTGGGTAAGGGGAGTGGTGTCGGGGAGTGGGAAAGTGGAGTGGGGAAGGGGAGTGGGGAAGGGGAGTGGGGGAGGGGAGTGGGGGAGGGGGAGGGGAGAGAGGTAGGGGAGTTGGGGAGCGGAGTGGGGTAGGGGTAGGGGTGTGGGGGAGGGGAGTGGGGGAGGGGAATGGGGAGGGGAGTGGGGAGGGGAGTGGGGGAGGGGATTGGGGTACGGGAGGGCAGTGAGGAGGTGCAGGGATACGGAGTGGTGGACGGGAGCGGGGGAGGAGTGTGGGGGAGGGGAGCGGGGGAAGGGGAGTGGGGGAGGGGAGTGGGAGAGGGGGAGGGGAGAGAGGTAGGGGAGTTGGGGAGCGGAGTGGGGTAGGGGTAGGGGTGTGGGGGAGGGGAGTGGGGGAGGGGAATGGGGAGGGGAGTGGGGAGGGGAGTGGGGGAGGGGAGTGGGGTACGGGAGGGCAGTGAGGAGGTGCAGGGATACGGAGTGGTGGACGGGAGCGGGGGAGGAGTGTGGGGGAGGGGAGCGGGGGAAGTGAGTGGGCGGAGAGGAGTTGGGGGAGTGGATTTGGGGAGTGGAGTGGGAGAGGGGAGTGGGGTAGTGGAGTGGGGAGGGGAGTTGGGGAGGGGAGTTGGGGAAGGGAGTTGGGGAGGGGAGTGGGGTAGGGAAGTTGGGGAGGGGAGTGGGGTAGGGAAGTGGGGGAGGGGAGTGAGGGATGGGAGTGAGGGAGGGGAGTTGACGAGGGGATTGAGGGAGGGGAGTGGGGGAGGGTGTTGGGGAGGGGAGGGTGAAGGGGAGTGGTTTAGGGGAGTGTGGAAGGGGAGTGGTGGAGGGGAGTGCGGTCGTGGAATGCGGTAGGGGAGTGCGGTAGGGGAGTGGGGGTGTGGAGTGGAGTAGGGGCGTTGTGTAGGGGAGGGCAGTGAGGATTTGGAGGGAAGGGGAGTGGGATAGCGTATTGGGGGAGGGGAGTGGGCGAGGGGTGTGTGTTATGTGAGTGAGGTAGGGGAGTCTGGTAGGGGAGTGGGGAGGGGAGTGAGGTAGGATAATCGGGGTAGGGGAGTGGATGACGTGCGTGGGGTGGGGGAGGGGAGTGGGGGAGTGGAGTGAGTTAGGGGAGTGGGGGTGGGGAGTGGGGGATGGGAATGGTGGATCGGAGTGGGGAAGGGGAGTGCGGTAGGGGAGTGCGGTAACGAGTGGGATAGGGGAGTGGGGTAGGGGTGTGGTGATTTGGAATGGGGTAGTGGAGTTGTTGTGAGAAGTGGGGGAGTGGAGTGCGGTAGGGGAGTGCGTGAGGGTAGTGGGTGATGGGAGTGTGGCAGGAGAGGGCTGTGAAGAGTTGCAGGGAAGCGCAGAGGTGGACTGGAGTAAGGGGAGGGGAGTGTGGGGGGGGTGGGGTGTGTGGGAGGAGGTGGCTAGGGGAGGGGGTAGGGGAATGTGGGAGGGGAGTGGGGTAGTGGAGTTCGGGAGCGGAGTGAGTTAGGGGAGTGGGGTAGGGATGTGGGAAAGTGGAGTGGGATAGGGGAGTGGCATAGGGGAGTGGGATAGGGGAGTGGGGGAGGTGTGTGGGGTAGGGGAGTTGGCGAGTGGAGTGGGGGATGGGAGTGTTGTAGGGGAGGGAAGTGAGGAGGTGCAGGGAAGCGGAGTGGTGGACGGGAGGGGAGTGGGTGAGTGGAGTGGGTGATGTGTGTGGGGTAGGGGAGTTGTGTTGAGGAGGGCAGTGAGGAGGTGGAGGGAAGGGGAGTTGGGGAGGGGTGTGAGGTAGGAGAGTTGGGGACCGGAGTGGGGGATGGGAGTGTGGTGGGGAGGGCAGTGTGGAGGAGAAGGAAGGGGAGTAGGGAAGGGGATTGGAGGACAGTGAAGAGGTGGAGGAAAAGGGATTGGGTGAGGGGAGTGGTGCAGGGGAGGGCAGTGAGGATTTGGAGGGAAGGGATGCGGGTAAGGGGAGTGGGGGAGGGGAGTGGGGGAGGGGTGTGGGGGAGGGGGGAGGGGAGAGGGTTAGGGGAGTTGGGGAGCGGTGTGGGGTAGGAGTGTGGGGTAGGGGTGTGGGTGAGGGGAGTGGGGGAAGGGAGTGGGGGAGGGGAGTGGGGTACAGGAGCACAGTGAGGAGGTGCAGGGATACGGAGTGGTGGACAGGAGCGGGGGAGGGGGCGGGGGAGGGGAGCGGGTGTGAGGTGTGGGGGAGAGGAGCGGGGGAGGGGAGTTGTGGAGGGGAGTTGGGGAGAGGAGTGGGGTGGGGAAGTGGGGGAGGGGAGTGAGGGAGGGGTGTGAGTGAGGGGAGTGAGGGAGGGGAGTTGACGAGAGGATTGAGGGAGGGGAGGGGGAAGGGGAGTGGGATAGGGGAGTGGGATAGGGAAGCGCAGTGAGGAGGTGGAGGGAAGGGGAGTGGGATAGGGGAGTGGGGGAGGTGTGTGAGGTAGGAGAGTTGGGGATGGGAGTGTTGTAGGGGAGGGCTATGAGGAGGTACAGGGAAGCGGAGTGGTGGACGGGAGGGGAGTCGGGTAGTGGAGAGGGGCAGGGGAGAGGGGGAGGGGAGTCGGGGAGGGGATTGGGGAGAGGAGTCGGTCTGGGAGTGGAGTGGGGGTGTGGAGTGGGGGCGTGGAGTGGGGGCGTGGAGTGGGGAAGGATGTGAGGGTGGCTAGTGGGGAGGGGAGTGGGGGAGGGGTGCGGGGGAGGGCAGAGTGGAAGGGGTGTGCGGGAGGGGAGTGCGGGAGGGGAGTGGGAGGAGGGGAGTGGGGGAAGGGGAGTTGGTGAGGCAAGATGGTGAGGGGAGATGGTGAGGGGAGATGGTGAGGGTAGATAGTGCGGGGAGTTGGGGAGGGGAGCTGGGGAGGGGACCTGGGGAGGGGACATGGGGAGGGGACATGGGGAGGGGACATGGGGAGGGGACTTGGGGAGGGGACTTGGGGCGGGGACTTGGGGAGGGGACTTGGGGTAGAGGAGTGGGCTAGAGGAGTAGGGTAGAGGAGTGGGGTAGAGGAGTGGGGAAGGAGTATTGCAGAGATGAGAGGGGGAGGAGAGAGGGGGAGGAGAGAGGGGGAGGGGGAGGGGGAGGGGAGTGGGGGAGGGGAGTGGAGTGGGGGAGGGGAGTGATGTAGGGGAGTGATGTAGGGGAGTGATGTAGGGGAGTGGGGGATGTGTGGTGTAGGGGAGTTGGGGACTGGAGCACAGTGAGGATGTGGAGAGAAGTGGAGTGAGGGAGGGGCCTGGGGGAGGTGTTTGGGGTAGGGGAGTTGGGGACCGGGGTGCAGTGAGGAGGTGGAGGGAAGGGGAGTGGGGAAGGGGAGTGGGGTAGGAGAGGTGACTAGGGGAGTATGGGAGGGGCCTGAGGTAGGTAATTGGGGACTGGAGTGGGGTAGTGGAGTGGGGTAGTGGAGTGGGGCAGGGGTGTGGGGCAGGAGTGTGGGGTAGGGGTGTGGGGGAGGGGAGTGGCGGAGGGTAGCGGGGGATGTGAGTGGGGAGGGGAGTTGGGGATTGGGGGAGGGGAGTTTTGGAGGGGAGTGTGATAGGGGAATTGGGAGGAGAGTGGCATAGGGGAGAGGTGCAGGGGTGTAGGGGAGGGGATTTGGGGTGGGGTGTTTGGGAGTGGGGGAGGGGAGTGGGTGAGGGGAGTGGGTGAGGGGAGTGGGGGAGGGGAGTTGGGGAGGGGAGTTGGGGAGGGATCTGGGGGTGGTGTGAGGGGGAGGGGAGTTGGGGAGGGGAGTGGGGTTGGGGACTGGTGGAAGTGGGGGAGGGCAGTGAGGAGGTGGAGTGAAGGGGAGTGGCGTGGGGAGTGGGCAGGGCAGTGGAGTAGGGGAGTTGGGTAGGGGAGGGCAGTGTGGAGGAGAAGGAAGGGGAGTAGGGGAGGGGATTGGAGGACAGTGAGGAGGTGGAGGAAAAGGGAGTGGGGGAGGGGAGTGGTGTAGGGGAGGGCAGTGAGGATTTGGAGGGAAGGGATGTGGGTAAGGGGAGTGGTGTCGGGGAGTGGGAAAGTGGAGTGGGGAAGGGGTGTGGGGAAGGGGAGTGGGGGAGGGGAGTGGGGGAGGGGAGTGGGGGAGGGGGAGGGGAGAGAGGTAGGGGAGTTGGGGAGCGGAGTGGGGTAGGGGTAGGGGTGTGGGGGAGGGGAGTGGGGGAGGGGAATGGGGAGGGGAGTGGGGAGGGGAGTGGGGGAGGGGAGTGGGGTACGGGAGGGCAGTGAGGAGGTGCAGGGATACGGAGTGGTGGACGGGAGCGGGGAGGAGTGTGGGTGAGGGGAGCGGGGGAAGTGAGTGGGCGGAGAGGAGTTGGGGGAGTGGATTTGGGGAGTGGAGTGGGAGAGGGGAGTGGGGTAGTGGAGTGCGGAGGGGAGTTGGGGAGGGGAGTTGGGGAAGGGAGTTGGGGAGGGGAGTGGGGTAGGGAAGTTGGGGAGGGGAGTGGGGTAGGGAAGTGGGGGAGGGGAGTGAGGGATGGGAGTGAGGGAGGGGAGTTGACGAGGGGATTGAGGGAGGGGAGTGGGGGAGGGTGTTGGGGAGGGGAGGGTGAAGGGGAGTGGTTTAGGGGAGTGGGGGAGGGGAGTTGAGGCAGGGTGTGTGGGAGAGGAGTGAGGAAGGGGAGATGCGGTGAGGAGAGACAGAGGGGAGTGGGGTGGAGGAGTGGGGGGAGGGGAGTGGGAGAGGGGAGTGGGGGATGGGAGTGGGGGAGGGGAGTAGGGGGAGGGGAGTTGGGGGGGGAGTTGGGGAGGGTAGTCGGGTAGGGGAGTTGGGGAGTTGAGTGGGGGAGTTGAGTGGGGGAGTTGAGTGTGGGAGGGAAATGTGGGAGGGGAGTGTAGGAGGGGAGTGTGGAAGGGGAGTGTGGAAGGGGAGTTGGGGTGGGGAGTTGGGGTGGGGGGTTGGGGAGGGGAGTTGGGGAGGGTAGTTGGGGAGGGTAGTTGGGGAGGTTAGTGGGGGAGGGTAGTGAGGGAGGGGAGTGTGGAAGGGGAGTGGTGGAGGGGAGTGCGGTCGTGGAATGCGGTAGGGGAGTGCGGTAGGGGAGTGGGGGTGTGGAGTGGAGTAGGGGCGTTGTGTAGGGGAGGGCAGTGAGGATTTGGAGGGAAGGGGAGTGGGATAGCGTATTGGGGGAGGGGAGTGGGCGAGGGGTGTGTGTTATGTGAGTGAGGTAGGGGAGTCTGGTAGGGGAGTGGGGAGGGGAGTGAGGTAGGGTAATCGGGGTAGGGGAGTGGATGACGTGCGTGGGGTGGGGGAGGGGAGTGGGGGAGTGGAGTGAGTTAGGGGAGTGGGGGTGGGGAGTGGGGGATGGGAATGGTGGATCGGAGTGGGGAAGGGGAGTGCGGTAGGGGAGTGCGGTAACGAGTGGGATAGGGGAGTGGGGTAGGGGTGTGGTGATTTGGAATGGGGTAGTGGAGTTGTTGTGAGAAGTGGGGGAGTGGAGTGCAGTAGGGGAGTGCGTGAGGGTAGTGGGTGATGGGAGTGTGGCAGGAGAGGGCTGTGAAGAGTTGCAGGGAAGCGCAGAGGTGGACTGGAGTAAGGGGAGGGGAGTGTGGGGGGGGTGGGGTGTGTGGGAGGGGGTGGCTAGGGGAGGGGGTAGGGGAATGTGGGAGGGGAGTGGGGTAGTGGAGTTCGGGAGCGGAGTGAGTTAGGGGAGTGGGGTAGGGATGTGGGAAAGTGGAGTGGGATAGGGGAGTGGCATAGGGGAGTGGGATAGGGGAGTGGGGGAGGTGTGTGGGGTAGGGGAGTTGGCGAGTGGAGTGGGGGATGGGAGTGTTGTAGGGGAGGGCAGTGAGGAGGTGCAGGGAAGCGGAGTGGTGGACGGGAGGGGAGTGGGGTAGTGGAGAGGGGCAGGCGAGAGGGGGGGGAGTCGGGAGGGGATTGGGGAGGAGAGTTGGGGAGGGGAGTGGGTGGGGGAGTGGAGTGGGGGAGTGGGGTGGGGGAGTGGATTGGGGGAGTGGGGTGGGGAGTGGAGTGGGGGAGTGGAGTGGAGTGGGGGAGTGGGGTGTGGGGAGGGGGGTGAGGGGAGTGTGGGGAGGGGAGTTGGGGGAGGGGTGTGGGGGAGGGGAGTGGGGGAAAGGAGGTGGGGAGGGGAGTGGGGAGGGGAGTGGGGAGGGATGTGAGGGTAGTTCGTGGGGGAGGGGAGTGGGTGAGGGGAGTGGGGGAGGGGAGTGGGTGTGGGGAGCGGGGGAGGGGAGCGGGGGAGGGGAGCGGGGGAGGGGAGAGCGGGAGGGGTGTGCGGGAGGGGAGTGGGATAGGGGAGTGAGGAATGGGAGTGAGGGAGGGGAGTGGGGGAAGGGGAGATGGTGAGGGTAGTTGGGGAGGTGACCTGGGAAGGGGACCTGGGGAGGGGACTTGGGGAGGGTACTTGGGGTAGAGGAGTGGGGTAGAGGAGTGCGGTAGAGGAGTGGGAAAGGAGTTTTGCAGAGATGAGAGGGGGAGGAGAGAGGGGAGGAGAGAGGGGGAGGGGAGTGGGGGAGGTATGTAGGGTAGGGGAGTTGGGGACTGGAGCAAAGTGAGGATGTGGAGAGAGGTGGAGTGAGGGAGGGGCTGGGGGAGGTGTGTGGGGTAGGGGAGTTGGGGACTGGAGTGCAGTGAGGAGGTGGAGGTAAGGGGAGTGGGGAAGGGGAGTGGGGAAGGGGAGTGGGGAAGGGGAGTGGGGAAGGGGAGGTGGGTAGGGGAGTATGGGAGGGGAGTGAGGTAGGTAATTGGGGATGGGAGTGGGGTAGCGGAGTGGGGTAGTGGAGTGGGGTAGCGGAGTGGGGTAGTTGAGTGGGGTAGGGGTGTGGGTCAGGGGTGTGGGGCACGGGTGTGGGGGAGGGGAGTGGGGGAGGGGAGTGGCGGAGGGTAGTGGGGGAGGGGAGGGGGAAGGGGAGATGTTTAGGGGAGTGAGAGACGGGAGTTGAGGCAGGGAGTGTGGGAGAGGAGTGGGGAAGGGGAGATGCGGAGAGGAGAGGAGAGGGGGAGGGGAGTCGGGTGGAGGAGTGGGAGAGGGGAGTGGGGTTTGTGAGTGCGGTAGGGGAGTGTGGGAGGGGAGTGGGGGCAGTGAATGGGATAGGGGAGTGGCGTAAGTGAGTGGGGGCAGGGAGAGGGGAGGGGAGTGGAGGGAATGGGAGTTGGGGAGTGGAGTGGGGGAGGTGTGTGGGTTAGGAGTGTTGGGTAGTGGAGGGCAGTGAGGAAGTGGAGGGGAGGGGAGTGGGGTATGAAAGTTGGGGAGCGGACTGCGGTAGGGATGTGGTGTCAGGGAGTGGGGTAGCGGAGTGGGGTAGCGGAGTGGGGTAAGGGTGTGGTGACGGGGAGTGGGGTAGGGGAGTGGAGTAGGGGAGTTGTGGAGGGGAGTGCGGTGGGGGAGTGGGGGTGTAGAGTGGGGTAGGGGCGTGGTGTAGGGGAGGGCAGTGAGGATTTGGAGGGAAGGGGAGTGGAATGGGGTAGGGGAGTGGGGGAGGGGTGTGTGTTATGTGAGTGGGGTTGGGGAGAGGGGAGGGGAGTGAGGTAGGGGAATCGGGGAGGGGACTGGGGGAGGAGAGTGGGGGATGGGAGTGGGGGAGGGGAGTGGGGAGGGGAGTGGAGTGGGGGAGGGGAGTGTGGTGGAGAGTCGTGTGGGGGAGGGTCGTGTGGGGTAGGGGAGTGTGGGGTAGGGGAGTGTGGGGTAGGGGAGTGTGTTAGGGGAGTAGGTTAGGGGAGTGGGTTAGGGGAGTGGGGGGGGAGTTGGGGAGGGGAGTAGTGTAGGGGCATGAGGGAGGCGAGTTGGGGAGGGGAGTTGGGGAGTGGAGTGCGGCAGGGGATTTGGGGTGGGGAGTTGGGGAGGTGAGTGGAGGTGGGGAGTGGGGGAGGGGAGTGGGTGAGGGGAGTGGGGTAGGGGAGTGAGGGAGGGGAGTTGAAGAGGGGTGTGGGGGAGGGGAGTTAGGGACTGGAGTGGGGGAGGGGAGTGTGGGAGTGGAGTGGGGGATGGGAGTCCGGTACCGGAGTTGGGGAGGGGAGCTGGGGGGGGGGGAGTGGGGGAGGGGAGTGAGGGCGGGGTGTTGGTGAGGAAAGTGGGGTAGGGGAGTGGGGGAGGGGAGTGGGGGAGGGGAGCAGGGTATGGTAGTTGGTGCGGGCAGTGGGGGCGCAGCGTTGGGGTGGGGAGTGGGGGAGGGGAGTGAGTGAGGGAGGGGAGTTGAGAAGGGGTGTGGGGGAGGGAAGTGTTGTGGTAAGTCGGGCAGGGGAGTTGGGTATGGGAGTTGGTGAGGGGAGTGGGGGAGGAGATTTGGGGGTGGGAGTTGGGAAGGGGAGTTGGGGAGGGGAGAGCCGTAGGGGAGTAGGGGAAGGTGTGGGGGAGAGGAGTGGGGAGAGGAGTGGTTGCGGGGAGTTGCGGAGAGGAGAGGGGGAGGGGTGTGTAGTGGGGTGCAGGTATGGGGTAGGGGAGTGGGGGAGGCTTGTTGGGTATGGGAGTGGGTGTGAGGAGTGGGGTATGGGTGTGCGGTAGGGGCGTGGGGAAGGGGACTGGGGGAGGGGAATGAGGGAGGGGAGTGGGGGACTGGGAGTGGGGTAGGGGAGTGGCAAAGGTCCGTGGGGGAGGGGAGAGGGGAGTGGAATGGGGGAGGGGCGTGGTGAGGGGAGTGGGGTGGGGAGTGGGGTGGGATGTGGAGCATGGGAGTTGGGTATGGGAGTTGGTGAGGGGGGTGGGGATGGAGAGTTCGGGAGAGGAGTGGGTGAGCGGAGTGGGGCAGGGGAGTGAGTGAGGGGAGTGGGGGTGGGGAATTGGGGATGGGAGTGGGGGTGGGGTGTGGGGTAGGGGTGTGGGGTAGGGGTGTGGGGTACGGGATGGGGTAGGGGA
The DNA here is from genome assembly GCF_036365525.1 of Heterodontus francisci. Taxonomy (NCBI): domain Eukaryota; kingdom Metazoa; phylum Chordata; class Chondrichthyes; order Heterodontiformes; family Heterodontidae; genus Heterodontus; species Heterodontus francisci. The sequence continues at coordinate 3,911,817 of NW_027142345.1, forward strand.
GTGGGGTAGGGGAGTGGGGGAGGGGAAAGAGGGAGGGGATTGAGGGAGGGGAGTGAGGGAGGTGAGATGGGGAGGATGTGAGAAGGGGAGTGAAGGAGGGGAGTGGAGTAGGGGAGTCGGGTATGGAAGTTAGTGCGGTGAGTTGAGGAGGACAGTGGGGGAGTGTAGTACGGGAGGGGAGTTGGGGAGTGGAGTTGGGGAGGGAAGTGAGGGAGGGGTGTTGAGAAGGGGTGTGGGGGAAGGGAGTGGGGTTGTAAGTGGTGCAGGGGAGTTGGGTATGGGAATTGGTGGGGGAGTGAGGGAGGAGAGTTGGGGATGGTAGTTGGGAAGGGGAGTTGGGGAGGGTTGGATAGGGGACTGCGGTAGGGGAGTGGGGGAAGTGAGTGGGGGAGGGGCGTGGGGAGAGGTGGTTGCGGGGAGTTGCGGAGAGGAGAGGGGGAGGGGAGTGTGTGAGAGGAGTGGGGGAGGGTAGTGGGGTGTGGGAGTGGGGTAGGGGAGTGGGGAGGGGAGTTGGGGATGGGAGTGGGGGTGGAGAGTGGGGTAGGGGTGTGGGGTAGGGGAGTGGGGTATGGAGTGTGGGAGGGGAGGGAGGGGAGTGGGGGAGAGGGAGTGGGGTAGGGGAGTGGCATAGGGCCGTGGGGGTGGGGAGAGGGGAGTGGAGTCGGGGAGGGGAGTGGGGTAGAATAGTGGTGGATGGGAATGGGGAGGGGAGTTGGGGCGGGGAGTGGGGTAGAGGAGTGGGGGATGGGAGTGGGGGAGGGGAGTTGGGGAGGGGAGTTGGGGAGGGGAGTGGGGTAGAATAGTGGTGGATGGGAATGGGGAGGAGAGTTGGGGCGGGGAGTGTGGGAGGGGAGTAAGGCAGGGGTGTGGGGTAGGGGACTACGTTAGGGGAGTGGGAGCGGGGAGTGGGAGAGGGGAGTGGGGGACAAGGGTTGGGGTAGGGGAGTGATGTAGGGGAGTTGGGGAGGGCAGTGGGGTAGAATAGTGGTGCATGGGAATGGGGAGGGGAGTTGGGGCGGGGAGTGGGGGAGGGGAGTATAGAGAGTGGTGTATTGGAGTTGTTGAGGGGAGTGGGGGAGGGGAGTGAGGCAGGGGAGTTGGGCAGGGGAGTGGGGTAGAATAGTGGTGGATGGGAATGGGGAGGGGAGTTGGGGCGGGGAGTGGGGGAGGAGAGTAAGGCAGGAGTGTGGGGTCGGGGACTACGTTAGGGAAGTGGGAGCGGGGAGTGGGAGAGGGGAGTGGGGGACAAGGAGTGGGGTAGGGGAGTGATGTAGAGGAGTGGGTGAGGGGAGTTTGTGAGGGGAGTGGGGGAGGGGAGTGGGGGAGGGGAGTGGGAGAGGGGAGTGGGGGAGGGGAGTGAGGTAGGGGAGTGGGAAAGGCGACTGCGTTAGGGGAGTGGCAGAGGGGAGTGGGAGAGGGGAGTGGGCGACAAGGAATGGGGTAGGGGAGTGATGTAGGGGAGTGGGTGAGGGGAGTTGGTGAGGGGAGTGGGGGAGGGGAGTGGGGGAGGGGAGTGATGTAGGGAGTGGGAAAGGGGCGTGGGATAGGGGAGCGCAGTGAGGAGGTGGAGGGAAGGGGAGTGGGGAGGGGAGTGAGGATGTGTGTAGGGTCGAGGTGTTGGGTAGTGGAGGGCAGTGAGGAGGTGGAGGGAAGGGGAGTGGGGAAGGGGTGTGGTAGGAGATGTGGGTACGGGGGTAGGGGAGGGTAGTGAGGTATGGGAGTGGTTGAGGGGAGTGGGGTAGGGGAGTGTGGTAGGGGATTGGGGTAGGGGAGTGGGATAGGACAGTGTGGTAGGGGAGTGGGGTAGGGGATTTGTAGAGGGAGTGCAGTAGGGGAATGGGGGAGGGGAGTGGGGTTGGGGATTGGGGGAGTGTACTGGGGATGGGAGTGTGGTTGGGCAGGGCAGTGAAGAGGTGGAGGGAACTGAGTGGTGGAGGGGAGTGGGTGAGGTGATTGGAGGAGGGGGTGTGGTAAGGGTGTGAGGTAGGGGAGTGAGGTAGGAGAATTGGGTAGGGGATGTGGTCAGGGAGTTTGGGAGGGGAGTGGGGGAGGGGAGTGGGGGAGGGGGGTGATGTAGGGAGTGGGAAAGGGGCGTGGGATAGGTGAGCGCAGTGAGGAGGTGGAGGGAAGGGGAGTGGGGAGGGGAGTGAGGATGTGTGTAGGGTCGAGGTGTTGGGTAGTGGAGGGCAGTGAGGAAGTGGAGGGAAGGGGAGTGGGGAAGGGATGTGGTAGGAGATGTGGGTACGGGAGTAGAGGAGGATAGTGAGGTATGGGAGTGGTGGAGGGGAGTGTGGTAGGGGATTGGGGTAGGGGAGTTGCAGAGGGAGTGCAGTAGGGGATTGGGGTAGGGGAGTTGCAGAGGGAGTGCAGTAGGGGAATGGGGGAGGGGTGTGGGGTTGGGGATTGGGGGAGTGTACTGGGGGATGGGAGTGTGGTTGGGCAGGGCAGTGAAGAGGTGGAGGGAACTGAGTGGTGGAGGGTTGTGGGTGAGGTGATTGGAGGAGGGTGTGTGGTAAGGGTGTGAGGTAGGGGATTGAGGTAGGAGAATTGGGTAGGGGATGTGGTCAGGGAGTTTGGGAGGGGAGTGGGGGAGGGGAGTGGGGGAGGGGGGTGATGTAGGGAGTGGGAAAGGGGCGTGGGATAGGTGAGCGCAGTGAGGAGGTGGAGGGAAGGGGAGTGGGGAGGGGAGTGAGGATGTGTGTAGGGTCGAGGTGTTGGGTAGTGGAGGGCAGTGAGGAAGTGGAGGGAAGGGGAGTGGGGAAGGGGTGTGGTAGGAGATGTGGGTACGTGAGTAGGAGAGGGTAGTGAGGTATGGGAGTGGTGGAGGGGAGTGGGGTAGGGGAGTGTGGTAGGGGATTGGGGTAGGGGAGTGGGGTAGGGCAGTGTGGTAGGGGAGTGGGGTAGGGGAGTTGTAGAGGGAGTGCAGTAGGGGAGTGGGGGAGGGGAGTGGGGTTGGGGATTGGGGGAGTGTACTGGGGGATGGGAGTGTGGTTGGGCAGGGCAGTGAAGTGGTGGAGGGAAGCTGAGTGGTGGAGGGGATGTGGTAAGGGAGTGAGTTAGGGGAGTGGGGTAGGAGAATGGGGTAGGGGATGGGGTCAGGGAGTTTGGGAGGGGAGTGGGGAGGAGAGATAGGCCGGGGAGTGGGGGAGTGGGGGAGGAAAGTTGGGAGGATTTGGGGAGGGGAGTGGGGAAAGGAAGTGAGGCAGGGGAGTTGGGGAGGGGAGTGGGGGATGTGAGTGGTGGAGGGGAGTGGGGTATGGGAGTTTGTGAGGGGAGTTGCGGGGGCGCTGTGGAGGGGAGTGGGATAGGGGAGTTGGGGAGGGGACTTGGGGAGGGGAGTGGGGTAGAGGAGTGTGCGATGGAAGTGGGGTGGGGAGTGGGATAGGGGAGTGGGGGATGGGAGTTGGGGAGGGGAGTGGGGGACAGGGCACGGGGTAGGGGAGTGATGTAGGGGAGTGGGGGAGGCGAGTGGGGGATGGGAGTGTGGTAGGGGAGTGGGAATGGGATAGTGGAGTGGGGTAGGGGCGTTGGGTATTGGAGGGCAGTGAGGAGGTGGAGAGAAGGTGAGTGGGGGATGGGGTGGGGTAGGAGAGGTGGGTAGGGGTGTGGGGGAGGGGAGTGAGGTAGGGGAGTGGGGAGGGGTGTGTAGGAGGGGAATGGGGTAGGGGAGTGGGGTAGGGGAGTTGTGGAGGGGAGTGCGGTAGGGGAGTAGGGTCGGGGAGTGGCATAGGGGAGTGTGGTAGGGGAGTGGGGTAGGGGAGTGGGGTAGGGGAGTTGTGGAGGGCACTGCGGTCGGGGTGTGGGGTCGGGGAGTGGGGCAGGGGAGTGGGGAGGGTAGTGGAGGATGGGATTGTCTTAGGTGAGGGCAGTGAAGAGGTGGAGGGAAGCGGAGTGGTGGATCGGAGTAGGGGAGGGGATTGGTGGTGGGGTGTAGTAAGGGAGTGGGTTCAGCGAATGGGGTAGGGGAGTGTGGTAGCGGAGTTGGGGAGGCTAGTTGGGGAGTGGAGTGGGGAGGAGAGTGGGGGAAGTTAATGTGGGAGGGGAGTGGACGAGAGGAGCTGGGGCGGGGAGAGGGGGAGGGGAGTGGGGAGTGGAGTTGGGGAGGGGAGTGGGGGAGGGGTGTGGGGGAGGGAGGTGGGGGAGGGAAGTGGGGGAGGGCTGTTGGGGGGAGTTGGGGAGGGGTGTTCTGGAGGGAAGTGAGGGAGGGGAGTTGTGGAGGGGAGTGGGGGAGGTGAGTATGGGAGGGGAGTGGAGTAGGGGTGGGTGGTAAGGGAGTTGGTGAGGGGAGTGGGGTAGGGGAGTGGGGTAATGAGTTGGGTGGGGAGTGGGGGAGGGGAGGGGGGAGGGGAGTTGGGGAGGGGAGTTGGGGAGGGGAGTTGGGTAGAGGAGTGGGGGTAAGGAGTGGGGTGCAGGAGTGGAGTAGGGGAGTGGGGGGAGGTGAGTTGTGGAGGGGAGTGGGGGACAGGGAATGGGGACAGGGGGAGTGGGGTAGGGGAGTGATATAGGGGAGTGGGTTAGGGGAGTGGTCGAGGGGAGTGGGGTAGGGGAGTGGGGTAGGGGAGTGGGGGAGGGGAGTGGGGGAGTGGAGTGGGGGACAGGGAGTGGGGGATAGGTAGTGGGGTAGGGGAGTGATATAGGGGAGTGGGGGAGGGGAGTGGGGGTGTGGAGTGGATGAAGGGAGTGGGAGAGGGGAGTGGGGTGGGGGAGTGGGGGAGAGGAGTGGGGGACAGGGAGTGGGGGATAGGTAGTGGGGTAGGGGAGTGATATAGGGGAGTGGGGGAGGGGAGTGGGGGAGTGGAGTGGATGAAGGGAGTGGGAGAGGGGAGTGGGGGACAGGAAGTGGTGTAGGGGAGTGCGGTAGGTGAGTTGGGGTGGGGGGAGGGGAGTGGGGGAGGGGAGTGTGGTAGGGGAGTGTAGTCGGGGAGTGTGGGAGGGGAGTTCGGTAGGGGGAGTGTGGGAAGGGAGTAGGGAAGGGGAGTTTTGTCCGGGAGTGGGGGATGGGAGTGGGGTAGGGGAGTGGGGTAGGGCAGTGATGTAGGGGTGTGTGAGAGGGGAGTGGAAAGGGGACTGGCGAGGGGAGTGGGGTAAGGGAGTGGGGCAGTGAGACGGGTGTGGAGTAGGGGAGGGGAGTGGGGGAGGGGAGTGGCGGCAGGAATGGGGTAGGGGAGTGCGGGAGGGATGTGAGCTGGGGAGTGAGGGAGGGTAGAGTGGGAGGGGAGCGGAGAGGGGAGTAGGGGCGCGGAGTTGGGGAGGGGAGTGGGGAGGGGTCTGGGGGAGGGGATTGGTGGAGGGGATTGGTGGAGGGGAGTTGGGGAAGGGAGTGGGGGAGAGGAGATGCTGGTGGAGTTGGGGAGTGGAGCGGTTGAGGGGAGTTGGGGAGGGGAGTGTGGCGGGGAGTGGGGGAGGAGTGTGGGGTAGGAGAGTGGGGAGGGGAGTGGGGGAGGGGAGTGGGGGACAGGGAGTGGGGGACAGGGAGTGGGGGAACAGGGATTGGGGGACAGGGGGAGTGGTAGGGGAGTGTTAAAGGGGAGTGGGGTAGGGGAGTGGGTTAGGGGAGTGGGGGAGGGGAGTGGGGGACAGGGAGTGGGGGAGGGGAGTGGGGTATGGGAGTGGGGTAGGGGAGTGGGTGAAGGGAGTGGGAGTGGGCAGTGGGGGACAGGAAGTGGGGTAGGGGAGTGCGGTAGGTGAGTCAGGGCTGGGAGAGGGGTGTGCGGGAGGGGAGCGTGGTAGGGTAGTGTGGTCGGGGAGTGTGGGAGGGGAGTTCGGTAGGGGGAGTGTGGGAAGGGAGTAGGGAAGGGGAGTGTGGTAGAGGAGTGGGGGATGGGAGGGGTGTAGGGGAGTGGGGTAGGGGAATGATGTAGGGGAGTGTGGGAGTGGAGTGGTAAGGGGACTGGGGAGGGGAGTGCGGTAGGGGAGTGGAGGCATTGAGAGGGGAGTGGAGTGGGGAAGGGGAGTAGGGTAGGGGAGTGGCAGCTGGAATGGGGTAGGGGAGTGGGGGAGGGAAGTGGGCTGGGGAGTGTGGGATGGTAGTGTGGGAGCGGAGGGAAGAGGGGAGTAGGGGAGCGGAGTTGGGGAGGGGAGTGTGGAGGGGAGTGGGGGAGCGGATATGCGGAGGGGATTGGCGGAGGGGAGTGGGGGAGGGGAGTGGGGGAGGGGCGATAGTGATGGAGTTGGGGCGTGGAGCGGTTGAGGGGAGTTGGGTAGGGTAGTGGGGGAGGGGAGTGGGGGAGGGGTGTGTGGTAGGAGAGTGAGGGAGGGCAGTGGGGGAAGCAGTGGGATAGGGGAGTGTGTTTGGGGGTGGGGTTGGGGAGTGGGGGAGTGGAATGAAGGAGGGAAGTTGGGAGGGGAGTGGGGAAGGGGAGTGGGCAAGGGGTGGCTGGGTGGGATGTGGGGTATGGGAGTGAGGGAGGGGTGTTCGGGGGTAGTGGTATCGAGGAATGGTGTATGGGAGTGGGGGATGGGATTTGGGGAACAAAGTGATGAGCTCAAAGGAGGAGAAGGTGCAAGAGGAGTTGTGGGGGGAGAGAGAGAGTAAAATGTGACAGGGGCGATTTGGCTAGGGTGGAATATTAACACACTGACAGAGAACACAGATTAATATTAACACACTCACTGACACACTGTGTACATCATGACCCACAGTCAGATACACCCTGTGAAGTGTAAAACACCCCCACTGTCCTCAGTAATATTAACACACTGACAGAGAACACAGATTAATATTAACACACTCACTGACACACTGTGTACATCATGACCCACAGTCAGATACACCCTGTGAAGTGTAAAACACCCCCACTGTCCTCAGTAATATTAACACACTGACAGAGAACACAGATTAATATTAACACACTCACTGACACACTGTGTATATCATGACCCACAGTCAGATACACCCTGTGAAGTGTAAAACACCCCCACTGTCCTCAGGAATATTAACACACTGACAGAGAACACAGATTAATATTAACACACTCACTGACACACTGTGTATATCATGACCCACAGTCAGATACACCCTGTGAAGTGTAAAACATCCCCACTGTCCTCAGTAATATTAACACACTGACAGAGAACACAGATTAATATTAACACACTCACTGACACACTGTGTATATCATGACCCACAGTCAGATACACCCTGTGAAGTGTAAAACATCCCCACTGTCCTCAGTAATATTAACACACTGACAGAGAACACAGATTAATATTAACACACTCACTGACACACTGTGTATATCATGACCCACAGTCAGATACACCCTGTGAAGTGTAAAACACCCCCACTGTCCTCAGTAATATTAACAAACTGACAGAGAACACAGATTAATATTAACACACTCACTGACACACTGTGTACATCATGACCCACAGTCAGATACACCCTGTGAAGTGTAAAACACCCCCACTGTCCTCAGGAATATTAGCACACTGACAGAGAACACAGATTAATATTAACACACTCACTGACACACTGTGTATATCATGACCCACAGTCAGATACACCCTGTGAAGTGTAAAACACCCCCACTGTCCTCAGCAATATTAACACACTGAAAGAGAACACAGATTAATATTAACACACTCACTGACACACTGTGTATATCATGACCCACAGTCAGATACACCCTGTGAAGTGTAAAACACCCCCACTGTCCTCAGGAATATTAACACACTGACAGAGAACACAGATTAATATTAACACACTCACTGACACACTGTGTATATCATCACCCACAGTCAGATACACCCGGTGAAGTGCAAAACACCCCCACTGTACTCAGGAATATTAACACACTGACAGAGAACACAGATTAATATTAACACACTCACTGACATACTGTGTACATCATGACTCACAGCCAGATACACCCGGTGAAGTGTAAAACACCCCCACTGTCCTCAGCAATATTAACACACTGACAGAGAACACAGATTAATATTAACACACTCACTGACACACTGTGTATATCATGACCCACAGTCAGATAAACCCTGTGAAGTGTAAAACACCCCCACTGTCCTCAGCAATATTAACACACTGACAGAGAACACAGATTAATATTAACACACTCACTGACACACTGTGTATATCATGACCCACAGTCAGATACACCCTGTGAAGTGCAAAACACCCCCACTGTCCTCAGCAATATTAACACACTGACAGAGAACACAGATTAATATTAACACACTCACTGACACACTGTGTATATCATGACCCACAGTCAGATAAACCCTGTGAAGTGTAAAACATCCCCACTGTCCTCAGGAATATTAACACACTGACAGAGAACACAGATTAATATTAACACACTCACTGACACACTGTGTACATCATGACCCACAGCCAGATACACCCTGTGAAGTGTAAAACACCCCCACTGTCCTCAGGAATATTAACAGACTGACAGAGAACACAGATTAATATTAACACACTCACTGACACACTGTGTAAATCATGACCCACAGTCAGATACACCCTGTGAAGTGTAAAACACCCCCACTGTCCTCAGTAATATTAACACACTGACAGAAAACACAGATTAATATTAACACACTCACTGACACACTGTGTCCATCATGACCCACAGTCAGATACACCCTGTGAAGTGTAAAACAACCCCACTGTCCTCAGCAATATTAACACACTGACAGAGAACACAGATTAATATTAACACACTCACTGACACACTGTGTCTATCATGACCCACAGCCAGATACACCTTGTGAAGTGTAAAATACCCCCACTGTCCTCAGTAATATTGACACCTGACAGAGAACACAGATTAATATTAACACACTCACTGACACACTGTGTATATCATGACCCACAGTCAGATACACCCTGTGAAGTGTAAAACACCCCCACTGTCCTCAGCAATATTAAAACACACACAGAGTACACAGATTAATATTAACACACTCACTGACACACTGTGTATATCATGACCCACAGTCAGATACACAATGTGAGGTGTAAAACACCCCCACTGTCCTCAGCAATATTAACACACTGACAGAGAACACAGATTAATATTAACACACTCACTGACACACTGTGCATATCATGACCCACAGTCAGTTACACCCTCTGAAGTGCAAAAGACCCCCACTGTCCTCAGTAATATTAACACACTGACAGAGAACACAGATTAATATTAACACACTCACTGACACACTGTGTACATCATGACCCACAGTCAGATAAACCCTGTGAAGTGTAAAACACCCCCACTGTCCTCAGCAATATGAACAATCTGACAGAGAACACAAATTAATATTAACACACTCACTGACACACTGTGTATATCATGACCCACAGTCAGATACACCCTGTGAAGTGTAAAACACCCCCACTGTCCTCAGCAATATTAACACACTGACAGAGAACACAGATTAATATTAACACACTCACTGACACACTGTGTATATCATGACCCACAGACAGTTACACCCTCTGAAGTGCAAAACACCCCCACTGTCCTCAGTAATATTAACACACTGACAGAGAACACAGATTAATATTAACACACTCACTGACACACTGTGTACATCATGACCCACAGTCAGATACACAATGTGAGGTGTAAAACACCCCCACTGTCCTCAGCAATATTAACACACTGACAGAGAACACAGATTAATATTAACACTCTCACTGACACACTGTGTATATCATGACCCACAGACAGTTACACCCTCTGAAGTGCAAAACACCCCCACTGTCCTCAGTAATATTAACACACTGACAGAGAACACAGATTAATATTAACACACTCACTGACACACTGTGTACATCATGACCCACAGCCAGATAAACCCTGTGAAGTGTAAAACACCCCCACTGTCCTCAGGAATATTAACACACTGACAGAGAACACAGATTAATATTAACACACTCACTGACACACTGTGTAAATCATGACCCACAGTCAGATACACCCTGTGAAGTGTAAAACACCCCCACTGTCCTCAGTAATATTAACACACTGACAGAGAACACAGATTAATATTAACACACTCACTGACACACTGTGTACATCATGACCCAGAGTCAGATACACCCTGTGAAGTGTAAAACACCCCCGCTGTCCTCAGGAATATTAACACACTGACAGAGAACACAGATTAATATTAACACACTCACTGACACACTGTGTATATCATGACCCACAGTCAGATAAACCCTGTGAAGTGTAAAACACCCCCACTGTCCTCAGGAATATTAACACACTGACAGAGAGCACAGATTAATATTAACACACTCACTGACACACTGTGTCCATCATGACCCACAGTCAGATACACCCTGTGAAGTGTCAAACACCCCCACTGTCCTCAGTAATATTAACACACTGACAGAGAACACAGATTAATATTAACACACTCACTGACACACTGTGCATATCATGACCCACAGTCAGTTACACCCTCTGAAGTGCAAAACACCCCCACTGTCCTCAGTAATATTAACACACTGACAGAGAACACAGACTAATATTAACACACTCACTGACACACTGTGTATATCATGACCCACAGTCAGATACACCCTGTGAAGTGTAAAACATCCCCACTGTCCTCAGGAATATTAACACACTGACAGAGAACACAGATTAATATTAACACACTCACTGACACACTGTGTATATCATGACCCACAGTCAGATACACAATGTGAGGTGTAAAACACCCCCACTGTCCTCAGTAATATTAACACACTGACAGAGAACACAGATTAATATTAACACACTCACTGACACACTGTGTATATCATGACCCACAGTCAGATAAACCCCGTGAAGTGTAAAACACCCCCACTGTCCTCAGTAATATTAACACACTGACAGAGAACACAGATTAATATTAACACACTCACTGACACACTGTGTATATCATGACCCACAGTCAGATACACCCGGTGAAGTGTAAAACACCCCCACTGTCCTCAGTAATATTAACACACTGACAGAGTACACAGATTAATATTAACACACTCACTGACACACTGTGTATATCATGACCCAGAGTCAGATACACCCTGTGAAGTGTAAAACACCCCCACTGTCCTCAGTAATATTAACACACTGACAGAGAACACAGATTAATATTAACACACTCACTGACACACTGTGTATATCATGACCCACAGTCAGATACACCCTGTGAAGTGTAAAACACCCCCACTGTCCTCAGTAATATTAACACACTGACAGAAAACACAGATTAATATTAACACACTCACTGACACACTGTGTATATCATGACCCACAGTCAGATACACCCTGTGAAGTGTAAAACACCCCCACTGTCCTCAGTAATATTAACACACTGACAGAGAACACAGATTAATATTAACACACTCACTGACACACTGTGTACATCATGACCCACAGTCAGATACACCCTGTGAAGTGTAAAACACCCCCACTGTCCTCAGTAATATTAACACACTGACAGAGAACACAGATTAATTTTCACCCTCTCACTGACACACTGTGTATATCATGACCCACAGCCAGATACACCCTGTGAAGTGTAAAACACCCCCACTGTCCTCAGGAATATTAACACACTGACTGAGAACACAGATTAATATTAACACACTCACTGACACACTGTGTATATCATGACCCACAGTCAGATACACCCTGTGAAGTATAAAACACCCCCACTGTCCTCAGGAATATTAACACACTGACAGAGAACACAGATTAATATTAACACACTCACTGACACACTGTGTATATCATGACCCACAGCCAGATACACCCTGTGAAGTGTAAAACACCCCCACTGTCCTCAGTAATATTAACACACTGACAGAGAACACAGATTAATATTAACACACTCACTGACACACCATGTATATCATGACGCACAGTCAGATACACCCTGTGAAGTGTAAAACACCCCCACTGCCCTCAGGAATATTAACACCTGACAGAGAACACAGATTAATATTAACACACTCACTGACACACTGTGTATATCATGACCCACAGTCAGATACACCCTGTGAAGTGTAAAACACCCCCACTGTCCTCAGTAATATTAACACACTGACAGAGAACACAGATTAATATTAACACACTCACTGACACACTGTGTATATCATGACCCACAGTCAGATACACCCTGTGAGGTGTAAAACACCCCCACTGTCCTCAGCAATATTAACACACCGACAGAGAACACAGATTAATATTAACACACTCTCTGACACACTGTGTAAATCATGACCCACAGTCAGATACACCCTGTGAAGTGTAAAACACCCCCACTGTCCTCAGCAATATTAACACACTGACAGAGAACACAGATTAATATTAACACACTCACTGACACACTGTGTATATCATGACCCACAGTCAGATACACCCTGTGAAGTGTAAAACATCCCCACTGTCCTCAGTAATATTAACACACTGACAGAGAACACAGATTAATATTAACACACTCACTGACACACTGTGTATATCATGAACCACAGCCAGATACACCCTGTGAAGTGTAAAACACCCCCACTGTCCTCAGGAATATTAACACACTGACAGAGAACACAGATTAATATTAACACACTCACTGACACACTGTGTATATCATGACCCACAGCCAGATACACCCTGTGAAGTGTAAAACACCCCCACTGTCCTCAGTAATATTAACACACTGACAGAGAACACAGATTAATATTAACACACTCACTGACACACTGTGTATATAATGACCCACAGTCAGATACACCCTGTGAAGTGTAAAACACCCCCACTGTCCTCAGGAATATTAACACACTGACAGAGAACACAGATTAATATTAACACACTCACTGACACACTGTGTATATCATGACCCAGAGTCAGATACACCCTGTGAAGTGTAAAACATCCCCACTGTCCTCAGGAATATTAACACACTGACAGAGAACACAGATTAATATTAACACATTCACTGACACACTGTGTACATCATGACTCACAGCCAGATACACCCGGTGAAGTGTAAAACACCCCCACTGTCCTCAGCAATATTAACACACTGACAGAGAACACAGATTAATATTAACACACTCACTGACACACTGTGTATATCATGACCCACAGTCAGATAAACCCTGTGAAGTGTAAAACATCCCCACTGTCCTCAGGAATATTAACACACTGACAGAGAACACAGATTAATATTAACACACTCACTGACACACTGTGTATATCATGACCCACAGCCAGATACACCTTGTGAAGTGTAAAACACGCCCACTGTCCTCAGCAATATTAACACACTGACAGAGAACACAGATTAATATTAACACACTCACTGACACACTGTGTATATCATGACCCACAGTCAGTTACACCCTCTGAAGTGCAAAACACCCCCACTGTCCTCAGCAATATGAACACACTGACAGAGAACACAAATTAATATTAACACACTCACTGACACACTGTGTATATCATGACCCACAGTCAGATAAACCCTGTGAAGTGTAAAACATCCCCACTGTCCTCAGGAATGTTAACACACTGACAGAGAACACAGATTAATATTAACACACTCACTGACACACTGTGTACATCATGACCCACAGTCAGTTACACCCTCTGAAGTGCAAAACACCCCCACTGTCCTCAGCAATATGAACACACTGACAGAGAACACAAATTAATATTAACACACTCACTGACACACTGTGTATATCATGACCCACAGTCAGATAAACCCTGTGAAGTGTAAAACATCCCCACTGTCCTCAGGAATATTAACACACTGACAGAGAACACAGATTAATATTAACACACTCACTGACACACTGTGTACATCATGACCCACAGCCAGATACACCTTGTGAAGTGTAAAACACGCCCACTGTCCTCAGCAATATTAACACACTGACAGAGAACACAGATTAATATTAACACACTCACTGACACACTATGTATATCATGACCCACAGTCAGATACACCCTGTGAAGTGCAAAAGACCCCCACTGTCCTCAGTAATATTAACACACTGACAGAGAACACAGATTAATATTAACACACTCACTGACACACTGTGTACATCATGACCCACAGTCAGATAAACCCTGTGAAGTGTAAAACACCCCCACTGTCCTCAGCAATATGAACAATCTGACAGAGAACACAAATTAATATTAACACACTCACTGACACACTGTGTATATCATGACCCACAGTCAGATACACCCTGTGAAGTGTAAAACACCCCCACTGTCCTCAGCAATATTAACACACTGACAGAGAACACAGATTAATATTAACACACTCACTGACACACTGTGTATATCATGACCCACAGACAGTTACACCCTCTGAAGTGCAAAACACCCCCACTGTCCTCAGTAATATTAACACACTGACAGAGAACACAGATTAATATTAACACACTCACTGACACACTGTGTACATCATGACCCACAGTCAGATACACAATGTGAGGTGTAAAACACCCCCACTGTCCTCAGCAATATTAACACACTGACAGAGAACACAGATTAATATTAACACTCTCACTGACACACTGTGTATATCATGACCCACAGACAGTTACACCCTCTGAAGTGCAAAACACCCCCACTGTCCTCAGTAATATTAACACACTGACAGAGAACACAGATTAATATTAACACACTCACTGACACACTGTGTACATCATGACCCACAGCCAGATAAACCCTGTGAAGTGTAAAACACCCCCACTGTCCTCAGGAATATTAACACACTGACAGAGAACACAGATTAATATTAACACACTCACTGACACACTGTGTAAATCATGACCCACAGTCAGATACACCCTGTGAAGTGTAAAACACCCCCACTGTCCTCAGTAATATTAACACACTGACAGAGAACACAGATTAATATTAACACACTCACTGACACACTGTGTACATCATGACCCAGAGTCAGATACACCCTGTGAAGTGTAAAACACCCCCGCTGTCCTCAGGAATATTAACACACTGACAGAGAACACAGATTAATATTAACACACTCACTGACACACTGTGTATATCATGACCCACAGTCAGATAAACCCTGTGAAGTGTAAAACACCCCCACTGTCCTCAGGAATATTAACACACTGACAGAGAGCACAGATTAATATTAACACACTCACTGACACACTGTGTCCATCATGACCCACAGTCAGATACACCCTGTGAAGTGTCAAACACCCCCACTGTCCTCAGTAATATTAACACACTGACAGAGAACACAGATTAATATTAACACACTCACTGACACACTGTGCATATCATGACCCACAGTCAGTTACACCCTCTGAAGTGCAAAACACCCCCACTGTCCTCAGTAATATTAACACACTGACAGAGAACACAGACTAATATTAACACACTCACTGACACACTGTGTATATCATGACCCACAGTCAGATACACCCTGTGAAGTGTAAAACATCCCCACTGTCCTCAGGAATATTAACACACTGACAGAGAACACAGATTAATATTAACACACTCACTGACACACTGTGTATATCATGACCCACAGTCAGATACACAATGTGAGGTGTAAAACACCCCCACTGTCCTCAGTAATATTAACACACTGACAGAGAACACAGATTAATATTAACACACTCACTGACACACTGTGTATATCATGACCCACAGTCAGATAAACCCCGTGAAGTGTAAAACACCCCCACTGTCCTCAGTAATATTAACACACTGACAGAGAACACAGATTAATATTAACACACTCACTGACACACTGTGTATATCATGACCCACAGTCAGATACACCCGGTGAAGTGTAAAACACCCCCACTGTCCTCAGTAATATTAACACACTGACAGAGTACACAGATTAATATTAACACACTCACTGACACACTGTGTATATCATGACCCAGAGTCAGATACACCCTGTGAAGTGTAAAACACCCCCACTGTCCTCAGTAATATTAACACACTGACAGAGAACACAGATTAATATTAACACACTCACTGACACACTGTGTATATCATGACCCACAGTCAGATACACCCTGTGAAGTGTAAAACACCCCCACTGTCCTCAGTAATATTAACACACTGACAGAAAACACAGATTAATATTAACACACTCACTGACACACTGTGTATATCATGACCCACAGTCAGATACACCCTGTGAAGTGTAAAACACCCCCACTGTCCTCAGTAATATTAACACACTGACAGAGAACACAGATTAATATTAACACACTCACTGACACACTGTGTACATCATGACCCACAGTCAGATACACCCTGTGAAGTGTAAAACACCCCCACTGTCCTCAGTAATATTAACACACTGACAGAGAACACAGATTAATTTTAACCCTCTCACTGACACACTGTGTATATCATGACCCACAGCCAGATACACCCTGTGAAGTGTAAAACACCCCCACTGTCCTCAGGAATATTAACACACTGACTGAGAACACAGATTAATATTAACACACTCACTGACACACTGTGTATATCATGACCCACAGTCAGATACACCCTGTGAAGTATAAAACACCCCCACTGTCCTCAGGAATATTAACACACTGACAGAGAACACAGATTAATATTAACACACTCACTGACACACTGTGTATATCATGACCCACAGCCAGATACACCCTGTGAAGCGTAAAACACCCCCACTGTCCTCAGTAATATTAACACACTGACAGAGAACACAGATTAATATTAACACACTCACTGACACACCATGTATATCATGACGCACAGTCAGATACACCCTGTGAAGTGTAAAACACCCCCACTGCCCTCAGGAATATTAACACCTGACAGAGAACACAGATTAATATTAACACACTCACTGACACACTGTGTATATCATGACCCACAGTCAGATACACCCTGTGAAGTGTAAAACACCCCCACTGTCCTCAGTAATATTAACACACTGACAGAGAACACAGATTAATATTAACACACTCACTGACACACTGTGTATATCATGACCCACAGTCAGATACACCCTGTGAGGTGTAAAACACCCCCACTGTCCTCAGCAATATTAACACACCGACAGAGAACACAGATTAATATTAACACACTCTCTGACACACTGTGTAAATCATGACCCACAGTCAGATACACCCTGTGAAGTGTAAAACACCCCCACTGTCCTCAGCAATATTAACACACTGACAGAGAACACAGATTAATATTAACACACTCACTGACACACTGTGTATATCATGACCCACAGTCAGATACACCCTGTGAAGTGTAAAACATCCCCACTGTCCTCAGTAATATTAACACACTGACAGAGAACACAGATTAATATTAACACACTCACTGACACACTGTGTATATCATGAACCACAGCCAGATACACCCTGTGAAGTGTAAAACACCCCCACTGTCCTCAGGAATATTAACACACTGACAGAGAACACAGATTAATATTAACACACTCACTGACACACTGTGTATATCATGACCCACAGCCAGATACACCCTGTGAAGTGTAAAACACCCCCACTGTCCTCAGTAATATTAACACACTGACAGAGAACACAGATTAATATTAACACACTCACTGACACACTGTGTATATAATGACCCACAGTCAGATACACCCTGTGAAGTGTAAAACACCCCCACTGTCCTCAGGAATATTAACACACTGACAGAGAACACAGATTAATATTAACACACTCACTGACACACTGTGTATATCATGACCCAGAGTCAGATACACCCTGTGAAGTGTAAAACATCCCCACTGTCCTCAGGAATATTAACACACTGACAGAGAACACAGATTAATATTAACACATTCACTGACACACTGTGTACATCATGACTCACAGCCAGATACACCCGGTGAAGTGTAAAACACCCCCACTGTCCTCAGCAATATTAACACACTGACAGAGAACACAGATTAATATTAACACACTCACTGACACACTGTGTATATCATGACCCACAGTCAGATAAACCCTGTGAAGTGTAAAACATCCCCACTGTCCTCAGGAATATTAACACACTGACAGAGAACACAGATTAATATTAACACACTCACTGACACACTGTGTATATCATGACCCACAGCCAGATACACCTTGTGAAGTGTAAAACACGCCCACTGTCCTCAGCAATATTAACACACTGACAGAGAACACAGATTAATATTAACACACTCACTGACACACTGTGTATATCATGACCCACAGTCAGTTACACCCTCTGAAGTGCAAAACACCCCCACTGTCCTCAGCAATATGAACACACTGACAGAGAACACAAATTAATATTAACACACTCACTGACACACTGTGTATATCATGACCCACAGTCAGATAAACCCTGTGAAGTGTAAAACATCCCCACTGTCCTCAGGAATGTTAACACACTGACAGAGAACACAGATTAATATTAACACACTCACTGACACACTGTGTACATCATGACCCACAGTCAGTTACACCCTCTGAAGTGCAAAACACCCCCACTGTCCTCAGCAATATGAACACACTGACAGAGAACACAAATTAATATTAACACACTCACTGACACACTGTGTATATCATGACCCACAGTCAGATAAACCCTGTGAAGTGTAAAACATCCCCACTGTCCTCAGGAATATTAACACACTGACAGAGAACACAGATTAATATTAACACACTCACTGACACACTGTGTACATCATGACCCACAGCCAGATACACCTTGTGAAGTGTAAAACACGCCCACTGTCCTCAGCAATATTAACACACTGACAGAGAACACAGATTAATATTAACACACTCACTGACACACTATGTATATCATGACCCACAGTCAGATACACCCTGTGAAGTGTAAAACACCCCCACTGCCCTCAGGAATATTAACACCTGACAGAGAACACAGATTAATATTAACACACTCACTGACACACTGTGTATATCATGACCCACAGTCAGATACACAATGTGAGGTGTAAAACACCCCCACTGTCCTCAGCAATATTAACACACTGACAGAGAACACAGATTAATATTAACACACTCACTGACACACTGTGTAAATCATGACCCACAGTCAGATACACCCTGTGAAGTGTAAAACACCCCCACTGTCCTCAGGAATATTAACACACTGACAGAGAACACAGATTAATATTAACACACTCACTGACACACGGTGTACATCATGACCCACAGCCAGATACACCCTGTGAAGTGTAAAACACCCCCACTGTCCTCAGGAATATTAACACACTGACAGAGAACACAGATTAATATTAACACACTCACTGACACACTGTGTATATCATGACCCACAGCCAGATACACCCTGTGAAGTGTAAAACACCCCCACTGTCCTCAGTAATATTAACACACTGACAGAGAACACAGATTAATATTAACACACTCACTGACACACTGTGTATATCATGACCCACAGTCAGATACACCCTGTGAAGTGTAAAACACCCCCACTGTCCTCAGGAATATTAACACACTGACAGAGAACACAGATTAATATTAACACACTCACTGATACACTGTGTACATCATGACCCACAGCGAGATAAACCCTGTGAAGTGTAAAACACCCCCACTGTCCTCAGGAATATTAACACACTGACAGAGAACACAGATTAATATTAACACACTCACTGACACACTGTGTATATCATGACCCACAGTCAGATAAACCCTGTGAAGTGTAAAACATCCCCACTGTCCTCAGGAATATTAACACACTGACAGAGAACACAGATTAATATTAACACACTCACTGACACACTGTGTATATCATGACCCACAGCCAGATACACCTTGTGAAGTGTAAAACACGCCCACTGTCCTCAGCAATATTAACACACTGACAGAGAACACAGATTAATATTAACACACTCACTGACACACTATGTATATCATGACCCACAGTCAGATACACCCTGTGAAGTGTAAAACACCCCCACTGCCCTCAGGAATATTAACACCTGACAGAGAACACAGATTAATATTAACACACTCACTGACACACTGTGTATATCATGACCCACAGTCAGATACACAATGTGAGGTGTAAAACACCCCCACTGTCCTCAGCAATATTAACACACTGACAGAGAACACAGATTAATATTAACACACTCACTGACACACTGTGCATATCATGACCCACAGTCAGATACACCCTGTGAAGTGTAAAACACCCCCACTGTCCTCAGGAATATTAACACACTGACAGAGAACACAGATTAATATTAACACTCTCACTGACACACTGTGTCTATCATGACCCACAGTCAGTTACACCCTCTGAAGTGCAAAACACCCCCACTGTCCTCAGTAATATTAACACACTGACAGAGAACACAGATTAATATTAACACACTCACTGACACACTGTGTACATCATGACCCACAGCCAGATAAACCCTGTGAAGTGTAAAACACCCCCACTGTCCTCAGGAATATTAACACACTGACAGAGAACACAGATTAATATTAACACACTCACTGACACACTGTGTAAATCATGACCCACAGTCAGATACACCCTGTGAAGTGTAAAACACCCCCACTGTCCTCAGTAATATTAACACACTGACAGAGAACACAGATTAATATTAACACACTCACTGACACACTGTGTATATCATGACCCACAGTCAGATACACCCTGTGAAGTGTAAAACACCCCCGCTGTCCTCAGGAATATTAACACACTGACAGAGAACACAGATTAATATTAACACACTCACTGACACACTGTGTATCTCATGACCCACAGTCAGATAAACCCTGTGAAGTGTAAAACACCCCCACTGTCCTCAGGAATATTAACACACTGACAGAGAACACAGATTAATATTAACACACTCACTGACACACTGTGTACATCATGACCCACAGTCAGATAAACCCTGTGAAGTGTAAAACACCCCCACTGTCCTCAGGAATATTAACACACTGACAGAGAACACAGATTAATATTAACACACTCACTGACACACTGTGTACATCATGACCCACTGTCAGATACACCCGGTGAAGTGTAAAACACCCCCACTGTCCTCAGGAATATTAACACACTGACAGAGAACACAGATTAATATTAATACACTCACTGACACACTGTGTACATCATGACCCACAGTCAGATACACCCTGTGAAGTGTAAAACATCCCCACTGTCCTCAGGAATATTAACACACTGACAGAGAACACAGATTAATATTAACACGCTCACTCTGGCAGTGCCATAGACATTTATAAGTGCAAAGTAATAGAAACGTTTAACACACCATTCACTTACAATGCCCTGGACCTTTTTAGCATGCTTGACTATTGGAATGCAAAGGCCTATTGCAGTGTAATTGTACCTCGCAGTACAGGAACCTCTGACAGGGTAATAGAACCTCGCAGTGCAGGAACCTCTGACAGGGTAATTGTACCTCGCAGTGCAGGAACCTCTGACAGGGTAATTGTACCTCGCAGTACAGGAACCTCTGACAGGGTAATTGTACCTCGCAGTACAGGAACCTCTGACAGGGTAATTGTACCTCGCAGTACAGGATCCTCTGACAGGGTAATTGTACCTCGCAGTACAGGAACCTCTGACAGGGTAATTGTACCTCGCAGTGCAGGAACCTCTGACAGGGTAATTGTACCTCGCAGTACAGGAACCTCTGACAGGGTAATTGTACCTCGCAGTACAGGAACTTCTGACAGGGTAATTGTACCTCGCAGTACAGGAACCTCTGACAGGATAATTGTACCTCGCAGTGCAGGAACCTCTGACAGAGTAATTGTACCTCGCAGTGCAGGAACCTCTGACAGGGTAATTGTACCTCGCAGTACAGGAACCTCTGACAGGGTAATTGTCCCTCGCAGTACAGGAACCTCTGACAGGGTAATTGTACCTCGCAGTACAGGAACCTCTGACAGGGTAATTGTACCTCGCAGTACAGGAACCTCTGACAGGGTAATTGTACCTCGCAGTACAGGAACTTCTGACAGGGTAATTGTACCTCACAGTACAGGAACCTCTGACAGGGTAATTGTACCTCGCAGTACAGGAACCTCTGACAGGGTAATTGTACCTCGCAGTACAGGAACCTCTGACAGGGTAATTGTCCCTCGCAGTGCAGGAACCTCTGACAGGGTAATTGTACCTCGCAGTACAGGAACCTCTGACAGGGTAATTGTACCTCGCAGTACAGGAACCTCTGACAGGGTAATTGTACCTCGCAGTACAGGAACCTCTGACAGGGTAATTGTACCTCGCAGTACAGGAACCTCTGACAGGGTAATTGTACCTCGCAGTACAGGAACCTCTGACAGGGTAATTGTACCTCGCAGTACAGGATCCTCTGACAGGGTAATTGTACCTCGCAGTACAGGAACCTCTGACAGGGTAATTGTACCTCGCAGTACAGGAACCTCTGACAGGGTAATTGTACCTCGCAGTACAGGAACCTCTGACAGGATAATTGTACCTCGCAGTACAGGAACCTCTGACAGGGTAATTGTACCTCGCAGTACAGGAACCTCTGACAGGGTAATTGTACCTCGCAGTACAGGAACCTCTGACAGGGTAATTGTACCTCACAGTACAGGAACCTCTGACAGGGTAATTGTACCTCGCAGTGCAGGAACCTCTGACAGTGTAATAGTACCTCGCAGTACAGGAACCTCTGACAGGGTAATTGTACCTCGCAGTACAGGAACCTCTGACAGGGTAATTGTACCTCGCAGTACAGGAACCTCTGACAGGGTAATTGTACCTCGCAGTACAGGAACCTCTGACAGGGTAATTGTACCTCGCAGTACAGGAACCTCTGACAGGGTAATTGTACCTCGCAGTACAGGAACCTCTGACAGGGTAATTGTACCTCGCAGTACAGGAACCTCTGACAGGGTAATTGTACCTCGCAGTACAGGAACCTCTGACAGGGTAATTGTACCTCGCAGTACAGGAACCTCTGACAGGGTAATTGTACCTCGCAGTACAGGAACCTCTGACAGGGTAATTGTACCTCGCAGTACAGGAACCTCTGACAGGGTAATTGTACCTCGCAGTGCAGGAACCTCTGACAGGGTAATTGTACCTCGCAGTGCAGGAACCTCTGACAGGGTAATTGTACCTCGCAGTGCAGGAACCTCTGACAGGGTAATTGTACCTCGCAGTGCAGGAACCTCTGACAGGGTAATTGTCCCTCTCAGTGCAGGAACCTCTCGCAGCACAATAGCATCTTGCAATGCAGAGGCCTTTCCTGTGCATTTGCCCATGTAATGCAATGGGACTTGCTAGGTAAAATCCAATTGTAATGCAAATTTCCCATGCAGTGCTGCAGCCCCTTGTAGTGCAAAAAGCACCTTGAGATGTCATAGAATGTTGCAATGCAACAAGCATTTGAAATCCCATTGAAGTTATGGTGCACTAGACCCTTACAATGCAACACAAAAACTTGTAGTACAATAGCCTTTGCAGTACAACATCCACTAACAAAGCAATAGCCCCATACAGTGCAATCTCCACTCACAGTGTAAAAACAACATGCAATGTAATAGTCTCTAAGAGTGACATAGCAATAACGTGAAGAAATGCTCTAGCCTTTTGAACACAACAGACCATGATAATTCAATAGCCTCTTGCAGTGTAAAAGCTCTTTGTTGTGCAATAGACCCTGACAATGTATTTTCCCCTTACAGTGCAACAGTTCTATGCTTTGCATAACATGCTTTTGGTACAAAAGCCAGGTGCAGTCCAAGAGCAAATTGCCTTTTGATACCCTATTGAAATATAATATCCTCTCATAATGGAAACCATCTCGCAATACAAAATTTCCCTGCAGTGCAATAGCTATTTGTTTTGCAATTGTGACTTTCAATACAATAGACACTTGCCATGTAACATCCAGTTGCAATGTAATGGAACCATTAGTGTGCATGATCCTTGTATTGCAATAGCCTCTTGCAGTGCAATAGCAGCTTGCAATGCAGGGACCTTTGGTAGTGCAATAACTCCTTCCAATGCAAAGGTCTTTGAGTTTGCAATGGAGCGTGGTGTGCAACATCCACTTGCAATGAAAATGCAAAGGCACCTTGCAATACAAGAACTATTTGCAGAGCAAAAACTCCAGCAATGCAACACGCATTTCATTGCAATAGCGCTTGCAATCCAACAGTCCCTCCCTTGCAGACTATTATCCTTGCAATGTCAGAGCCCCTTTCAATGCAATGGCCCCTTTCAATACAACATCCACATGCAACGCAAGAAAACCAAGAATGTTTGGCAATGAACTGAAACAACTACTTGCAATGCAATAGGGCTAAGTCATGCAATAGCCCATTGATAACATTGCACACTGGCAAAGTAATGGACTTTTACAGAGCAATAGCTCATCGGAGGGCAATTGCCCTTTGCAATGCAATAACCTGAAGCAGTACATTGGGGGCTTACAATACAGTATCCATAATTAATACAATAACACTTTGCATTACAATGGCCTCTTACACTGTAATATCTTCTTGTAGTGTGAACACTCTTGCAGTTCAATAGCTACGTGATGGAAAGCAGAAGCCTCTTGCAAAGAAATACCCTTTGTAATTCAATCACCTCTTGCACGGTGACAGCACCTTGCAATGCAGGATACACTGACAGTTTAATAGTCCTTTGTAATTCAATCACCTCTTGCACGGTGACAGCACCTTGCAATGCAGGATACACTGACAGTTTAATAGTCCTTTGTAATTCAATCACCTCTTGCACGGTGACAGCACCTTGCAATGCAGGATACACTGACAGTTTAATAGTCCTTTGTAATTCAATCACCTCTTGCACGGTGACAGCACCTTGCAATGCAGGATACACTGACAGTTTAATAGTCCTTTGTAATTCAATCACCTCTTGCACGGTGACAGCACCTTGCAATGCAGGATACACTGACAGTTTAATAGTCCTTTGTAATTCAATCACCTCTTGCACGGTGACAGCACCTTGCAATGCAGGATACACTGACAGTTTAATAGTCCTTTGTAATTCAATCACCTCTTGCACGGTGACAGCACCTTGCAATGCAGGATACACTGACAGTTTAATATTCCTTTGTAATTCAATCACCTCTTGCACGGTGACAGCACCTTGCAATGCAGGATACACTGACAGTTTAATAGTCCTTTGTAATTCAATCACCTCTTGCACGGTGACAGCACCTTGCAATGCAGGATACACTGACAGTTTAATAGTCCTTTGTAATTCAATCACCTCTTGCACGGTGACAGCACCTTGCAATGCAGGATACACTGACAGTTTAATAGTCCTTTGTAATTCAATCACCTCTTGCACGGTGACAGCACCTTGCAATGCAGGATACACTGACAGTTTAATAGTCCTTTGTAATTCAATCACCTCTTGCACGGTGACAGCACCTTGCAATGCAGGATACACTGACAGTTTAATATTCCTTTGTAATTCAATCACCTCTTGCACGGTGACAGCACCTTGCAATGCAGGATACAATGACAGTTTAATAGTCCTTTGTAATTCAATCACCTCTTGCACGGTGACAGCACCTTGCAATGCAGGATACAATGACAGTTTAATATTCCTTTGTAATTCAATCACCTCTTGCACAGTGACAGCACCTTGCAATGCAGGATACACTGACAGTTTAATAGTCCTTTGTAATTCAATCACCTCTTGCACGGTGACAGCACCTTGCAATGCAGGATACACTGACAGTTTAAGGACTGGAGAGGCCTTTGACAGTGCAATCACCCTTGCAGTTTAACATCCACATGGAGTTGTCACACAAACCACAGCTGTGATAATACAACAATCTTGAAAATAACTCCAAAGAGCTCCAGAAACCATCTTTGTCTTTGAGGAAAAAAAATCAGCCTTTAATTTACAAAATGAACAATGTATCCAAAATGGCATTGAAAGAAAACAAATCTTGGTCTTTGTGTGTTGAAACTGTCTGACAAGGACAAAGGACAAATGGTCAAAGCTAACAGGTGTCAAATGAACACATCCTATACCATGCTAAAACATTCCTGAATTGAATATCTCCTACTGAAAGAAAGAAGATGTGAAGTCACCATATTCTGGGTCACAGTGCAGTCACCATGGGTCAGAGAGCAGAGTGTCTGCTTCCAGGAGGTACAAGATAACACAGCTTTACATTAAAGTGTCTTTCAGCAAAACATTAACATATTGTTTGTCTTTGCTCCATGACCTTCTGGTCTGTTAGTCTGTGACCTTGTCCTATCAACACCTTCTCTTTTGTTATCTCTTACCCCACCCCCGCTTTACTTGCTTAAAATCTTTTACATTTCTTATATCTGTTAGTTCTGATGAAGGGTCACAGACCTGAAACGTTAACTCCGTTTCTCTCTGCACAGATGTTGCCCGACCTGCTGAATATTTCCAGCACTCGCTGTTTTTATTAACTCTGTTTTTCTCTCCACAGATGTTGCCCGACCTGCTGAATATTTCCAGTACTCTCTGTTTTTATTAACTCCGTTTCTCTCTGCACAGATGTTGCCCGACCTGCTGAATATTTCCAGCACTCGCTGTTTTTATTAACTCTGTTTTTCTCTCCACAGATGTTGCCCGACCTGCTGAATATTTCCAGCACTCTCTGTTTTTATTAACTCTGTTTCTCTCTCCACAGATGCTGCCCGACCTGCTGAGTATTTCCAGCACTCTCTGTTTTTATTAACTCCGTTTCTCTCTCCACAGATGTTGCCCGACCTGCTGAGTATTTCCAGCACTCTCTGTTTTTATTAACTCTGTTTTTCTCTCCACAGATGTTGCCCGACCTGCTGACTATTTCCAGCACTCTCTGTTTTTATTAACTCTGTTTCTCTCTCCACAGATGTTGCTCGACCTGCTGAATATTTCCAGCACTCTCTGTTTTTATTAACTCTGTTTCTCTCTCCACAGATGTTGCCCGACCTGCTGAATATTTCCAGCACTCTCTGTTTTTATTAACTCTTTTTCTCTCTCCACAGATGTTACCCGACCTGCTGAGTATTTCCAGCACTCTCTGTTTTTATTAACTCTGTTTTTCTCTCCACAGATGCTGCCCGACCTGCTGAATATTTCCAGCACTCGCTGTTTTTATTAACTCTGTTTCTCTCTCCACAGATGTTGCCCGACCTGCTGAATATTTCCAGCACTCTCTGTTTTTATTAACTCTGTTTCTCTCTCCACAGATGTTGCCCGACCTGCTGAGTATTTCCAGCACTCTCTGTTTTTATTAACTCCGTTTCTCTCTCCACAGATGTTGCCCGACCTGCTGAGTATTTCAAGCACTCTCTGTTTTTATTAACTCTGTTTCTCTCTCCACAGATGTTGCCCGACCTGCTGAATATTTCCAGCACTCTGTTTTTATTAACTCTGTTTCTCTCTCCACAGATGCTGCCCGACCTGCTGACTATTTCCAGCACTCGCTGTTTTTATTAACTCTGTTTCTCTCTCCACAGATGTTGCCCGACCTGCTGAATATTTCCAGCACTCGCTGTTTTTATTAACTCTGTTTCTCTCTCCACAGATGTTGCCCGACCTGCTGAATATTTCCAGCACTCGCTGTTTTTATTAACTCTGTTTCTCTCTCCACTGATGTTGCCCGACCTGCTGAGTATTTCCAGCACTCTCTGTTTTTAAAAACTCTGTTTCTCTCTCCACTGATGTTGCCCGACCTGCTGAATATTTCCAGCACTCGCTGTTTTTATTAACTCTGTTTCTCTCTCCACTGATGTTGCCCGACCTGCTGAGTATTTCCAGCACTCTCTGTTTTTATTAACTCTGTTTTTCTCTCCACAGATGTTGCCCGACCTGCTGAATATTTCCAGCACTCGCTGTTTTTATTAACTCTGTTTCTCTCTCCACAGATGTTGCCCGACCTGCTGAATATTTCCAGCACTCGCTGTTTTTATTTACTCTGTTTCTCTCTCCACAGATGTTGCCCGACCTGCTGAATATTTCCAGCACTCGCTGTTTTTATTAACTCTGTTTCTCTCTCCACAGATGTTGCCCGACCTGCTGACTATTTCCAGCACTCGCTGTTTTTATTAACTCTGTTTCTCTCTCCACAGATGTTGCCCGACCTGCTGAATATTTCCAGCACTCGCTGTTTTTATTAACTCTGTTTCTCTCTCCACTGATGTTGCCCGACCTGCTGAGTATTTCCAGCACTCTCTGTTTTTAAAAACTCTGTTTCTCTCTCCACAGATGCTGCCCGACCTGCTGAATATTTCCAGCACTCGCTGTTTTTATTAACTCTGTTTCTCTCTCCACAGATGTTGCCCGACCTGCTGAATATTTCCAGCACTCGCTGTTTTTATTTACTCTGTTTCTCTCTCCACAGATGTTGCCCGACCTGCTGAGTATTTCCAGCACTCTCTGTTTTTATTAACTCTGTTTCTCTCTCCACAGATGTTGCCCGTCCTGCTGAATATTTCCAGCACTCTCTGTTTTTATTAACTCTGTTTTTCTCTCCACAGATGTTGCCCGACCTGCTGAATATTTCCAGCACTCTCTGTTTTTATTAACTCTGTTTCTCTCTCCACAGATGTTGCCCGACCTGCTGAATATTTCCAGCACTCGCTGTTTTTATTAACTCTGTTTCTCTCTCCACAGATGTTGCCCGACCTGCTGACTATTTCCAGCACTCGCTGTTTTTATTAACTCTGTTTCTCTCTCCACAGATGTTGCCCGACCTGCTGAATATTTCCAGCACTCGCTGTTTTTATTAACTCTGTTTCTCTCTCCACTGATGTTGCCCGACCTGCTGAGTATTTCCAGCACTCTCTGTTTTTAAAAACTCTGTTTCTCTCTCCACAGATGCTGCCCGACCTGCTGAATATTTCCAGCACTCGCTGTTTTTATTAACTCTGTTTCTCTCTCCACAGATGTTGCCCGACCTGCTGAATATTTCCAGCACTCGCTGTTTTTATTAACTCCGTTTCTCTCTGCACAGATGTTGCCCGACCTGCTGAGTATTTCCAGCACTCTCTGTTTTTATTAACTCTGTTTTTCTCTCCACAGATGTTGCCCGACCTGCTGAATATTTCCAGCACTCGCTGTTTTTATTAACTCTGTTTCTCTCTCCACAGATGTTGCCCGACCTGCTGAATATTTCCAGCACTCGCTGTTTTTATTAACTCTGTTTCTCTCTCCACAGATGTTGCCCGACCTGCTGAGTATTTCCAGCACTCTCTGTTTTTAAAAACTCTGTTTCTCTCTCCACAGATGTTGCCCGACCTGCTGAGTATTTCCAGCACTCGCTGTTTTTATGAACTCTGTCTGGAGACGCTGTCAATCAGCCTCTCAATGTAACAGAGTATTGTTTTTGTAACAGGTATTAGTACCGCAACCTCACAGCTCCAGTGACCTGGGTTCGGTTCTGCGTACTGCCACAGTCTCACAGCTCCAGTGACCCGGGTTCTGTTCTGTTTACTGCCACAGTCTCACAGCTCCAGTGTCCTGGGTTCAGTTCTGTTTACTGCCACAGTCTCACAGCTCCATTGTCCCGGGTTCGGTTCTGTTTACTGCCACAGTCTCACAGCTCCAGTGACCTGGGTTCGGTTCTGTTTACTGCCACAGCCTCACAGCTCCAGTGACCCGGGTTCGGTTCTGTTTACTGCCACAGTCTCACAGCTCCAGTGACCTGGGTTCGGTTCTGTTTACTGCCACAGCCTCACAGCTCCAGTGGCCCGGGTTCGGTTCTGTTTACTGCCACAGTCTCACAGCTCCAGTGACCCGGGTTCGGTTCTGTTTACTGCCACAGTCTCACTGCTCCAGTGACCTGGGTTCGGTTCTGCGTACTGCCACAGTCTCACAGCTCCAGTGACCCGGGTTCTGTTCTGTTTACTGCCACAGCCTCACAGCTCCAGTGACCCGAGTTCGGTTCTGTTTACTGCCACAGTCTCACAGCTCCAGTGGCCCGGGTTCGGTTCTGTTTACTGCCACAGTCTCACAGCTCCAGTGACCCGGGTTCGGTTCTGTTTACTGCCACAGTCTCACAGCTCCAGTGTCCCGGGTTCGGTTCTGTTTACTGCCACAGTCTCACAGCTCCAGTGACCTGGGTTCAGTTCTGTTTACTGCCACAGTCTCACAGCTCCAGTGACCTGGGTTCTGTTCTGTTTACTGCCACAGTCCTCACTGCTCCAGTGACCTGGGTTCGGTTCTGCGTACTGCCACAGCCTCACAGCTCCAGTGTCCCGGGTTCGGTTCTGTTTACTGCCACAGCCTCACAGCTCCAGTGACCTGGGTTCTGTTCTGTTTTCTGCCACAGTCTCACAGCTCCAGTGTCCCGGGTTCGGTTCTGTTTACTGCCACAGCCTCACAGCTCCAGTGACCGAGGTTCGGTTCTGTTTGCTGCCACAGTCTCACTGCTCCAGTGACCTGGGTTCGGTTCTGTTTACTGCCACAGTCTCACAGCTCCAGTGTCCCGGGTTCGGTTCTGTTTACTGCCACAGTCTCACAGCTCCAGTGTCCCGGGTTCGGTTCTGTTTATACTGCCACAGCCTCACAGCTCCAGTGTCCCGGGTTCAGTTCTGTTACTGCCACAGTCTCACAGCTCCAGTGACCTAGGTTCGGTTCTGTTTGCTGCCACAGCCTCACAGCTCCAGTGTCTCGGGTTCTGTTCTGGTGCTGCCTGTGTGGAGTTTGCAAGTTTTCCCTGCTGACCATGTGGGTTTCTGCCGGGTGCTCTGGTTTCCTCCCACAGACAAAGACTTGCAGTTTGATTGATAAATTGGCCATTGTAAATGTCCCTAGTCTCGTTAGGTGGTTGGAGGATGGTGGGGATGTGGTAGGGAATATGGGATTAATGTCGGATATATAAATGGGTGGCTGTTGGTCAGCACAGATTCGATTGGCCAAAGGGTCTGTTTCAGTGCAGTATCTCTCTATGATTCTCTTTGTGTAAAGACTTTTCATCCATTTTACACAGACAGATATTTGTCTTCATTGTTAGGATGTGTCTGTCACAAGACCAGCAGATATTGTCCATCCCAGTTGTCCATTGAGAAGGTGATGCTGTCCATTACCTTGAACCTCTGCAGTCTGTGTGGTGAAGGTCATCTCACAATGGTGTTGGAGAAGGAGTTACAGCATTTTCACCCAGTCATGATGAAGGAAAGGTGATATATGTCCAACACAACAACAACTTGTATTTATATAGCACCATTAATGTCAGTACATGTTCCAAGGCACTCCCCTCCACCACTCCCCTCCCCCACTCCCCTCCCAACACCCCTACCCCCACTCCACTCCCCCACTCCCCTCCCCCACTCCCCTCCCCAAACCTCCTCCCCACTCCCTCCCCCACTTCCCCTACCCCACTCCACTCCCCCACTCCCCTCCCCAACACCCCTACCCAACACCCTAACCCACTCCCCTCCCCCACTCCCTCCCCAACACCCCTACCCCACTCCCCTCCCCCACTCCCCTCCCCAACACCCCTACCCCACTCCCCTCCCCCACTCCCCTCCCCACTCCCCTCCCCAACACCCCTACCACCACTCCCCTCCCCACTCCCCTCCCCCACTCCACTCCCCCACTCCCACTCCCCCACTCCACTCCTCCACTCCTCTCCACCACTTCCCCTCCCCACTCCCCTCCCCAACACCTCCTCTCCCCCCCACTCCCCTCCCCCACTCCCCTCCCCCACTCCCCTCCCCCACTCCCCCTACCCCACTCCCCTCCCCCACTCCCCTCCCCACTCCCCTACCCACTCCCTCCCCCACTCCCCTCCCCCACTCCACTCCCCCACTCCCACTCCCCCACTCCCCTCCCCCACTCCCCTCCCCAACACCCCTCCCCCACTCCACTCCCCCACTCCCACTCCCCCCACCTCCCCTCCCCAACAACCCCTACCCCACTCCCCTCCCCACTCCCCTCCCCCACTCCACTCCCCACTCCCCTCCCAACACCCCATACCCCACTCCCCTCCCCCACTCCCCTCCCCCACTCCCCTCCCCAACACCCCTACCCCACTCCCCTCCCCCACTCCCCTCCCCACTCCACTCCCCCACTCCACTCCCCCACTCCTCTCCACCACTCCCCTCTCCCCACTCCCCTCCCCAACACCCCTACCCCACTCCCCTCCCCCACTCCCTCTCCCCCACTCCACTCCCCTCCCCCACTCCCCTCCCCAACACCCCTACCCCACTCCCCTCCCCCACTCCCCTCCCCCACTCCCCTCCCCAACACCCCTACCCCACTCCCCTCCCCACTCCCCTCCCCACTCCCCTCCCCCACTCCCCTCACCCACTCCACTCCCCCACTCCCCTCACCCACTCCCCTCCCCAACACCCCTACCTCACTCCCCTCCCCCACTCCCCTCCCCAATACCCCTACACCACTCCCCTCCCCCACTCCTCTCCACCACTCCCCTCCCCCACCCCCCTCCCAACACCCCTAACCCACTCCCCTCCCCC
This sequence comes from Heterodontus francisci, assembly GCF_036365525.1. Classification (NCBI taxonomy): domain Eukaryota; kingdom Metazoa; phylum Chordata; class Chondrichthyes; order Heterodontiformes; family Heterodontidae; genus Heterodontus; species Heterodontus francisci. The sequence continues at coordinate 3,944,272 of NW_027142345.1, forward strand.
ACTCCCCTCCCCCACGCCTCTCCACCACTCCCCTCGCCCACTCCACTCCCCAAACTCCCTCCCCCACTCCCCTCCCCCACTCCCCTCCCCCACTCCCCTCCCCAACACCCCTACCCCACTCCCCTCCCCCACTCCACACCCCCACTCCACTCCTCCCACTCCCCTACCCCACTCCTCTCCACCACTCCCCTCCCCAACACCCTACCCCACTCCCCTCACCCACTCCCCTCCCCCACTCCCCTCCCCAACACCCCTACCCCACTCCCCTCCCCCACTCCCCTCCCCCACTCCACTCCCCCACACCTCTCCACCACTCCCCTCCCCCATTCCCCTCCCCAACACCCCTACCCCACTCCCCTCCCCCACTCCACTCCCCCACTCTACTCCTCCCACTCCACTTCCCCACAGCGCAATATCACTCCCCTCCCCCACTCCCATCCCCAACACCCCTACCCCACTCCCCTCCGCCACTCCCCTCCCCAACACCCCTCCCCCACTCCCCTCCCCCACACCCCTACCCCACTCACCTCCCCACTCCACTCCTCCCACTCCACTTCCCCACAGCACAATATCACTCCCCTCCCCCACTCCCATCCCCAACACCCCTACCCCACTCCCCTCCCCCACTCCAATCCCCCATTCCCCTCCACCACTCCCCTACCCCACAGCCCTCCCCCGCTCCCCTCCCCCACACCCCTCCCCAACTCCCTCCCTCACACCCCTCCCCACTCCCCTCACCAGCTCCCCTCCCCACTCCCCTATGTCAATCCCCTCCCCCACTCCCCTACCCCACTCCCCTCTCCAGCTCCCCTCCCCCACTCCCCTACACCACTCCCATCCCCCACTCGCCTCCCAAACTTCTCTACTCCACTCCGCTCCCCAAACCCCCTCCCCTATTCCCCTACCCATATCCCCTCCCCAGCTCCCCTTACCCACTCCCCTCCCCTACTCCCCTGCCCCACTCACATCCCTAACTCCCCTCCCCCACTCCCCTCCCCCTCACCTCCCCAACTCCCCTCACTAAGTCCTCCCACTCACCTCCCCCACTCCCCTCCCTAAATCCCCTCCCTCACTCCCCTACCCCACTCACGTCACCAACTTCCCTCCCCCACTCCCCTCCCCCACTCATCTCCCCAACTCCCCCCAACAACTCCCTCCCACTCACCTCCCCCACTCCCCTCCCTAACTCCCCTCCCCAACTCCCCGACGTCACTCACCTCCCTAACTCCGCACGCCAACTCCCCTCCCCAACTCACCTTCCCAACTCCCTCCCACTCACCTGCATAACTCCCCTCCCCCACTCCCCACCCCCTCACCTCCACAACTCCACTCACTAACTCCCTCCCACTCACCTCCCCCACTCCCCTCCCTAACTCCCCTCCCTCACTCCCCTCCCCCTCATCTCCCCAACTCTCCCCAGCAACTCCCTCCTACTCACCTCCCCCACTCCCCTCCCTAACTCCCCTCCCCAACTCCCCTTACCCACTCACCTGCCCAACTCCCTCCCACTCACCTCCCCCACTCCCCTATCCCACTCCAATCCACCGCTCACCCCCACTCTCCACCCCCACTCCCCTACCCCACTGCACTCCCCAGCTCGCATTTCCCACTCCCCGCCCCAACTCCCCTACCCCACTCCCCTCCCGCACTCCCCTATATCACACCCCTCCCCAACTCCACTACCCCACTCCCCTCCCAAGATCCCTTCCCCCACTCCCCTCTGTCATTCTCCTCCCCCCTCCCCTACACCACTCCCATTCCCCACTCGCCTCCCAAACTTCAATACTCCACCCCGCTCCCCAAACCCACGCCCCCATTCCCCTACCCAAATCCCCTCCCCAGCACCCCTTACCCACTCCCCTCCCCCACTCCCCTACCCCAACTCCCCTCCCCCATTCACCTTCCCAACTCCCTCCCACTCACCTCCATAACTCCCCTACCCCACTCCCCTCCCGCACTCCCCTATATCACACCCCTCCCCCACTCCACTACCCCACTCCCCTCAACAGATCCCTTCCCCCACTCCCCTCTGTCATTCTCCTCCCCCCTCCCCTACACCACTCCCATTCCCCACTCGCCTCCCAAACTTCAATACTCCACTCCGCTCCCCAAACCCACGCCCCCATTCCCCTACCCAAATCCCCTCCCCAGCACCCCTTACCCACTCCCCTCCCCCACTCCCCTACCCCAACTCCCCTCCCCCATTCACCTTCCCAACTCCCTCCCACTCACCTCCATAACTCCACTCACTAACTCCCTCCCACTCACCTCCCCCACTCCCCTCCCTAACTCCCCTCCCTCACGCCCCTACCCCTCTCAGATCACCAACTTCCCTCCCCCATTCCCCTCCCCCACTCATCTCCCCAACTCTCCCCACCAACTCCCTCCCACTCACCTCCCCCACTCCTCTCCCTAACTCCCCTCCCTCACACCCCTCCCCAACTCCCCTCACTCACTCCCCTGCCCAACTCCCTCCTACTCACGGTCCCCACTCCCCTATCCCACTCCCCTCCCCCACTCACCCCCACTCCCCACCCCACTGCGCTCCCCAGCTCCCCTTGCCCACTCCCCGCCCCAACTCCCCTACCCCACTCCCCTCCCCCACTCGCATATATCACACCCCTCCCCCACTCCCCTCACCCACTCACCGTCCCCCACATCCCTCCTCCACTCCGCTCCCCTTCAACCCTCCCACACTCCCTTCACACACTTCCCTCTGCCACTCCCACTCGCTACCCCTCTCCTCCCTCCGCTCCCCTCCACCTTCCGCTTACCACGCCCCTCTCCCACAGCCTCCCCATTCCCATCCTCTCCCCTCCACACTCCCCTTGCCATTCCCCTCTCTCACAGCCTCCTCTCCCCACCTCTTCCCTCCCCCACTACCCTTCCCACTCCAATCTCCCACAGCCTCCCCTCCCCCATTCCCCTCTCCCACAGCCTACCCGACTCCCCTCCTCTCCCCTCCACCACTCCTCTTCCCACTCTCCTCTCCCATCCCCTCCCGCCTACTCCCCTCCTCTCCCCTCCTCCCCTACTCTACCCTCCTCCCCTCCTCCACTCCCATTCCCACTCCCCTCTCCCACAGCCACCCCTACTCCCCTCCTCTCCCCTCCACCACTCCTCTTCCCACTCTCCTCTCCCATCCCCTCCCGCCTACTCCCCTCCTCTCCCCTCCTCCCCTACTCTACCCTCCTCCCCTCCTCCACTCCCATTCCCACTCCCCTCTCCCACAGCCACCCCTACTCCCCTCCTCTACCCTCCTCCCCCCTCCTCCCCTACTCTACCCTCCTACCCTCCTCTCCCCTACTCCACTCCCCTTCCCACTCCCCTCTCCCACTGCCGCCCCTACTCCCCTCCTCTCCCCTCCCCCACTCCCCTTCCCAATCAATTCCCCCCCCTCCCCACCCGCACACCCCTCCCCCAGACCCCTCCCCCAATCACCTTCCCAACCCCTCCCCCACCCCCTTCCCACTCCGATCCCCCACTTCCCTCCCCCCTCCCCTCTCCCAATCCCCTCCTGCATACCCCTCCACCACTCCCCTCCCTAACTCCCCTCCCCCACTCCCCTCCCCCTCACCTCCCCAACTCCCCTCATCAACTCCCCACTCCCCTCCCTAACTCCCCTCCCTCACACCCCAACCCCACTTACTTCCCCAACTTCCCTCCCCCACTCATCTCCCCAAATCCCCCCACCAACTTCCTCCCACTCACCTCCCCCACTCCCCAGTCCCACTCCCCTCCCCCGCTCACACCCACTCTCCACCCCCACTCCTCTACCCCACTGCACTCCCCAGCTCCCCTTGCCCACTCCCCGCCCCAACTCCCCTACCCCACTCCCCTCCCCCACTCCCCTATATCACTCCCCTCCCCCACTCAGCTCCCCCACTCGCCTCCCAAACTTCCCTACTCCACTCCGCTCCCCCACCCCGTTCTCCAATACCCCTCCCCTTCCCCTATCCCACTCCCCTCCCCCAAACCCCTACTCCACACTCCTCCCCCATTCCCCTCCCCCAATCTCCTCCCCCACTCCCCTCCCCCACTCCCCTCCCCTACTCCGCTCCCCATCTGCCCTCCCCCAAATCCCTCCCCCACTCCCCTCCCGCACTCACCTCCCCCACTCCCCTCCACACACCCACTCCCTTCCTCCACACTCCACTCCCACTCCCCTACCCCACTCCCCTCCACACACCCAATCCCCTGCACCACTCCCCACACCCACTCCCCTACCCCAGTCCTCTCCTTCTCTCCTCCCACAATCTCCTCCCCCACTTCCCTCCACCACTCCCACTCTCTACCCCTCTCCTCTCCCCCTCATCTCTCCTCCCCACTCCCCTTCCCAATCCCCTCCCCCACTCCCCTCCTCTCCACTCCTCTCCACTCCCCTCCCCCACTTGCCTCCCAAACTTCCCTCCTCCATTCCGCTCCCCAACCCCCCTCCCCATTCCCCTACCCCACTCCCCTCCCCAACTCCCCTCCCCAACCCCCCTCCACCACTACCCTACATCACACCCCTCCCCCACTCCCCAACCCCACTCCCATCCCCAAATCTCCTCCTCCACTCCCCTCCCCTACTCCCCATACCCACACCCTCCCCCACTCCCCTACCCCACTCCATTTCCACTCCCCTTCCCTCTCCCCTTCCAACTCCCCTCCCCCACTCTCCTTCCCACTCCCCTCCCCCACTCCCCTTCCACTCCCCACCCGCACTCCCCTCCCCCACTCCCCTCCCCACATCCCCTCCCCCACTCCCCTCCTCCACACCATTTCCACTCCCCTCCCCCGCATTCCTTCTACGCCCCTCCCCCACACCCCACCCACTCTCCTCCCCCACTCCCCTTCCAACTCCCCCCACCAACTCCCTCCCACTCACCTCCCCCACTCCCCTCACTAACTCCCATCCCCCACTCCCCTCCCCAACTTCCCACACCCATTCCCCTGCCCAACTCCCTCCCACACACATCCCCCACTCCCCTATCCCTCTCCACCCCCACATCCCTAACCCACTCCCCTCCCCAAACTCACTCCCCGACTCCCCTACATCACTGCGCTCCCCAGCTCCCCTTGCCCACTCCCCGCCCCAATTCCCCTACCCCACACCCCTCCACCACTCCCCTATATCACTCCCCTCCCCCACTCCCCTCCCAAACGTCCTTACTCCACTCCGATCCCCAACCCCCCTCCCCCATTCCCCTACCCCACTCCCCTCCACCACTCCCTTACTCCACGCTCCTCCCCCACTCCCCTCCCCCACTCCCCTCCCCAATCTCCTCCCCCACTCCCCTCCTCCACACCCCACACCCACTCCCCGACCCCACTCCCCTACACACACCCACTCCCTTCCTCCACACCCCTCACCAACTCCCTACCCCACTCCCCCCACACACCCACTCCCCTGCACCACCCCCCACCCCCACTCCACTTTTCCACACCCCACTCCCACTCCCCTACCCCAGTCCCCTTCCCTTCTCTCCTCCCACACTCTCCTCCCCCACTTCCCTCCACCACTCCCACTCTCTACCCCTCTCCTCTCCCCCTCCTCTCTCCTCCCCACTCCCCTTCCCAATCCCCTCCACGACCCCACTCTCCTCCTCTCCACTCCTCTCCTCTCCACTACTCCACTCCCCACCCCCACTGCCCTTCCACTCCCCTCCCCCACTCCCATTCCCACTCCCCTCCCTCACTCCCCTTCCCACACCCCTACGCACTCCCCTCCCCCACTCTCCTTCGCATTCCCCTCCCCCACTCTCCTTCGCACTCCCCTCCCCCACTCTCCTACCCACTTCGCTCCCCCACTTCCCCACTCCCCTCCCCCACACCCCTTCCAACTCCCCTCCCTCACTCCCCTTCCCACACCCCTCCCCCACTCTCCTTCCCACTTCGCTCACCCACTCCCCGTCCACTCCCCTCCCCACTCGCCTCCCAAACTTCGCTCCTCCATTCCGCTCCCCAAACCCCCTCCCCATTCCCCTAATACACGACCCTCCCCAACTCCCCTGCCCCAACCACCCTCCACCACTACCCTACATCACTCCCCTCCCACACTCCTCAACCCCACTCCCGTCCCCAAAATCCCACCTCCACTCCCCTCCCCCACTCTCCTTCCCACTTTGCTCGCCCACTCCCCTTCCACTCCCCTCCCCCACTCCCCTCCCCCACTCCCCTTCCACTCCCCTCCCCTCCCAATCCCCTTCCACTCCCCTCCCCAAATCCCCTTCCACTCCGCTCCCCACTCCGCTTCCACTCCCCTCCCCCACTACCCTTTCCCACTCCCCTTCCACTCTGCTGTCCCACTCCCCTCACCCACTCTCCTTTCCACTTCGCTCCCCCAGTCCCCTCCCCACGCCCCTCACACACTCCCCTCCCCACACTCCTCCCACAGTCCCCTCCCCCACTCCCCCACTCCCCTCCACCACTCCACTCCCCCACACCCCCTCCCCCACTCCCCCTCCTCCACTCCCATTCCCCCCTTCCACTCCCCTCCCCACTCCGCTTCCACTCCCCTCCCCCACTACCCTTTCCCACTCCCTTTCCACTCCCCTGTCCCACTCCCCTCACCCACTCACCGTCCCCCACATCCCTCCTCCACTCCGCTCCCCTTCAACCCTCCCACACTCCCATCACTCACTTCCCTCCGCCACTCCCACTCGCTACCCCTCTCCTCCTTCCGCTCCCCTCCACCTTCCCCTCCCTTCCCCCACTCCACTTCCACTCCCCTCCCCCACTCCCCTCCCCCACTCCCCTTCCACTCCACTCCCCCCCACTCCACTTCCACTCACCTCCCCCACTCCACTTCCACTCCCCTCCCCACTCCTCTTCCACTCCCCTCCCCCACTCCCCTCCCCCACTCCCCTTCCACTCCACTCCCCCCCACTCCCCTTCCACTCCCCTCCCCCACTCCCCCCCACTCCCCTTCCACTCCACTCCCCCCCACTCCCCTTCCACTCACCTCTCCCACTCCCCTTCCACTCCACTCCCCCCCACTCCCCTTCCACTCCCCTCCTCCACTCCCATTCCCCCCTTCCACTCCCCTCCCCCACTCCCCCCCACTCCCCTCCCCCACTACCCTATCCCACTCCCTTTCCACTCCCCTGTCCCACTCCCCTCACCCACTCACCTCCCCCACATCCCTCCTCCACTCCGCTCCCCTTCAACCCTCCCACACTCCCTTCACACACTTCTCTCCGCCACTCCCACTCGCTACCCCTCTCCTCCCTCCGCTCCCCTCCACCTTCCGCTTACCACGCCCCTCTCCCACAGCCTCCCCATTCCCATCCTCTCCCCTCCACACTCCCCTTGCCATTCCCCTCTCTCACAGCCTCCTCTCCCCACCTCTTCCCTCCCCCACTACCCTTCCCACTCCAATCTCCCACAGCCTACCCGACTCCCCTCCTCTCCCCTCCACCACTCCTCTTCCCACTCTCCTCTCCCATCCCCTCCCCCCTACTCCCCTCCTCTCCCCTCCTCCCCTACTCTACCCTCCTCCCCTCCTCCACTCCCATTCCCACTCCCCTCTCCCACAGCCACCCCTACTCCCCTCCTCTACCCTCCTCCCCTACTCTACCCTCCTACCCTCCTCTCCCCTACTCCACTCCCCTTCCCACTCCCCTCTCCCACTGCCGCCCCTACTCCCCTCCTCTCCCCTCCCCCACTCCCCTTCCCAATCAATTCCCCCCCTCCCCACCCACACACCCCTCCCCCAGACCCCTCCCCCAATCACCTTCCCAACCCCTCCCCCACCCCTTCCCACTCCGATCCCCCACTTCCCTCCCCCTCTCCCCTCTCCCAATCCCCTCCTGCATACCCCTCCACCACTCCCCTCCCGAACAACCCGCCCCCACTCCCCTCCCCCAATCACCTTCCCAACCTCTCCAACACCCCTTCCCCACTCCCCTCCCCCACCCCCTTCCCCACTCCCCTCCCCCACAAACCTTCCCAACCTCTCCAACACCCCCTTCCCACTCCCCTCCCCCACTCCCCTCCCCCACTCCCTCACTCCCCTCTCCCACTCTCCTTAACGCTAACCTACCCCCTCCCATCGCAATCCCCACCCCCTCACCCTCACCCCTCCCCTTCCCCCCTCCCCTCCTCCTCTCCCCGACCTCCTCCCACTCCCCCCCACTCCCCTCCCACTCCCCTCCCACGACCCCTCCCACTCCCCCTCCCACTCGCCTCCCACTCCCCCTCCCACTCGCCTCCCACTACCCCTCCCACTCCCCCTCCCACTCACCTCCCACTCCCCCTCCCAGCCGCCTCCCACTGCACTCCCCCACTCCCTTCCCACTCCATTCCCCCACTCCCCTCCCACTCCACTCCCCCACTCCACTCCCCCACTGCTCTCCACCACTCCCATCCCGTCAGTATTAAACAATCAGGGGAACACACTCTCCTCACTTATACTGTTCACCTGGTAACATGTCCCGTCTATATTAAACCATCAGGGGTAAACACTCTCCTCACTTATCCTGTTCACCTGGTGACATGTCCCGTGTATATTAAACAAACAGGGGAACACACTCTCCTCACTTATACTGTTCACCTGGTAACATGTTCTGTGTGCATTAAACAAACAGGGGAACACACTCTCCTTGCTTATACTGTTCACCTCGTGACATGTCCGGTTTGTATTAAACCATCAGGGGAACACACTCTCCTCACTTATACTGTTCACCTGGTAACATGTCCCGTGCGTATTAAACAATCAGGGGAACACACTCTCTTCACATTTACTGTTCACCTGGTAACATGTCCTGTGTATATTAAACCATCAGGGGAACACACTCTCCTCACTTCTTCTGTTTGTCTGGAAACATGTCCCGTGTGTATTAAAACATCAGGGGAACACACTCTCCTCACTTTACTGTTCGCCTTGTAACATGTCCCATGTATATTAAACAAACAGGGGAAAACACTTCCTCCCTTATACTGTTCACCTGGTGACATGTCCCGTGTATATTAAACCATCAGGGGAACACACTCTCCTCACTTATACTGTTCACCTGGTAACATGTCCTGTGTATATTAAAACATCAGGGAAACACACTCTCCTCACTTATACTGTTCACCTGGTAACATGTCTCGTGTATATTAAACCATCAGGGGAACACACTCTCCTCACTTATACTGTTCACCTGTTAACTTGTCCCGTGTCTATTAAAACATTAGGGGAACACACTCTCCTCACTTATACTGTTCATCTGGTAACATGTCCCGTGTGTATTAAAACATCAGGGGAACTCCCTCTCCTCACTTATACTGTTCACCTGGTAACATGTCCCGTGTCTATTAAACTATCAGTGGAACACAGTCTCCTCACCTATACCGTTCACCTGGTAACATGTCCCGTGTGTATTAAACAATCCGGGGAACACACTCTCCTCACTTATACTGTTCACCTGGCAACATGTCCCGTGTGTATTAAAACATCAGATGAACACACTCAGCTCACTTATACTGTTCACCTGGTAACATGTCCCTTGTGTATTAAACAATCTGGGGAACACACTCTCCTCACTCATACTGTTCACCTGGTAACATGTCTCGTGTATATTAAACCATCAGGGGAACACACTCTGCTCACTTATACTGTTCACCTGGTAACATGTCCTGTGTGTATTAAACAAACAGAGGAACACACTCTCCTCACTGAAACAGTTCACCTGGTAACATGTCCTGTGTATATTAAACAATCTGGGGAACACACTCTCCTCACTTATACTGTTCACCTGGTAACATGTCCCGTGTGTATTAAAACATCAGCGAAACACACTCTCCTAACATAAACTGTTCACCTGGTAACATGTCCCGTGTGTAATAAACAATCAGGGGAACACGCTCTCCTCACTTATACTGTTCACCTGGTAACATGTCACGTGTATATTAAACCATCAGGGGAACACACTCTCCTCACTTACACTGTTCACCTGGTAACATGTCCCGTGTGTATTAAACAAACAGGGGAACACACTCTCCTCACTGAAACAGTTCACCTGGTAACATGTCCCGTGTATATTAAACAATCTGGGGAACACGCTCGCCTCACTTATACTGTTCACCTGGTAACATGTCCCGTGCGTATTAAACAATCTGGGGAACACACTCTCCTCACTTATACTGCTCACCTGGCAACATGTCCCGTGTGTATTAAACAATCAGGGGAGCACCCTCTGCCCACTTATACTGTTCATCTGGTAACATGTCCCGTGTATATTAAACAATCTGGGGAACACCCTCGCCTCACTTATACTGTTCACCTGGTAACATGTCCCGTGTGTATTAAAACATCAGCGAAACACACTCTCCTCACTTAAACTGTTCACCTGGGAACATGTCCTGTGTATATTAAACAATCTGGGGAACACACTCTCCTCACTTATACTGTTCACCTGGCAACATGTCCCGTGTGTATTAAAACATCAGCGAAATACACTCTCCTCACTTATACTGTTCGCCTGGGAACATGTCCCGTGTGTATTAAAACATCAGCGAAACACACTCTCCTAACTTAAACTGTTCACCTGGTAACATGTCCCGTGTGTAATAAACAATCAGGGGAACACGCTCTCCTCACTTATACTGTTCACCTGGTAACATGTCACGTGTATATTAAACCATCAGGGGAACACACTCTCCTCACTTACACTGTTCACCTGGTAACATGTCCCGTGTGTATTAAACCATCAGGGGAACACACTCTCCTCACTTATACTGTTCAACTGGTAACATGTCTCGTGTATATTAAACCATCAGGGGAACACACTCTCCTCACTTATACTGTTCACCTGGTAACATGTCCCGTGTGTATTAAAACATAAGGGGAACACCCTCTCCTCACTAATACTGTTTACCTGGTAACATGTCCCGTGTGTATTAAAACATCAGGGGAACACACTCTCCTCACTTATACTGTTCAATTGGGAACATGTCCCGTGTGTATTAAAACATCAGGGGAACACACTCTCCTCACTTATACTGTTCATCTGGTAACATGTCCCGTGTGTATTAAAACATCAGGGGAACACCCTCTCCTCACTTATACTGTTCACCTGGTAACATGTCCCGTGTCTATTAAACTATCAGTGGAACACAGTTTCCTCACCTATACTGTTCACCTGGTAACATGTCCCGTGTGTATTAAACAATCTGGGGAACACACTCTCCTCACTTATACTGTTCACCTGGCAACATGTCCCGTGTGTATTAAAACATCAGGGGAACACACTCAGCTCACTTATACTGTTCACCTGGTAACATGTCACGTGTATATTAAACCATCAGGGGAACACACTCTCCTCACTTACACTGTTCACCTGGTAACATGTCCCGTGTGTATTAAACCATCAGGGGAACACACTCTCCTCACTTACACTGTTCAACTGGTAACATGTCCCGTGTGTATTAAACAAACAGGGGAACACACTCTCCTCACTGAAACAGTTCACCTGGTAACATGTCCCGTGTATATTAAACAATCTGGGGAACACGCTCGCCTCACTTATACTGTTCACCTGGCAACATGTCCCGTGTGTATTAAACAATCAGGGGAGCACCCTCTGCTCACTTATACTGTTCACCTGGTAACATGTCCCGTGTATATTAAACAATCTGGGGAACACCCTCGCCTCACTTATACTGTTCACCTGGTAACATGTCCCGTGTGTATTAAAACATCAGCGAAATACACTCTCCTCACTTAAACTGTTCACCTGGGAACATGTCCTGTGTATATTAAACAATCTGGGGAACACACTCTCCTCACTTATACTGTTCACCTGGCAACATGTCCCGTGTGTATTAAAACATCAGCGAAATACACTCTCCTCACTTATACTGTTCGCCTGGGAACATGTCCTGTGTATATTAAACAATCTGGGGAACACACTCTCCTCACTTATACTGTTTACCTGGTAACACGTCCCGTGTGTATTAAAACATCAGCGAAACACACTCTCCTAACTTAAACTGTTCACCTGGTAAACATGTCCCGTGTGTATTAAAACATAAGGGGAACACCCTCTCCTCACTAATACTGTTTACCTGGCAACATGTCCCGTGTGTATTAAACAATCTGGGGAACACACTCTCCTCACTTATACTGTTCACCTGGCAAAATGTCCCGTGTGTATTAAAACATCAGGGGAACACACTCTCCTCACTTATACTGTTCACCTGGTAACATGTCCCGTGTGTATTAAAACATCAGGGGAACACACTCTCCTCACTTATACTGTTCACCTGGTGAAATGTCCCATGTATAAAAAACAATCAGGGGAACAAACTCTCCTCACTTATACTGTTCACCTGGTAACATGTCCCGTGTGTATTAAAACATCAGGGGAACACACTCTCCTCACTTATACTGTTCACCTGGTAACATGTCCCGTGTGTATTAAAACATCAGGGGAACACACTCTCCTCAATTATACTGTTCACCTGGTAACATGTCTCGTGTCTATTAAAACATTAGGGGAACACACTCTCCTCACTTATACTGTTCAATTGGTAACATGTCCCGTGTGTATTAAAACATCAGGGGAACACCCTCTCCTCACTTATACTGTTCACCTGGTAACATGTCCCGTGTCTATTAAACTATCAGTGGAACACAGTCTCCTCACCTATACTGTTCACCTGGTAACATGTCCCGTGTGTATTAAACAATCTGGGGAACACACTCTCCTCACTTATACTGTTCACCTGGCAACATGTCCCGTGTGTATTAAAACATCAGGGGAACACACTCAGCTCACTTATACTGTTCACCTGGTAACATGTCCCGTGTGTATTAAACAATCTGGGGAACACACTCTCCTCACTCATACTGTTCACCTGGTAAAATGTCTCGTGTATATTAAACCATCAGGGGAACACACTCTGCTCACTTATACTGTTCACCTGGTAACATGTCCCGTGTGTATTAAACAAACAGGGGAACACACTCTCCTCACTGAAACAGTTCACCTGGCAACATGTCCCGTGTATATTAAACAATCTGGGGAACACGCTCGCCTCACTTATACTGTTCACCTGGTAACATGTCCCGTGCGTATTAAACAATCTGGGGAACACACTCTCCTCACTTATACTGCTCACCTGGCAACATGTCCCGTGTGTATTAAACAATCAGGGGAGCACCCTCTGCTCACTTATACTGTTCACCTGGTAACATGTCCCGTGTATATTAAACAATCTGGGGAACACCCTCGCCTCACTTATACTGTTCATCTGGTAACATGTCCCGTGTGTATTAAAACATCAGCGAAACACACTCTCCTCTCTTAAACTGTTCACCTGGGAACATGTCCTGTGTATATTAAACAATCTGGGGAACACACTCTCCTCACTTATACTGTTCACCTGGCAACATGTCCCGTGTGTATTAAAACATCAGCGAAATACACTCTCCTCAATTATACTGTTCGCCTGGGAACATGTCCCGTGTGTATTAAAACATCAGCGAAACACACTCTCCTCACTTAAACTGTTCACCTGGGAACATGTCCTGTGTATATTAAACAATCAGGGGAACACACTCTCCTCACTTATACTGTTCGCCTGGGAACATGTCCTGTGTATATTAAACAATCTGGGGAACACACTCTCCTCACTTATACCGTTCACCTGGTAACATGTCCCGTGTGTATTAAAACATCAGCGAAACACACTCTCCTAACTTAAACTGTTCACCTGGTAACATGTCTCATGTGTAATAAACAATCAGGGGAACACACTCTCCTCACTTATACTGTTCACCTGGTAACATGTCCCGTGTGTATTAAACCATCAGGGGAACACACTCTCCTCACTTATACTGTTCACCTGGTAACATGTCTCGTGTGTATTAAACAATCAGGGGAACACACTCTCCTCACTTATACTGTTCACCTGGTAACATGTCCCGTGTGTATTAAACCATCAGGGGAACACACTCTCCTCACTTATACTGTTCACCTGGTGACATGTCTCGTGTGTATTAAACAATCAGGGGAACACACTCTCCTCACTTATACTGTTCACCTGGTAACATGTCCCGTGTATATTAAACCATCAGAGGAACACACTCTCCTCACTTATACTGTTCACCTGGTAACATGTCCCGTGTATATAAAACCATCAGGGGAACACACTCTCCTCACTTATACTGTTTCCCTGGTAACATGTCCCGTGTATATAAAACCATCAGGGGAACACCCTCTCCTCACTTATACTGTTCACCTGGTAACATGTCCCGTGTATATAAAACCATCAGGGGAACACCCTCTCCTCACTTATACTGTTCACCTGGTAACATGTCCCGTGTATATAAAACCATCAGGGGAACACACTCTCCTCACTTATACTGTTCACCTGGTAACATGTCCCGTGTATATAAAACCATCAGGGGAACACACTCTCCTCACTTATACTGTTCACCTGATAACATGTCCCGTGTATATTAAACCATCAGGGGAACACACTCTCCTCACTTATACTGTTCACCTGGTAACATGTCCCGTGTATATAAAACCATCAGGGGAACACCCTCTCCTCACTTATACTGTTCACCTGGTAACATGTCCCGTGTATATAAAACCATCAGGGGAACACCCTCTCCTCACTAATACTGTTTACCTGGTAACATGTCCCGTGTGTATTAAACAATCTGGGGAACACACTCTCCTCACTTATACTGTTCACCTGGCAAAATGTCCCGTGTGTATTAAAACATCAGGGGAACACACTCTCCTCACTTATACTGTTCACCTGGTAACATGTCCCGTGTGTATTAAACCATCAGGGGAACACACTCTCCTCACTTACACTGTTCACCTGGTAACATGTCCCGTGTGTATTAAAACATAAGGGGAACACCCTCTCCTCACTAATACTGTTTACCTGGTAACATGTCCCGTGTGTATTAAACAATCTGGGGAACACACTCTCCTCACTTATACTGTTCACCTGGCAAAATGTCCCGTGTGTATTGAAACATCAGGGGAACACACTCTCCTCACTTATACTGTTCACCTGGTAACATGTCCCGTGTGTATTAAATCATCAGGGGAACACACTCTCCTCACTTATACTGTTCACCTGGTAACATGCCCCGTGTGTATTAAAACATCAGGGGAACACACTCTCCTCACTTATACTGTTCACCTGGTAACATGTCTCGTGTATATTAAACCATCAGGGGAACACACTCTCCTCACTTATACTGTTCACCTGTTAACATGTCCCGTGTCTATTAAAACATTAGGGGAACACACTCTCCTCACTTATACTGTTCATCTGGTAACATGTCCCGTGTGTATTAAAACATCAGGGGAACACCCTCTCCTCACTTATACTGTTCACCTGGTAACATGTCCCGTGTCTATTAAACTATCAGTGGAACACAGTCTCCTCACCTATACTGTTCACCTGGTAACATGTCCCGTGTGTATTAAACAATCTGGGGAACACATTCTCCTCACTTATACTGTTCACCTGGCAACATGTCCCGTGTGTATTAAAACATCAGGGGAACACACTCAGCTCACTTATACTGTTCACCTGGTAACATGTCCCGTGTGTATTAAAACATCAGCGAAACACACTCTCCTCACTTAAACTGTTCACCTGGGAACATGTCCTGTGTATATTAAACAATCTGGGGAACACACTCTCCTCACTTATACTGTTCACCTGGCAACATGTCCCGTGTGTATTAAAACATCAGCGAAATACACTCTCCTCACTTATACTGTTCGCCTGGGAACATGTCCTGTGTATATTAAACAATCTGGGGAACACACTCTCCTCACTTATACTGTTTACCTGGTAACATGTCCCGTGTATATTAAACCATCAGGGGAACACACTCTCCTCACTTACACTGTTCACCTGGTAACATGTCCCGTGTGTATTAAACCATCAGGGGAACACACTCTCCTCACTTACACTGTTCAACTGGTAACATGTCTCGTGTATATTAAACCATCAGGGGAACACACTCTCCTCACTTATACTGTTCATCTGGTAACATGTCCCGTGTGTATTAAAACATAAGGGGAACACCCTCTCCTCACTAATACTGTTTACCTGGTAACATGTCCCGTGTGTATTAAACAATCTGGGGAACACACGCTCCTCACTTATACTGTTCACCTGGCAAAATGTCCCGTGTGTATTAAAACATCAGGGGAACACACTCTCCTCACTTATACTGTTCACCTGGTAACATGTCCCGTGTGTATTAAAACATCAGGGGAACACACTCTCCTCACTTATACTGTTCACCTGGTGAAATGTCCCATGTCTAAAAAACAATCAGGGGAACAAACTCTCCTCACTTATACTGTTCACCTGGTAACATGTCCTGTGTGTATTAAAACATCAGGGAACACACTCTCCTCACTTATACTGTTCACCTGGTAACATGTCCCGTGTGTATTAAAACATCAGGGGAACACACTCTCCTCACTTTTTCTGTTCACCTGGTAACATGTCTCGTATATATTAAACCATCATGGGAACACACTCTCCTCACTTATACTGTTCACCTGTTAACTTGTCCCGTGTCTATTAAAACATTAGGGGAACACACTCTCCTCACTTATACTGTTCATCTGGTAACATGTCCCGTGTGTATTAAAACATCAGGGGAACACCCTCTCCTCACTTATACTGTTCACCTGGTAACATGTCCCGTGTGTATTAAACAATCTGGGGAACACACTCTCCTCACTTATACTGTTCACCTGGCAACATGTCCCGTGTGTATTAAAAAATGAGTGGAACACACTCAGCTCACTTATACTGTTCACCTGGTAACATGTCCCGTGTGTATTAAACAATCTGGGGAACACACTCTCCTCACTTATACTGTTCACCTGGTAACATGTCCCGTGTGTATTAAACAATCTGGGGAACACACTCTCCTCACTCATACTGTTCACCTGGTAACATGTCTCGTGTATATTAAACCATCAGGGGAACACATTCTGCTCACTTATACTGTTCACCTGGTAACATGTCCCGTGTGTATTAAACAAACAGGGGAACACACTCTCCTCAATGAAACAGTTCACCTGGGAACATGTCCCGTGTATATTAAACAATCTGGGGAACACGCTCGCCTCACTTATACTGTTCACCTGGTAACATGTCCCTTGCGTATTAAACAATCTGGTGAACACACTCTCCTCACTTATACTGTTCACCTGGTAACATGTCCCGTGTGTATTAAAACATCAGCGAAACACACTCTCCTCACTTAAACTGTTCACCTGGGAACATGTCCTGTGTATATAAAACAATCTGGGGAACACCCTCGCCTCACTTATACTGTTCACCTGGCAACATGTCCCGTGTGTATTAAAACATCAGCGAAATACACTCTCCTCACTTATACTGTTCACCTGGTAACATGTCCTGTGTATATTAAACAATCTGGGGAACACACTCTCCTCACTTATACTGTTCACCTGGTAAAATGTCCCGTGTGTATTAAAACATCAGTGAAACACACTCTCCTAACTTAAACTGTTCACCTGGTAACATGTCCCGTGTGTAATAAACTATCAGGGGAACACACTCTCCTCACTTATACAGTTCACCTGGTAACATGTCACGTGTATGTTAAACCATCAGGGGAACACACTCTCCTCACTTACACTGTTCAACTGGTAACATGTCTCGTGTGCATTAAACCATCAGGGGAACACACTCTCCTCACTTATACTGTTCAAATGGTAACATGTCCTGTGTATATTAAACAATCAGGGGAACACACTCGCCTCACTTATACTGTTCTCCTGGTGACATGTCCCTTGTGTATTAAACAATCAGGGGAACACACTCTGCTCACTTATACTGTTCACCTGGTAACATGTCCCTTGTGTATTAAACAATCAGGGGAAAACACTCTCCTCACTTATATTGTTCACCTGGTAACATGTCCTGTGTATATTAAACAATCAGGGGAACACACTCTCCTCACTTATACTGCTCACCTGCTAACATGTCCTGTATGTATTAAACAATCTGGGGACCACACTCGCCTAACTTATACTGTTCACCTGGTAACATGTACCGTGTGTATTAAAACATCAGCGAAACACACTCTCCTGACTTATCCTGTTCACCTGGTAACATGTCACGTGTATGTTAAACCATCAGGGGAACACACTCTCCTCACTTATACTGTTCACCTGGTGAAATGTCCCATGTATAAAAAACAATCAGGGGAACAAACTCTCCTCAGTTATACTGTTCACCTGGCAAAATGTCCCGCTGTGTATTAAAACATCAGGGGAACACACTCTCCTCACTTATACTGTTCACCTGGTAACATGTCCCGTGTGCATTAAAACATCAGGGGAACACACTCTCCTCACTTATACTGTTCACCTGGTGAAATGTCCCATGTATAAAAAACAATCAGGGGAACAAACTCTCCTCAGTTATACTGTTCACCTGGTAACATGTCCCGTGTGTATTAAAACATCAGGGGAACACACTCTCCTCACTTATACTGTTCACCTGGTACCATGTCCCGTGTGTATTAAAACATCAGGGGAACACACTCTCCTCACTTCTTCTGTTCACCTGGTGACATGTCCTGTGTATATTATACAATCAGGGGACCACAATCTCCACACTTCTACTGTTCACCTGGTAACATGTCCCGTGTATATTAAACAATCTGGGGAACACACTCACCTCTCTTATAATGTTCACCTGGTAACATGTCCTGTGTGTATTAAACAATCAGGGGAACACACTCTGCTCACTTATACTGTTCACCTGGTAACATGTCCCGTGTATATTAAACAATCAGGGGAACACACTCACCTCTCTTATAATGTTCACCTGGTAACATGTCCTGTGTGTATTAAACAATCAGGGGAACACACTCTCCTCACTTATACTGTTCACCTGGTAACATGTCCTCTGTATATTAAACAATCAGGGGAACACACTCTCCTCACTTATACAGCTCACCTGGTAACATGTCCCGTGTATATTAAACAATCAGCGAAACACACTCTCCTCACTTAAACTGTTCACCTGGTCACATGTCCCGTCAGTATTAAACAATCAGGGGAACACACTCTCATCAATTATACTGTTCACCTGGTAACATGTCCCGTGTGTATTAAACAATCAGGGGAACACACTCTCCTCACTTATACTGTTCATCTGGTAACATGTCCCGTGTGTATTAAAACATCAGGGGAACACACTCTCCTCACTTATACTGTTCACCTGGTAACTTGTCCCGTGTCTATTAAAACGTCAGGGGAACACACTCTCCTCACTTATACTGATCACCTGGTAACATGTCCCGTGTCTATTAAACTATCAGTGGAACACACTCTCCTCACTTATACTGTTTACCTGGTAACATGTCCCGTGTGTATTAAACAATCTGGGGAACACACTCTCCTCACTTATACTGTTCACCTGGCAAAATGTCCCGTGTGTATTAAACCATCAGGGGAACACACTCTCCTCACCTATACTGTTCTGCTGCTGACATGTCTTGTGTATATTAAACCATCAGGGGAACACACTCTCCTCACTTATACTGTTCACCTGGTAACATGTCCTGTGTGTATTAAACAATCAGGGGAACACACTCTCCTCACTTATACTGTTCACCTGGTAACATGTCCTGTGTGCATTAAACCATCAGGGGAACACACTCTGCTCACTTATACTGTTCAAATGGTAACATGTCCTGTGTATATTAAACAATCAGGGGAACACATTCGCCTCACTTATACTGTTCACCTGGTAACATGTCCTGTGTGCATTAACCCATCAGGGGAACACACTCTGCTCACTTATACTGTTCACCTTGTAACATGTCCAGTGTGTATTAAGCAATCAGGGGAACACACTCTCCTCACTTATACTGTTCACCTGGTAACATGTCCTGTGTATATTAAACAATCAGGGGAACACACTCTCCTCCCTTATACTGTTCACCTGGTAACATGTCCTGTGTATAAAAAACAATCAGGGGAACACACTCTCCTCACTTATCCTGTTCACCTTGTAACATGTCCAGTGCGTATTAAGGAATCAGGGGAACACACTCTCCTCCCTTATACTGTTCACCTGGTAACATGTCCTGTGTATAAATAACAATCAGGGGAACACACTCTCCTCACTTATCCTGTTCACCTTGTAACATGTCCCGTGTGTATAAAACAATCAGGGGAACACACTCTCCTCACTTATACTGTTCACCTGGTAACATGTCCAGTGTGTATTAAACAATCTGGGGACCACACTCGCCTAACTTATACTGTTCACCTGGTAACATGTACCGTGTGTATTAAAACATCAGCGAAACACACTCTCCCGACTTATACTGTTCACCTGGTAACATGTCCCGTGTCTATTAAAACATCAGGGGAACACACTCTCCTCACTTATACTGTTCGCCTGCTAACATGTCCCGTGTGTCTTAAATCATCAGGGGAACACAATCTCCTCACTTATACTGTTCGCCTGGTGACATGTTCCTTGTATATTAACCCATCAGGGGAACACACTCTCCTCACTTATACTGTTCACCTGGTAACACGTCCCGTGTAAATTGAACAATCAGGGGAACACACTCTCCACACTTAAACTGTTCACCTGGTAACATGTCCCGTGTATATTAAACAATCAGTGGAACACACTCTCCTCACTTATTCTGTTCACCTTTTAACATGTCCAGTGTGTATTAAACAATCAGGGGAACACACTCTCCTCACATATACTGCTCACCTGCTAACATGTCCTGTATGTATTAAACAATCTGGGGACCACACTCGCCTAAATTATACTGTTCACCTGGTAACATGTACCGTGTGTATTAAAACATCAGCGAAACACACTCTCCTGACTTATACTGTTCACCTGGTAACATGTCCTTTGAATATTAAAACATTAGGGGAACACACTCTCCTCACGTATACTGTTCACCTGGTAACATGTCCCGTGTGTATTAAAACATCAGGGGAACACACTCTCCTCACTTCTACTGTTCACCTGGTAACATGTCTCGTGTATATTAAACCGTCAGGGGAACACACTCTCCTCACTTATACTGTTCACCTGGTAACTTGTCCCGTGTCTATTAAAACATTAGGGGAACACACTCTCCTCACTTATACTGTTCATCTGGTAACATGTCCCGTGTGTATTAAAACATCAGGGGAACACACTCTCCTCACTTATACTGTTCACCTGGTAACTTGTCCCGTGTCTATTAAAACATCAGCGGAACACACTCTCCTCACTTATAATGATCACCTGGTAACATGTCCCGTGTCTATTAAACTATCAGTGGAACACACTCTCCTCACTTATACCGTTCACCTGGTAACATGTCCCGTGAGTATTAAACAATCAGGGGAACACACTCTCCTCACTTATACTGTTCACCTGGTAACTTGTCCCCTGTGTATTAAAACATCAGGGGAACACACTCTCCTCACTTATACTGTTCACCTGGTAACTTGTCCCGTGTCTATTAAAACATCAGGGGAGCACACTCTCCTCACTTATACTGATCACCTGGTAACATGTCCCGTGTCTATTAAACTATCAGTGGAACACACTCTCCTCACTTACACTGTTCACCTGGTAACATGTCCCGTGAGTATTAAACAATCAGGGGAACACACTCTCCTCACTTATACTGTTCACCTGGTAACTTGTCCCCTGTGTATTAAAACATCAGGGGGACACACTCTCCTCACTTATACTGTTCACCTGGTAACTTGTCCCGTGTCTATTAAAACATCAGGGGAGCACACTCTCCTCACTTATACTGATCACCTGGTAACATGTCCCGTGTCTATTAAACTATCAGGGGAACACACTCTCCTCACTTATACTGATCACCTGGTAACATGTCCCGTGTCTATTAAACTATCAGTGGAACACACTCTCCTCACTTATACTGTTCACCTTGTAACATGTCCAGTGTGTATTAAGCAATCAGGGGAACACACTCTCCTCACTTATACTGTTCACCTGGTAACATGTCCTGTGTATATTAAACAATCAGGGGAACACACTCTCCTCACTTATACTGTTCACCTGGTAACATGTCCCGTGTATATTAAACAATCAGGGGAATACACTCTCCTCACTTATGCTGTTCACCTGGTAACATGTCCAGTGTGTATTAAACAATCAGGGGAACACACTCTCCTCACTTATACTGCTCACCTGGTAACATGTCCTATATGTATTAAACAATCTGGGGACCACACTCGCCTAACTTATACTGTTCACCTGGTAACATGTACCGTGTGTATTAAAACATCAGCGAAACACACTCTCCCGACTTATACTGTTCACCTGGTAACATGTCCCGTGTCTATTAAAGCATTAGGGGAACACACTCTCCTCACGTATACTGTTCACCTGGTAACATGTCCCGTGTGTATTAAAACATCAGGGGAACACACTCTCCTCACTTATACTGTTCGCCTGCTAACATGTCCCGTGTGTCTTAAACCATCAGGGGAACACAATCTCCTCACTTATACTGTTCGCCTGGTGACATGTTCCTTGTATATTAACCCATCAGGGGAACACACTCTCCTCACTTATACTGTTCACCTGGTAACACGTCCCATGTAAATTGAACAATCAGGGGAACACACTCTCCACACTTAAACTGTTCACCTGGTAACATGTCCCGTGTATATTAAACAATCGGGAACACACTCTCCTCGCCTTCCTGTTCACCTCGTAACATGTCCCGTGTATATTAAACCATCAGGGGAACACAGTCTCCTCACTCATACTGTTCACCTGGTAACATGTTCCTTGTATATTAAACCATCAGGGGAACACACTCTCCTCACTTATACTGTTCACCTGGTAACACGTCCCGTGTAAATTGAACAATCAGGGGAACACACTCTCCACACTTATAGTGTTCACCTGGTAACATGTCCCGTGTATATTAAACAATCAGGGGAACACACTCTCCTCGCCTTCCTGTTCACCTGGTAACATGTCCCGTGTATATTAAACCATCAGGGGAACACAGTCTCCTCACTCATACTGTTCACCTGGTAACATGTCCTGTGTGTGTTAAACAATCAGGGGAACATACTCTCCTCACTTATGCTGTTCACCTAATGCCATGTCCTGTGTATATTAAACCATGAGGGGAGCACACTCTCCTCACTTATACTGTTCACCTAGTGACATGTTCTGTGTGCATTAAACAATCAGGGGAACACACTCTCCTCACTTATACTGTTCGCCTGGTGACATGTCCCGTGTGTATTAAACAATCAGGGGAACACACTCTCCTCACCTATCCAGTTCACCTGGTAACATGTCCCGTCAGTATTAAAGAATCAGGGGAACACACTCTCCTCACATATACTGTTCACCTAGTAACATGTCCTGTGTGTATTAAACAATCAGGGGAACACACTCGCCTCACTTATACTGTTCACCTGGTAACATGTCCCTTGTGTATTAAACAATCAGGGGAACACACTCTGCTCACTTATACTGTTCACCTGGTAACATGTCCTGTGTATAAAAAACAATCAGGGGAACACAGTCTCCTCACTTATACTGTTCTCCTGGTGACATGTCCCTTGTGTATTAAACAATCAGGGGAACACACTCTGCTCACTTATACTGTTCACCTGGTAACATATCCTGTGTATAAAAAACAATCAGGGGAACACAGTCTCCTCACTTATACTGTTCACCTGGTAACATGTCCCTTGTGTATTAAACAATCAGGGGAAAACACTCTCGTCACTTCTTCTGTTCACCTGGTAACATGTCCAGTGTGTATTAAACAATCAGGGGAACACACTCTCCTCACTTATACTGTTCACCTGGTAACATGTCCTTTGTCTATTAAAACATTAGGGGAACACACTCTCCTCACGTATACTGTTCACCTGGTAACATGTCCTGTATGTATTAAACAATCTGGGGACCACACTCGCCTAACTTATACTGTTCACCTGGTAACATGTACCGTGTGTATTAAAACATCAGCGAAACACACTCTCCTGACTTATACTGTTCACCTGGTAACATGTCCTTTGTCTATTAAAACATTAGGGGAACACACTCTCCTCACGTATACTGTTCACCTGGTAACATGTCCCGTGTGTATTAAAACATCAGGGGAACACACTCTCCTCACTTATACTGTTCACCTGGTAACTTGTCCCGTGTCTATTAAAACATTAGGGGAACACACTCTCCTCACTTATACTGTTCATCTGGTAACTTGTCCCGTGTCTATTAAAACATCAGCGGAACACACTCTCCTCACTTATAATGATCACCTGGTAACATGTCCCGTGTCTATTAAACTATCAGTGGAACACACTCTCCTCACTTATACTGTTCACCTGGTAACTTGTCCCCTGTGTATTAAAACATCAGGGGAACACACTCTCCTCACTTATACTGATCACCTGGTAACATGTCTCGTGTATATTAAACAATCAGGGGAACACACTCTCCTCACTTATACTGTTCACCTGGTAACATGTCCTGTGTGCATTAAACCATCAGGGGAACACATTCGCCTCACATATACTGTTCTCCTGGTGACATGTCCCTTGTGTATTAAACAATCAGGGGAACACACTCTCCTCACTTATACTGTTCACCTGGTAACATGTCCCGTGTATATTAAAGAATCAGGGGAACACACTCTCCTCACTTATACTGTTCACCTGGTAACATGTACAGTGTGTATTAAACAATCAGGGGAACACACTCTCCTCACTTCTTCTGTTCACCTGGTGACATGTCCTGTGTATATTAAAGAATCAGGGGACCACAATCTCCGCACTTCTACTGTTCACCTGGTAACATGTCCCGTGTATATTAAACAATCTGGGGAACACACTCACCACTGTTATAATGTTCACCTGGTAACATGTCCTGTGTGTATTAAACAATCAGGGGAACACACTCTGCTCACTTCTACTGTTCACCTGGTAACATGTCCCGTGTATATTAAACAATCAGGGGAACACACTCACCTCTCTTATAATGTTCACCTGGTAACATGTCCTGTGTGTATTAAACAATCAGGGGAACACACTCTCCTCACTTATACTGTTCACCTGGTAACATGTCCTGTGTATATTAAACAATCAGGGGAACACACTCTCCTCACTTATACAGCTCACCTGGTAACATGTCCCGTGTATATTAAACAATCAGCGAAACACACTCTCCTCACTTAAACTGTTCACCTGGTAACATGTCCCGTCAGTATTAAACAATCAGGGGAACACACTCTCATCAATTATACTGTTCACCTGGTAACATGTCCCGTGTGTATTAAACAATCAGGGGATCACTCTCTCCTCACTTATACTGTTCACCTGGTAACATGTCTCGTGTATATTAAACCGTCAGGGGAACACACTCTCCTCACTTATCCTGTTCACCTGGTAACTTGTCCCGTGTCTATTAAAACATTAGGGGAACGCACTCTCCTCACTTATCCTGTTCACCTGGTAACTTGTCCCGTGTCTATTAAAACGTCAGGGGAACACACTCTCCTCACTTATACTGATCCCCTTGTAACATGTCCCGTGTCTATTAAACTATCAGTGGAACACACTCTCCTCACTTATACTGTTCACCTGGTAACATGTCCCGTGTGTATTAAAACATCAGGGGAACGCACTCTCCTCACTTATACTGTTCACCTGGTAACTTGTCCCGTGTGTATTAAAACATCAGGGGAACACACACTCCTCACTTATACCGTTCACCTGGTAACTTGTCCCATGTCTATTAAAACATCAGGGGAACACACTCTCCTCACTGATACTGATCACCTGGTAACATGTCCCGTGTCTATTAAACTATCAGTGGAACACACTCTCCTCACTTATACTGTTTACCTGGTAACATGTCCCGTGTGTATTAAACAATCTGGGGAACACACTCTCCTCACTTATACTGTTCACCTGGCAAAATGTCCCGTGTGTATTAAAACATCAGGGGAACACACTCTCCTCACTTATACTGTTCACCTGGTAACATGTCCCGTGTATATTAAACCATCAGGGGAACACACTCTCCTCACTTCTACTGTTCACCTGGTAACATGTCCTGTGTGTATTAAACAATCAGGGGAACACACTCTCCTCACTTATACTGTTCACCTGGTAACATGTCCTGTGTGCATTAAACCATCAGGGGAACACACTCTGCTCACTTATACTGTTCAAATGGTAACATGTCCTGTGTATATTAAACAATCAGGGGAACACACTCTGCTCACTTATACTGTTCACCTGGTAACATGTCATGTGTATAAAAAACAATCAGGGGAACACACTCTCCTCACTTATACTGTTCACCTTGTAACATGTCCAGTGCGTATTAAGGAATCAGGGGAACACACTCTCCTCACTTATACTGTTCACCTGGTAACATGTCCAGTGTGTATTAAACAATCAGGGGAACACACTCTCCTCACTTATACTGATCACCTGATAACATGTCCCGTGTCTATTAAACTATCAGTGGAACACACTCTCCTCACTTATACTGTTCACCTGGTAACTTGTCCCCTGTGTATTAAAACATCAGGGGAACACACTCTCCTCACTTATACTGTTCACCTGGTAACTTGTCCCGTGTCTATTAAAACATCAGGGGAACACACTCTCCTCACTTATACTGATCACCTGTTAACATGTCCCGTGTCTATTAAACTATCAGTGGAACACACTCTCCTCACTTATACTGATCACCTGGTAACATGTCCGGTGTCTATTAAACTATCAGTGGAACACATTCTCCTCTCTTATACTGTTCACCTGGTAACTTGTCCCGTGTGTATTAAAACATCAGGGGAACACACACTCCTCACTTATACCGTTCACCTGGTAACTTGTCCCATGTCTATTAAAACATCAGGGGAACACACTCTCCTCACTTATACTGTTTACCTGGTAACATGTCCCGTGTGTATTAAACAATCTGGGGAACACACTCTCCTCACTTATACTGTTCACCTGGCAAAATGTCCCGTGTGTATTAAAACATCAGGGGAACACACTCTCCTCACCTATACTGTTCTGCTGCTGACATGTCTTTTGTATATTATACCATCAGGGGAACACACTCTCCTCACTTCTACTGTTCACCTGGTAACATGTCCTGTGTGTATTAAACAATCAGGGGAACACACTGTCCTCACTTATACTGTTCACCTGGTAACATGTCCTGTGTGCATTAAACCATCAGGGGAACACACTCTGCTCACTTATACTGTTCAAATGGTAACATGTCTCGTGTATATTAAACAATCAGGGGAACACATTCGCCTCACTTATACTGTTCACCTGGTAACATGTCCTGTGTGCATTAAACCATCAGGGGAACACACTCTGCTCACTTATACTGTTCTCCTGGTGACATGTCCCTTGTGTATTAAACAATCAGGGGAACACACTCTGCTCACTTATACTGTTCACCTGGTAACATGTCATGTGTATAAAAAACAATCAGGGGAACACACTCTCCTCACTTATACTGTTCACCTTGTAACATGTCCAGTGTGTATTAAGCAATCAGGGGAACACACTCTCCTCACTTATACTGTTCACCTTGTAACATGTCCAGTGCGTATTAAGGAATCAGGGGAACACACTCTCCTCACTTATACTGTTCACCTGGTAACATGTCCAGTGTGTATTAAACAATCAGGGGAACACACTCTCCTCACATATACTGATCACCTGGTAACATGTCCCGTGTCTGTTAAACTATCAGTGGAACACACTCTCCTCACTTATACTGTTCACCTGGTAACTTGTCCCCTGTGTATTAAAACATCAGGGGAACACACTCTCCTCACTTATACTGTTCACCTGGTAACTTGTCCCCTGTGTATTAAAACATCAGGGGAACACACTCTCCTCACTTATACTGTTCATTTGGTAACTTGTCCCGTGTCTATTAAAACATCAGGGGAACACACTCTCCTCACTTATACTGATCACCTGTTAACATGTCCCGTGTCTATTAAACTATCAGTGGAACACACTCTCCTCACTTATACTGTTCACCTGGTAACATGTCCGGTGTCTATTAAACTATCATTGGAACACATTCTCCTCACCTACACTGTTCACCTGCTGACATGTCTCGTGTATATTAAACAATCAGGGGAACACACTCTCCTCACTTATACTGTTCACCTGGTAACATGTCCTGTGTATAAAAAACAATCAGGGGAACACACTCTCCTCACTTATACTGTTCTCCTTGTAACATGTCCAGTGTGTATTAAGCAATCAGGGGAACACACTCTCCTCACTTATACTGTTCACCTGGTAACATGTCCTGTGCATATTAAACAATCAGGGGAACACACTCTCCTCACTTATACTGTTCACCTGGTAACATGTCCAGTGTGTATTAAACAATCAGGGGAACACACTCTCCTCACTTCTTCTGTTCACCTGGTGACATGTCCTGTGTATATTAAACAATCAGGGGACCACAATCTCCGCACTTCTACTGTTCACCTGGTAACATGTCCTGTGTGTATTAAACAATCAGGGGAACACACTCTGCTCACTTATACTGTTCACCTGGTAACATGTCCCGTGTATATTAAACAATCAGTGGAACACACTCACCTCTCTTATACTGTTCACCTGGTAACATGTCCTGTGTGTATTAAACAATCAGGGGAACACACTCTCCTCACTTATACTGTTCACCTGGTAACATGTCCTGTGTGTATTAAACAATCAGGGGAACACACTCTCCTCACTTATACTGTTCACCTGGTAACATGTCCTGTGTATATTAAACAATCAGGGGAACACACTCTCCTCACTTATACAGCTCACCTGGTAACATGTCCCGTGTATATTAAACAATCAGCGAAACACACTCTCCTCACTTAAACTGTTCACCTGGTAACATGTCCCGTGTATATTAAACAATCAGGGGAACACACTCTCATCAATTATACTGTTCACCTGGTAACATGTCCCGTGTGTATTAAACAATCAGGGGATCACTCTCTCCTCACTTATACTGTTCACCTGGTAACATGTCTCGTGTATATTAAACCATCAGGGGAACACACTCTCCTCACTTATCCTGTTCACCTGGTAACTTGTCCCGTGTCTATTAAAACATTAGGGGAACACACTCTCCTCACTTATACTGTTCACCTGGTAACTTGTCCCGTGTGTATTAAAACATCAGGGGAACACACTCTCCTCACTTATACTATTCACCTGGTAACTTGTCCCATGTCTATTAAAACATCAGGGGAACACACTCTCCTCACTGATACTGATCACCTGGTAACATGTCCCGTGTCTATTAAACTATCAGTGGAACACACTCTCCTCACTTATACTGTTTACCTGGTAACATGTCCCGTGTGTATTAAACAATCTGGGGAACACACTCTCCTCACTTATACTGTTCACCTGGCAAAATGTCCCGTGTGTATTAAAACATCATGGGAACACACTCTCCTCACTTATACTATTCACCTGGTAACATGTCCTGTGTGCATTAAACCATCAGGGGAACACACTCTGCTCACTTATACTGTTCAAATGGTAACATGTCCTGTCTATATTAAATAATCAGGGGAACACATTCGCCTCACTTATACTGTTCACCTGGTAACATGTCCTGTGTGCATTAAAACATCAGGGGAACACACTCTGCTCACTTATACTGTTCTCCTGGTGACATGTCCCTTGTGTATTAAACAATCAGGGGAACACACTCTGCTCACTTATCATGTTCACCTGGTAACATGTCCTGTGTATAAAAAACAATCAGGGGAACACACTCTCCTCACTTATACTGTTCACCTTGTAACATGTCCAGTGTGTATTAAGCAATCAGGGGAACACACTCTCCTCACTTATACTGTTTACCTGGTAACATGTCCTGTGTATATTAAACAATCAGGGGAACACACTCTCCTCACTTATACTGTTCACCTTGTAACATGTCCAGTGCGTATTAAGGAATCAGGGGAACACACTCTCCTCACTTATACTGTTCACCTGGTAACATGTCCAGTGTGTATTAAACAATCAGGGGAACACACTCTCCTCTCTTATACTGCTCACCTGGTAACATGTACTGTATGTATTAAACAATCTGGGGACCACACTCGCCTAACTTATACTGCTCACCTGGTAACATGTACCGTGTGTATTAAAACATCAGCGAAACACACTCTCCTGACTTATACTGTTCACCTGGTAACATGTCCCGTGTGTATTAAAACATCAGGGGAACACACTCTCCTCACTTATACTGTTCGCCTGCTAACATGTCCCGTGTGTCTTAAACCATCAGGGGAACACACTCTCCTCGCCTTCCTGTTCACCTGGTAACATGTCCCGTGTATATTAAGCCATCAGGGGAACACAGTCTCCTCACTCATACTGTTCACCTGGTAACACGTCCCGTGTAAATTGAACAATCAGGGGAACACACTCTCCACACTTATAGTGTTCACCTGGTAACATGTCCCGTGTATATTAAACAATCAGGGGAACACACTCTCCTCGCCTTCCTGTTCACCTGGTAACATGTCCCGTGGGTATTAAACCATCAGGGGAACACAGTCTCCTCACTCATACTGTTCACCTGGTAACATGTCCTGTGTGTGTTAAACAATCAGGGGAACATACTCTCCTCACTTATACTGTTCACCTAGTGACATGTTCTGTGTGCATTAAACAATCAGGGGAACACACTCTCCTCACTTATACTGTTCGCCTGGTGACATGTCCCGTGTGTATTAAGCAATCAGGGGAACACACTCTCCTCACTTATCCAGTTCACCTGGTAACATGTCCCGTCAGTATTAAAGAATCAGGGGAACACTCTCTCCTCACATATACTGTTCACCTGGTAACATGTCCTGTGTGTATTAAACAATCAGGGGAACACACTCGCCTCACTTATACTGTTCACCTGGTAACATGTCCCGTGTATATTAAACAATCAGGGGAACACACTCGCCTCACTTATACTGTTCACCTGGTAACATGTCCTGTGTGCATTAAACCATCAGGGGAACACACTCTCCTCACTTATACTGTTCAAATGGTAACATGTCCTGTGTATATTAAACAATCAGGGGAACACACTCGCCTCACTTATACTGTTCTCCTGGTGACATGTCCCTTGTGTATTAAACAATCAGGGGAACACACTCTGCTCACTTATACTGTTCACCTGGTAACATGTCCCTTGTGTATTAAACAATCAGGGGAAAACACTCTCCTGACTTATCCTGTTCACCTGGTAACATGTCCTTTGTCTATTAAAACATTAGGGGAACACACTCTCCTCACGTATACTGTTCACCTGGTAACATGTTCCGTGTGTATTAAAACATCAGGGGAACACACTCTCCTCACTTATACTGTTCACCTGGTAACATGTCCCGTGTGTATTAAACAATCAGGGGATCACACTCTCCTCACTTATACTGTTCACCTGGTAACATGTCCCGTGTGTATTAAAACATCAGGGGAACACACTCTCCTCACTTATACTGTTCACCTGGTAACATGTCTCGTGTATATTAAACCGTCAGGGGAACACACTCTCCTCACTTATACTGTTCACCTGGTAACTTGTCCCTTGTCTATTAAAACATTAGGGGAACACACTCTCCTCACTTATACTGTTCATCTGGTAACATGTCCCGTGTGTATTAAAACATCAGGGGAACACACTCTCCTCACTTATAATGATCACCTGGTAACATGTCCCGTGTCTATTAAACTATCAGTGGAACACACTCTCCTCACTTATACTGTTCACCTGGTAACATGTCCCGTGTATATTAAAACATCAGGGGAACACACTCTCCTCACTTATACTGTTCACCTGGTAACTTGTCCCGTGTCTATTAAAACATCAGGGGAACACACTCTCCTCACTTATGCTGATCACCTGGTAACATGTCCCCTGTCTATTAAACTATCAGTGGAACACACTCTCCTCACTTATACTGATCACCTGGTAACATGTCACGTGTCTATTAAACTATCAGTGGAACACATTCTCCTCACCTACACTGTTCACCTGCTGACATGTCTCGTGTATATTAAACAATCAGGGGAACACATTCTGCTCACTTATACTGTTCACCTGGTAACATGTCCTGTGTGCATTAAACCATCAGGGGAACACACTCTCCTCACTTATACTGTTCAAATGGTAACATGTCCTGTGTATATTAAACAATCAGGGGAACACATTCTGCTCACTTATACTGTTCACCTGGTAACATGTCCAGTGTGTATTTAACAATCAGGGGAACACACTCTCCTCACTTATACTGCTCACCTGGTAACATGTCCTGTATGTATTAAACAATCTGGGGAACACACTCTCCTCACTTATACTGCTCACCTGGTAACATGTCCTGTATGTATTAAGCAATCTGGGGAACACACTCGCCTCACTTATACTGTTCACCTGGTAACATGTCCCGTGTATATTAAAACATCAGGGGAACACACTCTCCTCACTTATACTGTTCACCTGGTAACTTGTCCCGTGTCTATTAAAACATCAGGGGAACACACTCTCCTCACTTATGCTGATCACCTGGTAACATGTCCCGTGTCTATTAAACTATCAGTGGAACACACTCTCCTCACTTATACTGATCACCTGGTAACATGTCACGTGTCTATTGAACTATCAGTGGAACACATTCTCCTCACCTACACTGTTCACCTGCTGACATGTCTCGTGTATATTAAACAATCAGGGGAACACATTCTGCTCACTTATACTGTTCACCTGGTAACATGTCCTGTGTGCATTAAACCATCAGGGGAACACACTCTCCTCACTTATACTGTTCAAATGGTAACATGTCCTGTGTATATTAAACAATCAGGGGAACACATTCTGCTCACTTATACTGTTCACCTGGTAACATGTCCAGTGTGTATTTAACAATCAGGGGAACACACTCTCCTCACTTATACTGCTCACCTGGTAACATGTCCTGTATGTATTAAACAATCTGGGGAACACACTCTCCTCACTTATACTGCTCACCTGGTAACATGTCCTGTATGTATTAAGCAATCTGGGGAACACACTCGCCTCACTTATACTGTTCACCTGGTAACATGTCCCGTGTCTATTAAAACATTAGGGGAACACACTCTCCTCACGTATACTGTTCACCTGGTAACATGTCCCGTGGGTATAAAAACATCAGGGGAACACACTCTCCTCCCTTATACTGTTCACCTGGTAACATGTCCCGTGTATATTAAACAATCAGGGGAACACACTCTCCAAGCCTTCCTGTTCACCTGGTAACATGTCCCGTGTATATTAAACCATCAGGGGAACACAGTCTCCTCACTCATACTGTTCACCTGGTAACATGTTCCTTGTATATTAAACCATCAGGGGAACACACTCTCCTCACTTATACTGTTCACCTGGTAACATGCCCCGTGTATATTAAACAATCAGAGGAACACACTCTCCTCGCCTTCCTGTTCACCTGGTAACATGTCCCGTGTATATTAAACCATCAGGGGAACACAGTCTCCTCACTCATACTGTTCACCTGGTAACATGTTCCTTGTATATTAAACCATCAGGGGAACACACTCTCCACACTTATACTGTTCACCTGGTAACATGTCCCGTGTATATTAAACAATCAGGGGAACACACTCTCCTCGCCTTCCTGTTCACCTGGTAACATGTCCCGTGTATATTAAACCATCAGGGGAACACAGTCTCCTCACTCATACTGTTCACCTGGTAACAGGTCCTGTGTGTGTTAAACAATCAGGGGAACATACTCTCCTCACTTATGCTGTTCACCGAATGCCATGTCCTGTGTATATTAAACCATGAGGGGAGCACACTCTCCTCACTTATACTGTTCGCCTGGTGACATGTCCCGTCAGTATTAAACAATCAGAGGAACGCACTCTCCTCACTTATACTGTTCAACTGGTGAAATGTCCTGTCAGTATTAAACCATCCGAGGAACACACTCTCCTCACTACTACAGTTCACCTGGTAACATGTCCCGTCAGTATTAAAGAATCAGGGGAACACACTCTCCTCACATATACTGTTCACCTGGTAACATGTCCTGTGTGCATTAAACCATCAGGGGAACACACTCTCCTCACTTATACTATTCAAATGGTAACATGTCCTGTGTATATTAAACAATCAGGGGAACACACTCGCCTCACTTACACTGTTCTCCTGGTGACATGTCCCTTGTGTATTAAACAATCAGGGGAACACAATCTGCTCACTTATACTGTTCACCTGGTAACATGTTTCTTGTATATTAAACCATCAGGGAACACACTCTCCTCACTTATACTGTTCACCTGGTAACATGTCCCGTGCATATTAAACAATCAGGGGAACATACTCTCCTCGCCTTCCTGTTCACCTGGTAACATGTCCCGTGTATATTAAAACATCAGGGGAACACACTCTCCTCACTTATACTGTTCACCTGGTAACTTGTCCCGTGTCTATTAAAACATCAGGGGAACACACTCTCCTCACTTATGCTGATCACCTGGTAACATGTCCCGTGTCTATTAAACTATCAGTGGAACACATTCTCGTCACCTACACTGTTCACCTGCTGACATGTCTCGTGTATATTAAACAATCAGGGGAACACATTCTGCTCACTTATACTGATCACCTGGTAACATGTCCCGTGCATATTAAACAATCAGGGGAACATACTCTCCTCGCCTTCCTGTTCACCTGGTAACATGTCCCGTGTATATTAAAACATCAGGGGAACACACTCTCCTCACTTATACTGTTCACCTGGTAACTTGTCCCGTGTCTATTAAAACATCAGGGGAACACACTCTCCTCACTTATGCTGATCACCTGGTAACATGTCCCGTGTCTATTAAACTATCAGTGGAACACATTCTCCTCACCTACACTGTTCACCTGCTGACATGTCTCGTGTATATTAAACAATCAGGGGAACACATTCTGCTCACTTATACTGTTCACCTGGTAACATGTCCTGTGTGCATTAAACCATCAGGGGAACACACTCTCCTCACTTATACTGTTCAAATGGTAACATGTCCTGTGTATATTAAACAATCAGGGGAACACACTCGCCTCACTTATACTGTTCACCTGGTAACATGTTCCTTGTATATTAAACCATCAGGGAACACACTCTCCTCACTTACACTGTTCTCCTGGTGACATGTCCCTTGTGTATTAAACAATCAGGGGAACACACTCTGCTCACTTATACTGTTCACCTGGTAACATGTTTCTTGTATATTAAACCATCAGGGAACACACTCTCCTCACTTATACTGTTCACCTGGTAACATGTCCCGTGCATATTAAACAATCAGGGGAACATACTCTCCTCGCCTTCCTGTTCACCTGGTAACATGTCCTGTGTGTGTTAAACAATCAGGGGAACACACTCGCCTCACTTACACTGTTCTCCTGGTGACATGTCCCTTGTGTATTAAACAATCAGGGGAACACACTCTGCTCACTTATACTGTTCACCTGGTAACATGTTTCTTGTACATTAAACCATCAGGGAACACACTCTCCTCACTTATACTGTTCACCTGGTAACATGTCCCGTGCATATTAAACAATCAGGGGAACATACTCTCCTCGCCTTCCTGTTCACCTGGTAACATGTCCTGTGTGTGTTAAACAATCAGGGGAACACACTCTCCTCACTTATACTGTTCACCTGGTAACATGTCCTGTGTGTATTAAACAATCAGGGGAACACACTCGCCTCACTTATACTGTTCACCTGGTAACATGTCCTGTGTGCATTAAACCATCAGGGGAACACACTCTCCTCACTTATACTGTTCACCTGGTAACATGTCCTGTGTATATTAAACAATCAGGGGAACACACTCTCCTCACTTATACTGTTCACCTGGTAACATGTCCTGTGTGCATTAAACCATCAGGGGAACACACTCTCCTCACTTATACTGTTCAAATGGTAACATGTCCTGTGTATATTAAACAATCAGGGGAACACACTCGCCTCACTTATACTGTTCTCCTGGTGACATGTCCCTTGTGTATTAAACAATCAGGGGAACACACTCTGCTCACTTATACTGTTCACCTGGTAACATGTCCTGTGTATAAAAAACAATCAGGGGAACACACTCTCCTCACTTATACTGTTCACCTGGTAACATGTCCTGTGTATATTAAACAATCAGGGGAACACACTCTCCTCACTTATACTGTTCACCTGGTAACATGTCCTGTGTATATTAAACAATCAGGGGAACACACTCTCCTCACTTATACTGTTCACCTGGTAACATGTCCTGTGTATATTAAACAATCAGGGGAACACACTCTCCTCACTTATACTGTTCACCTGGTAACATGTCCTGTGTATATTAAACAATCAGGGGAACACACTCTCCTCACTTATACTGTTCACCTGGTAACATGTCCTGTGTATATTAAACAATCAGGGGAACACACTCTCCTCACTTATACTGTTCACCTGGTAACATGTCCTGTGTATATTAAACAATCAGGGGAACACACTCTCCTCACTTATACTGTTCACCTGGTAACATGTCCTGTGTATATTAAACAATCAGGGGAACACACTCTCCTCACTTATACTGTTCACCTGGTAACATGTCCTGTGTATATTAAACAATCAGGGGAACACATTCGCCTAACTTATACTGTTCACCTGGTAACATGTACCGTGTGTATTAAAACATCAGCGAAACACACTCTCCTGACTTATACTGTTCACCTGGTAACATGTCCCATGTCTATTAAAACATCAGGGGAACACACTCTCCTCACTTATACTGTTCACTTGGTAACATGTCCCGTGTGTATTAAACAATCAGGGGATCACACTCTCCTCACTTATACTGTTCAACTGGTAACATGTCTCGTGTATATTAAACCGTCAGGGGAACACACTCTCCTCACTTATACTGTTCACCTGGTAACATGTCCCGTGTGTATTAAACAATCAGGGGATCACACTCTCCTCACTTATACTGTTCACCTGGTAACTTGTCCCGTGTCTATTAAAACATTAGGGGTACACACTCTCCTCACTGATACTGTTCATCTGGGAACATGTCCCGTGTGTATTAAAACATCAGGGGAACACACTCTCCTCACTTATACTTTTCACCTGGTAACATGTCCCGTGTCTATTAAACTATCAGGGGAACACAGTCTCCTCACTCATACTGTTCACCTGGTAACATGTTCCTTGTATATTAAACCATCAGGGGAACACACTCTCCACACTTATACTGTTCACCTGGTAACATGTCCCGTGTATATTAAACAATCAGGGGAACACACTCTCCTCGCCTTCCTGTTCACCTGGTAACATGTTCTTTTTCTTTCTTTCTTTTGGGCCTCCTTATCTCGAGAGACAATGGATACGCGCCTGGAGGTGGTCAGTGGTTTGTGAAGCAGCGCCTGGAGTGGCTATAAAGGCCAATTCTGGAGTGACAGGCTCTTCCACAGGTGCTGCAGAGAAATTTGTTTGTTGGGGCTGTTGCACAGTTGGCTCTCCCCTTGCGCCTCTGTCTTTTTTCCTGCCAACTACTAAGTCTCTTCGACTCGCCACAATTTAGCCCTGTCTTTATGGCTGCTCGCCAGCTCTGGCGAATGCTGGCAACTGACTCCCACGACTTGTGATCAATGTCACACGATTTCATGTCGCGTTTGCAGACGTCTTTATAACGGAGACATGGACGGCCGGTGGGTCTGATACCAGTGGCGAGCTCGCTGTACAATGTGTCTTTGGGGATCCTGCCATCTTCCATGCGGCTCACATGGCCAAGCCATCTCAAGCGCCGCTGACTCAGTAGTGTGTATAAGCTGGGGATGTTGGCCGCTTCAAGGACTTCTGTGTTGGAGATATAGTCCTGCCACCTGATGCCAAGTATTCTCCGAAGGCAGCGAAGATGGAATGAATTGAGACGTCGCTCTTGGCTGGCATACGTTGTCCAGGCCTCGCTGCCGTAGAGCAAGGTACTGAGGACACAGGCCTGGTACACTCGGACTTTTGTGTTCCGTGTCAGTGCGCCATTTTCCCACACTCTCTTGGCCAGTCTGGACATAGCAGTGGAAGCCTTACCCATGCGCTTGTTGATTTCTGCATCTAGAGACAGGTTACTGGTGATAGTTGAGCCTAGGTAGGTGAACTCTTGAACCACTTCCAGAGCGTGGTCGCCAATATTGATGGATGGAGCATTTCTGACATCCTGCCCCATGATGTTCGTTTTCTTGAGGCTGATGGTTAGGCCAAATTCATTGCAGGCAGACGCAAACCTGTCGATGAGACTCTGCAGGCATTCTTCAGTGTGAGATTTTAAAGCAGCATCGTCAGCAAAGAGGAGTTCTCTGATGAGGACTTTCCGTACTTTGGACTTCGCTCTTAGACGGGCAAGGTTGAACAACCTGCCCCCTGATCTTGTGTGGAGGAAAATTCCTTCTTCAGAGGATTTGAACGCATGTGAAAGCAGCAGGGAGAAGAAAATCCCAAAAAGTGTGGGTGCGAGAACACAGCCCTGTTTCACACCACTCAGGATAGGAAAGGGCTCTGATGAGGAGCCACCATGTTGAATTGTGCCTTTCATATTGTCATGGAATGAGGTGATGATACTTAGTAGCTTTGGTGGACATCCGATCTTTTCTAGTAGTCTGAAGAGACCACGTCTGCTGACGAGGTCAAAGGCTTTGGTGAGATCAATGAAAGCAATGTAGAGGGGCATCTGTTGTTCACGGCATTTCTCCTGTATCTGACGAAGGGAGAACAGCATGTCAATAGTCGATCTCTCTGCACGAAAGCCACACTGTGCCTCAGGGTAGACGCGCTCGGCCAGCTTCTGGAGCCTGTTCAGAGCGACTCGAGCAAAGACTTTCCCCACTATGCTGAGCAGGGAGATTCCACGGTAGTTGTTGCAGTCACCGCGGTCACCTTTGTTTTTATAGAGGGTGATGATGTTGGCATCGCGCATGTCCTGGGGTACTGCTCCCTCGTCCCAGCACAGGCATAGCAGTTCATGTAGTGCTGAGAGTATAGCAGGCTTGGCACTCTTGATTATTTCAGGGGTAATGCTGTCCTTCCCAGGGGCTTTTCCGCTGGCTAGGGAATCAATGGCATCACTGAGTTCCGATTTGGTTGGCTGTATGTCCAGCTCATCCATGACTGGTAGAGGCTGGGCTGCATTGAGGGCAGTCTCAGTGACAGCATTCTCCCTGGAGTACAGTTCTAGGTAGTGCTCAACCCAGCGGTCCATCTGTTTGCGTTGGTCAGTGATTATGTCCCCCGATTTAGATTTGAGGGGGGTGATCTTCTTGATGGTTGGCCCAAGAGCTCTCTTCATGCCATCATACATTCCTCTGATGTTTCCGGTGTCTGAGGCCAGCTGAATATGACTGCATAGGTGTTGCCAGTAGTCGTTTGCGCAACGCCTAGCTGTTCTTTGTGCAGTACTTCTGGCTGCTTTAAGTGCTGCGGATGTTAAATCGCTGGGGGCTTTCTTGTAGTTCAAAAGTGCAATGCGCTTAGCGGCTATGACAGGTTCCAGCTCTTCATTATGAGATTGAAACCAGTCTGCATTTCTCTTCGCACTTTTGCCGTAGGTGGTCAAAGCTGACTCATAGATGGCGTCTCTGATGTGGGCCCACTTGGTCTCAGCATCCCCTGTGGGAGTGTTTTGAAGGGCTGTTACAAGTGAATTTAGAAATTTTTGTAACAGCTGTGGGTGAGAAATTCTGCTCGTGTTGATGCGCGGATGGCCCTTCTGCTTGGAATGATGCAACTTCTTTGGTCTGAGTCTAACCTTGCTGCACACCAGGGAGTGTCCCGTGTATATTAAACCATCAGGGGAACACAGTCTCCTCACTCATACTGTTCACCTGGTAACAGGTCCTGTGTGTGTTAAACAATCAGGGGAACATACTCTCCTCACTTATACTGTTCACCTAGTGACATGTCCTGTGTGCATTAAACAATCAGGGGAACACACTCTCCTCACTTATACTGTTCGCCTGGTGACATGTCCCGTCAGTATTAAACAATCAGAGGAACGCACTCTCCTCACTTATACTGTTCAACTGGTGAAATGTCCTGTCAGTATTAAACCATCCGAGGAACACACTCTCCTCACTACTACAGTTCACCTGGTAACATGTCCCGTCAGTATTAAAGAATCAGGGGAACACACTCTCCTCACATATACTGTTCACCTGGTAACATGTCCTGTGTGTATGAAACCATCAGGGGAACACACTCGCCTCACTGAAACTGTTCACCTGGTAACATGTCCTGTGTGTATTAAACAATCAGGGGAACACACTCTCCTCACTTATCCTGTTCACCTGGTAACATGTCCTGTGTGCATTAAACCATCAGGGGAACACACTCTCCTCACTTATACTGTTCAAATGGTAACATGTCCTGTGTATAATAAACAATCAGGGGAACACACTCGCCTCACTTACACTGTTCTCCTGGTGACATGTCCCTTGTGTATTAAACAATCAGGGGAACACACTCTGCTCACTTATACTGTTCACCTGGTAACATGTTTCTTGTATATTAAACCATCAGGGAACACACTCTCCTCACTTATACTGTTCACCTGGTAACATGTCCCGTGCATATTAAACAATCAGGGGAACATACTCTCCTCGCCTTCCTGTTCACCTGGTAACATGTCCCGTGTATATTAAACCATCAGGGGAACACAGTCTCCTCACTCATACTGTTCACCTGGTAACATGTCCTGTGTGTGTTAAACAATCAGGGGAACATACTCTCCTCACTTATGCTGTTCACCTAATGCCATGTCCTGTGTGTATTAAACAATCAGGGGAACACACTCGCCTCACTTATACTGTTCACCTGGTAACATGTCCTGTGTGCATTAAGCCATCAGGGGAACACACTCTCCTCACTTATACTGTTCACCTGGTAACATGTCCTGTGTATATTAAACAATCAGGGGAACACACTCTCCTCACTTATACTGTTCACCTGGTAACATGTCCTGTGTGCATTAAACCATCAGGGGAACACACTCTCCTCACTTATACTGTTCAAATGGTAACATGTCCTGTGTATATTTAACAATCAGGGGAACACACTCGCCTCACTTATACTGTTCTCCTGGTGACATGTCCCTTGTGTGTTAAACAATCAGGGGAACACACTCTGCTCACTTATACTGTTCACATGGTAACATGTCCTGTGTATAAAAAACAATCAGGGGAACACAATCTCCTCACTTATACTGTTCACCTGGTAACATGTCCAGTGTGTATTAAACAATCAGGGGAACACACTCTCCTCACTTATACTGCTCACCTGCTAACATGTCCTGTATGTATTAAACAATCTGGGGACCACATTCGCCTAACTTATACTGTTCACCTGGTAACATGTACCGTGTGTATTAAAACATCAGCGAAACACACTCTCCTGACTTATACTGTTCACCTGGTAACATGTCCCATGTCTATTAAAACATTAGGGGAACACACTCTCCTCACTTATACTGTTCACTTGGTAACATGTCTCGTGTATATTAAACCGTCAGGGGAACACACTCTCCTCACTTATACTGTTCAACTGGTAACATGTCTCGTGTATATTAAACCGTCAGGGGAACACACTCTCCTCACTTATACTGTTCACCTGGTAACATGTCCCGTGTGTATTAAACAATCAGTGTAACACACTCTCCTCACTTATACTGTTCACCTGGTAACATGTCCCGTGTGTATTAAACAATCAGGGGAACACACTCTCCTCACTTATACTGTTCACCTGGTAACTTGTCCTGTGTTTATTAAAACATCAGGGGAACACACTCTCCTCACTTATACTGATCACCTGGTAACATGTCCCGTGTCTATTAAACTATCAGTGGAACACACTCTCCTCACTTATACTGTTCACCTGGTAACTTGTCCCGTGTGTATTAAAACATCAGGGGAACACACTCTCCTCACTTATACTGTTCACCTGGTAACTTGTCCCATGTCTATTAAAACATCAGGGGAACACACTCTCCTCACTTATACTGATCACCTGGTAACATGTCCCGTGTCTATTAAACTATCAGTGGAACACACTCTCCTCACTTATACTGATCACCTGCTGACATGTCTCGTGTATATTAAACCATCAGGGGAACACACTCTCCTCACTTATACTGTTCACCTGGTAACATGTCCCGTGTATATTAAACCATCAGGGGAACACACTCTCCTCACTTCTACTGTTAACCTGGTAACATGTCCTGTGTGCATTAAACCATCAGGGGAACACACTCTGCTCACTTATACTGTTCACCTGGTAACATGTCCTGTGTATAAAAAACAATCATGGGAACACACTCTCCTCACTTATACTGTTCACCTGGTAACATGTCCCTTGTGTATCAAACAATCAGGGGAAAACACTCTCCTCACTTATACTGTTCACCTTGTAACATGTCCAGTGTGTATTAAACAATCAGGGGAACACACTCGCCTCACTTATACTGTTCACCTGGTAACATGTCCTGTATGTATTAAACAATCTGGGGACCACACTCGCCTAACTTATACTGTTCACCTGGTAACATGTCCAGTGTGTATTAAGCAATCAGGGGAACACACTCTCCTACTTATACTGTTCACCTGGTAACATGTCCAGTGTGCATCAAACAATCAGGGGAAAACACTCTCCTCACTTATACTGCTCACCTGGTAACATGTACCGTGTGTATTAAAACATCAGCGAAACACACTCTCCTGACTTATACTGTTCTCCTGGTAACATGTCCCGTGTCTATTAAAACATTAGGGGAACACACTCTCCTCACGTATACTGTTCACCTGGTAACATGTCCCGTGTGTATTAAAACATCAGGGGAACACACTCTCCTCACTTATACTGTTCGCCTGCAAACATGTCCCGTGTGTCTTAAACCATCAGGGGAACACAATCTCCTCACTTATACTGTTCGCCTGGTGACATGTTCCTTGTATATTAAACCATCAGGGGAACACACTCTCCTCACTTATACTGTTCACCTGGTAACACGTCCCGTGTATATTAAACAATCAGGGGAACACACTCTCCTCACTTATACTGTTCACCTGGTAACATGTCCCGTGTATATTAAACAATCTGGGGAACACACTCTCCTCGCCTTCCTGTTCACCTGGTAACATGTCCCGTGTATATTAAACCATCAGGGGAACACAGTCTCCTCACTCATACTGTTCACCTGGTAACATGTTCCTTGCATATTAAACCATCAGGGGAACACACTCTCCTCACTTATACTGTTCACCTGGTAACACGTCCCGTGTAAATTGAACAATCTGGGGAACACGCTCTCCTCACTTATACTGTTCGCCTGGTAACATGTCCCGTGTATATTAAACAATCAGGGGAACACACTCTCCTCGCCTTCCTGTTCACCTGGTAACATGTCCCGTGTATATTAAACCATCAGGGGAACACAGTCTCCTCACTCATACTGTTCACCTGGTAACATGTTCCTTGTATATTAAACCATCAGGGGAACACACTCTCCTCACTTATACTGTTCACCTGGTAACATGTCCCGTGTATATTAAACAATCAGGGGAACACACTCTCCTCACTTAAACTGTTCGCCTGGTGACATGTCCCGTCAGTATTAAACAATCAGGGGAACGCAATCTCCTCACTTATACTGTTCAACTGGTGACATGTCCTGTGTGCATTAAACAATTAGGGGAACACACTCTCCTCACTTATACTGTTCACCTGGTAACATGTCCCGTGTATATTAAACAATCAGGGGAACATACTCTCCTCACTTATGCTGTTCACCTAATGCCATGTCCTGTGTATATTAAAGCATGAGGGGAGCACACTCTCCTCACTTAAACTGTTCGCCTGGTGACATGTCCCGTCAGTATTAAACAATCAGGGGAACGCAATCTCCTCACTTATACTGTTCAACTGGTGACATGTCCTGTGTGCATTAAACAATTAGGGGAACACACTCTCCTCACTTTCCTGTTCGCCTGGTGACTTGTCCCGTCAGTATTAAACAATCAGGGGAACGCACTCTCCTCACTTATACTGTTCAATTGGTGAAATGTCCTGTCAGTATTAAACCATCAGAGGAACACAGTCTCCTCAATTATACAGTTCACCTGGTAACATGTCCCGTGTGTATTAAACAATCAGGGGAACACACTCTCCTCACACATACTGTTCACCTGGTAACATATCCTGTGTGTATGAAACCATCAGGGGAACACACTCTCCTCACTTATACTGTTCACCTGGTAACATGTCCTGTGTGCATTAAACCATCAGGGGAACACACTCTCCTCACTTATACTGTTCAAATGGTAACATGTCCTGTGTATATTAAACAATCAGGGAAACACACTCGC
This sequence comes from Heterodontus francisci, assembly GCF_036365525.1. Lineage (NCBI taxonomy): Eukaryota > Metazoa > Chordata > Chondrichthyes > Heterodontiformes > Heterodontidae > Heterodontus > Heterodontus francisci. The sequence continues at coordinate 3,988,777 of NW_027142345.1, forward strand.
CTCACTTATACTTTTCACCCGGTAACATGTCCTGTGTATAAAAAACAATCAGGGGAACACACTCTCCTCACTTATACTGTTCACCTGGTAACATGTCCTGTGTATATTAAACAATCAGGGGAACACACTCTCCTCATTTATACTGTTCACCTGGTAACATGTCCTGTGTACTAAAAACAATCAGGGGAACACACTCTCCTCACTTATACCGTTCACCTGGTAACATGTCCAGTGTGTATTAAACAATCAGGGGAACACACTCTCCTCAATTATACTGCTCACCTGCTAACATGTCCTGTATGTATTAAACAATCTGGGGACCACACTCGCCTAACTTATACTGTTCACCTGGTAACATGTACCGTGTGTATTAAAACATCAGCGAAACACACTCTCCTGACTTATACTGTTCAACTGGTAACATGTCCCGTCTCTATTAAAACATTAGGGGAACACACTCTCCTCACGTATACTGTTCACCTGGTAACATGTCCCGTGTGTATTAAAACATCAGGGGAACACACTCTCCTCACTTATACTCTTCGCCTGCTAACATGTCCCGTGTGTCTTAAACCATCAGTGGAACACAATCTCCTCACTTATACTGTTCGCCTGGTGACATGTTCCTTGTATATTAAACCATCAGGGGAACACACTCTCCTCGCCTTCCTGTTCACCTGGTAACATGTCCCGTGTATATTAAACCATCAGGGGAACACAGTCTCCTCACTCATACTGTTCACCTGGTAACATGTTCCTTGTATATTAAACCATCAGGGGAACACACTCTCCTCACTTATACTGTTCACCTGGTAACATGTCCCGTGTATATTAAACAATCAGGGAAACACACTCTCCTCGCCTTCCTGTTCACCTGGTAACATGTCCCGTGTATATTAAACCATCAGGGGAACACAGTCTCCTCACTCATACAGTTCACCTGGTAACATGTTCCTTGTATATTAAACCATCAGGGGAGCACACTCTCCTCACTTATAGTGTTCACCTAGTGACATGTCCTGTGTGCATTAAACAATTAGGGGAACACACTCTCCTCACTTATACTGGTCGCCTGGTGACATGTCCCGTCAGTATTAAACAATCAGGGGAAAGCACTCTCCTCACTTATACTGTTCGCCTGGTGACATGTCCCGTCAGTATTAAACAATCAGGGGAACGCACTCTCCTCACTTATACTGTTCAACTGGTGAAATGTCCTGTGAGTATTAAACCATCAGAGGAACACACTCTCCTCACTACTACAGTTCACCTGGTAACATGTCCCGTGTGTATTAAACAATCAGGGGAACACACTCTCCTCACTTATACAGTTCACCTGGTAACATATCCCGTCAGTATTAAAGAATCAGGGGAACACACTCTCCTCAGATATACTGTTCACCTGGTAACATGTCCTGTGTGTATTAAACCATCAGGGGAACACACTCTCCTCAGTTATACTGTTCAAATGGTAACATGTCCTGTGTATATTAAACAATCAGGGGAACACTCTCGCCTCACTTATACTGTTCACCTGGTAACATGTCCTGTGTGTATTAAACAATCAAGGGAACACACTCTCCTCACTTATACTGTTCAAATGGTAACATGTCCTGTGTATATTAAACAATCAGGGGAACACACTCTCCTCACTTATACTGTTCACCTGATAACATGTCCTGTGTGCATTAAACCATCAGGGGAACACACTCTCCTCACTTATACTGTTCTCCTGGTGACATGTCCCTTGTGTATTAAACAATCAGGGGAACACACTCTGCTCACTTATACTGTTCAACTGGTAACATGTTCTGTGTATAAAAAACAATCAGGGGAACACACTCTCCTCACTTATACTGTTCACCTGGTAACATGTCCCTTGTGTATTAAACAATCAGGGGAAAACACTCTCCTCACTTACACTGTTCACCTGGTAACATGTCCTGTATGTATTAATCAATCTGGGGACCACACTCGCCTAACTTATACTGTTCACCTGGTAACATGTCCCGTCTCTATTAAAACATTAGGGGAACACACTCTCCTCACGTATACTGTTCACCTGGTAACATGTCCCGTGTGTATTAAAACATCAGGGGAACACACTCTCCTCACTTATACTCTTCGCCTGCTAACATGTCCCGTGTGTCTTAAACCAACAGGGGAACACAATCTCCTCACTTATACTGTTCGCCTGGTGACATGTTCCTTGTATATTAAACCATCAGGGGAACACACTCTCCTCGCCTTCCTGTTCACCTGATAACATGTCCCGTGTATATTAAACCATCAGGGGAACACAGTCTCCTCACTCATACTGTTCACCTGGTAACATGTTCCTTGTATATTAAACCATCAGGGGAACACATTCTCCTCACTTATACTGTTCACCTGGTAACACGTCCCGTGTAAATTGAACAATCAGGGGAACACACTCTCCACACTTATACTGTTCACCTGGTAACATTTCCCGTGTATATTAAACAATCAGGGAAACACACTCTCCTCGCCTTCCTGTTCACCTGGTAACATGTCCCGTGTATATTAAACCATCAGGGGAACACAGTCTCCTCACTTATACTGTTCACCTGGTAACATGTCCCGTGTATATTAAACAATCAGGGAAACACACTCTCCTCGCCTTCCTGTTCACCTGGTAACATGTCCCGTGTATATTAAACCATCAGGGGAACACAGTCTCCTCACTCATACAGTTCACCTGGTAACATGTTCCTTGTATATTAAACCATCAGGGGAGCACACTCTCCTCACTTATAGTGTTCACCTAGTGACATGTCCTGTGTGCATTAAACAATTAGGGGAACACACTCTCCTCACTTATACTGGTCGCCTGGTGACATGTCCCGTCAGTATTAAACAATCAGGGGAAAGCACTCTCCTCACTTATACTGTTCGCCTGGTGACATGTCCCGTCAGTATTAAACAATCAGGGGAACGCACTCTCCTCACTTATACTGTTCAACTGGTGAAATGTCCTGTCAGTATTAAACCATCAGAGGAACACACTCTCCTCACTACTACAGTTCACCTGGTAACATGTCCCGTGTGTATTAAACAATCAGGGGAACACACTCTCCTCACTTATACAGTTCACCTGGTAACATATCCCGTCAGTATTTAAGAATCAGGGGAACACACTCTCCTCAGATATACTGTTCACCTGGTAACATGTCCTGTGTGTATTAAACCATCAGGGGAACACACTCTCCTCAGTTATACTGTTCAAATGGTAACATGTCCTGTGTATATTAAACAATCAGGGGAACACACTCGCCTCACTTATACTGTTCACCTGGTAACATGTCCTGTGTGTATTAAACAATCAAGGGAACACACTCTCCTCACTTATACTGTTCAAATGGTAACATGTCCTGTGTATATTAAACAATCAGGGGAACACACTCTCCTCACTTATACTGTTCACCTGATAACATGTCCTGTGTGCATTAAACCATCAGGGGAACACACTCTCCTCACTTATACTGTTCTCCTGGTGACATGTCCCTTGTGTATTAAACAATCAGGGGAACACACTCTGCTCACTTATACTGTTCAACTGGTAACATGTTCTGTGTATAAAAAACAATCAGGGGAACACACTCTCCTCACTTATACTGTTCACCTGGTAACATGTCCCTTGTGTATTAAACAATCAGGGGAAAACACTCTCCTCACTTATACTGTTCACCTGGTAACATGTCCTGTATGTATTAATCAATCTGGGGACCACACTCGCCTAACTTATACTGTTCACCTGGTAACATGTCCCGTCTCTATTAAAACATTAGGGGAACACACTCTCCTCACGTATACTGTTCACCTGGTAACATGTCCCGTGTATATTAAACCATCAGGGGAACACAGTCTCCTCACTCATACAGTTCACCTGGTAACATGTTCCTTGTATATTAAACCATCAGGGGAGCACACTCTCCTCACTTATAGTGTTCACCTAGTGACATGTCCTGTGTGCATTAAACAATTAGGGGAACACACTCTCCTCACTTATACTGGTCGCCTGGTGACATGTCCCGTCAGTATTAAACAATCAGGGGAAAGCACTCTCCTCACTTATACTGTTCGCCTGGTGACATGTCCCGTCAGTATTAAACAATCCGGGGAACGCACTCTCCTCACTTATACTGTTCAACTGGTGAAATGTCCTGTCAGTATTAAACCATCAGAGGAACACACTCTCCTCACTACTACAGTTCACCTGGTAACATGTCCCGTGTGTATTAAACAATCAGGGGAACACACTCTCCTCACTTATACAGTTCACCTGGTAACATATCCCGTCAGTATTAAAGAATCAGGGGAACACACTCTCCTCAGATATACTGTTCACCTGGTAACATGTCCTGTGTGTATTAAACCATCAGGGGAACACACTCTCCTCAGTTATACTGTTCAAATGGTAACATGTCCTGTGTATATTAAACAATCAGGGGAACACACTCGCCTCACTTATACTGTTCACCTGGTAACATGTCCTGTGTGTATTAAACAATCAAGGGAACACACTCTCCTCACTTATACTGTTCACCTGGTAACATGTCCTGTATGTATTAATCAATCTGGGGACCACACTCGCCTAACTTATACTGTTCACCTGGTAACATGTACCGTGTGTATTAAAACATCAGCGAAACACACTCGCCTAACTTATACTGTTCACCTGGTAACATGTCCTGTGTATATTAAACAATCAGGGGAACACACTCTCCTCGCCTTCCTGTTCACCTGATAACATGTCCCGTGTATATTAAACCATCAGGGGAACACACTCTCCTCACTCATACTGTTCACCTGGTAACATGTTCCTTGTATATTAAACCATCAGGGGAACACATTCTCCTCACTTATACTGTTCACCTGGTAACACGTCCCGTGTAAATTGAACAATCAGGGGAACACACTCTCCACACTTATACTGTTCACCTGGTAACATGTCCCGTGTATATTAAACAATCAGGGGAACACACTCTCCTCGCCTTCCTGTTCACCTGGTATCATGTCCCGTGTATATTAAACCATCAGGGGAACACACTCTCCACACTTATACAGTTCACCTGGTAACATGTCCTGTGTGTGTTAAACAATCAGGGGAACATACTCTCCTCACTTATGCTGTTCACCTGGTAACATGTCCTGTGTGCATTAAACAATCAGGGGAACACAATCTCCTCAGTTATACTGTTCGCCTGGTGAAATGTCCTGTCAGTATTAAACCATCAGAGGAACACACTCTCCTCACTACTACAGTTCACCTGGTAACATGTCCCGTGTGTATTAAACAATCAGGGGAACACACTCTCCTCACTTATACAGTTCACCTGGTAACATGTCCCATCAGTATTAAAGAATCAGGGGAACACACTCTCCTCACATATACTGTTCACCTGGTAACATGTCCTGTGTGTATTAAACAATCAGGGGAACACACTCTGCTCACTTATACTGTTCACCTGGTAACATGTCCTGTGTATAAAAAACAATCAGGGGAACACACTCTCCTCACTTATACTGTTCACCTGGTAACATGTCCTGTGTATAAAAAACAATCAGGGGAACACACTCTCCTCACTTATACTGTTCACCTGGTAACATGTCCAGTGTGTATTAAGCAATCAGGGGAACACACTCTCCTCACTTATAATGCTCACCTGCTAACATGTCCTGTATGTATTAAACAATCTGGGGACCACACTCGCCTAACCTATACTGTTCACCTGGTAACATGTACCGTGTGTATTAAAACATCAGCGAAACACACTCTCCTGACTTAGACTGTTCACCTGGTAACATGTTCCTTGTATATTAAACCATCAGGGGAACACACTCTCCTCACTTACACTGTTCACCTGGTAACACGTCCCGTGTAAATTGAACAATCAGGGGAACACACTCTCCTCACTTATACTGTTCACCTGGTAACATGTCCCGTGTATATTAAACAATCAGGGGAACACACTCTCCTCGCCTTCCTGTTCACCTGGTAACATGTCCCGTGTATATTAAACCATCACGGGAACACACTCTCCTCATTTATACTGTTCGCCTGGTGACATGTCCCGTCAGTATTAAACAATCAGGGGAACGCACTCTCCTCACTTATACTGTTCACCTGGCAACATGCCCCGTGTATATTAAACCATCAGGGGAACAAAGTCTCCTCACTCATACTGTTCACCTAATGCCATGTCCTGTGTATATTAAACCATGAGGGGAGCACACTCTCCTCACTTATAGTGTTCACCTAGTGACATGTCCTGTGTGCATTAAACAATTAGGGGAACACACTCTCCTCACTTATACTGGTCGCCTGGTGACATGTCCCGTCAGTATTAAACAATCAGGGGAAAGCACTCTCCTCACTTATACTGTTCGCCTGGTGACATGTCCCGTCAGTATTAAACAATCAGGGGAACACACTCTCCTCACTTATACAGTTCACCTGGTAACATGTCCCGTCAGTGTTAAAGAATCAGGGGAACACACTCTCCTCAGATATACTGTTCACCTGGTAACATGTCCTGTGTGTATAAAACCATCAGGGGAACACACTCTCCTCAGTTATACTGTTCAAATGGTAACATGTCCTGTGTGTATTAAACAATCAGGGGAACACACTCTCCTCACTTATACTGTTCACCTGGTAACATGTCCTGTGTGCATTAAACCTTCAGGGGAACACACTCTCCTCACTTATACTGTTCAAATGGTAACATGTCCTGTGTATATTAAACAATCAGGGGAACACACTCTCCTCACTTATACTGTTGACCTGGTAACATGTCTTGTGTGCATTAAACCATCAGGGGAACACACTCTCCTCACTTATACTGTTCTCCTGGTGACATGTCCCTTGTGTATTAAACAATCAGGGGAACACACTCTGCTCACTTATACTGTTCAACTGGTAACATGTCCTGTGTATAAAAAACAATCAGGGGAACACACACACCTCACTTATACTGTTCACCTGGTAACATGTCCCTTGTGTATTAAACAATCAGGGGAAAACACTCTCCTCACTTATACTGTTCACCTGGTAACATGCCCTGTATGTATTAAACAATCTGGGGACCACACTCGCCTAACTTATACTGTTCACCTGGTAACATGTACCGTGTGTATTAAAACATCAGCGAAACACACTCTCCTGACTTATACTGTTCTCCTGGTAACATGTCCCGTGTCTATTAAAACATTAGGGGAACACACTCTCCTCATGTATACTGTTCACCTGGTAACATGTCCCGTGTGTATTAAAACATCAGGGGAACACACTCTCCTCACTTATACTGTTCCCCTGGTAACATGTTCCTTGTATATTAAACCATCAGGGGAACACACTCTCCTCACTTATACTGTTCGCCTGCTAACATGTCCCGTGTGTCTTAAACCATCAGGGGAACACACTCTCCTCACTTATACTGTTCCCCTGGTAACATGTTCCTTGTATATTAAACCATCAGGGGAACACACTCTCCTCACTTATACTGTTCACCTGGTAACATGTTCCTTGTATATTAAACCATCAGGGGAACACACTCTCCTCACTTATACTGTTCACCTGGTAACATGTCCCGTGTATATTAAACAATCAGGGGAACACACTCTCCTCGCCTTCCTGTTCACCTGGTAACATGTTCCTTGTATATTAAACCATCAGGGGAACACACTCTCCCCACTTATACTGTTCACCTGGTAACACGTCCCGTGTAAATTGAACAATCAGGGGAACACAATCTCCTCACTTATACTGTTCACCTGGTAACACGTTCCTTGTATATTAAACCATCAGGGGAACACACTCTCCTCGCCTTCCTGTTCACCTGGTAACATGTTCCTTGTATATTAAACCATCAGGGGAACACACTCTCACCACTTATACTGTTCACCTGGTAACACGTCCCGTGTAAATTGAACAATCAGGGGAACACACTCTCCTCACTTATACTGTTCACCTGGTAACACGTTCCTTGTATATTAAACCATCAGGGGAACACACTCTCCTCACTTATACTGTTCACCTGGTAACACGTCCCGTGTAAATTGAACAATCAGGGGAACACACTCTCCTCACTTATACTGTTCACCTGCTAACATGTCCCGTGTAAATTGAACAATCAGGGGAACACACTCTCCACACTTATACTGTTCACCTGGTAACACGTTCCTTGTATATTAAACCATCAGGGGAACACACTCTCCTCACTTATACTGTTCACCTGGTAACACGTCCCGTGTAAATTGAACAATCAGGGGAACACACTCTCCTCACTTATACTGTTCACCTGCTAACATGTCCCGTGTATATTAAACAATCAGGGGAACACAGTCTGCTTGCCTTCCTTTTCACCTGGTAACATGTCCCGTGTATATTAAACCATCATGGGAACAAAGTCTCCTCACTCATACTGTTCACCTGGTAACATGTCCTGTGTGTGTTAAACAATCAGGGGAACATACTCTCCTCACTTATGCTGTTCACCTAATGCCATGTCCTGTGTATATTAAACCATGAGGGGAACACACTCTCCTCTCTTATATTGTTTACCTGGTAACATGTCTGCTGTGCATTAAGCCATCAGGGGAACACACTCTCCTCACTTATACTGTTCACCTGGTGACATGTCCTGTGTGCATTAAACAATTAGGGGAACACACTCTCCTCACTTATACTGTTCAACTGGTGAAATGTCCTGTCAGTATTAAACAATCTGGGGAACACACTCTCCTCACTTATACTGTTCACCTGGTAACATGTCCCGTGTATATTAAACCATCAGGGGAACACACTCTCCTCACACTTACTGTTCACCTGGTAACATGTCCTGTGTGTATTAAACCATCAGGGGAACACACTCTCCTCACTTATACTTTTCACCTGGTAACATGTCCCGTCAGTATTAAACAATCAGGGCAACAAACTCTCCTCACTTCTACTGTTCACCTGGTAACATGTCCCGTGTATATTAGAACATCAGGGGAGCACACTCTCCTCACTTATACTGTTCACCTGGTATCATGTCCCGTCAGTATTAAACAATCAGGGCAACAAACTCTCCTCACTTCTACTGTTCACCTGGTAACATGTCCCGTGCGTATTAAACCATCAGGGGAACACACTCTCCTCACTTATACTGTTCACCTGGTAACATGTCCCGTGTATATTAAACCATCAGGGGAACACACTCTACTCACTTATACTGTTCACCTGGTAACATGTCCTCTGTGCATTAAACCATCAGGGGAACACACTCTCCTCACTTATACTGTTCGCCTGGTAACATGTCCTGTGTATATTAAAGCATCAGGGGAACACACTCTCCCCACTTATGCTGTTCGCCTGGTAACATGTCCCTTATGTATTCAACAATCAGGGGAACTCATTCTCCTCACTTATAATGTTCACCTGGTAACATGTCCCGTCAGTATTAAACAATCAGGGCAACAAACTCGCCTCACTTCTACTGTGCACCTGGTAACATGTCCCGTGTGTAGTAAACCATCAGGGGAACACACTCTCCTCACTTATGCTGTTCACGTGGCAACATGTCCTGTGTATATTAAACAATCAGGGGAACACACTCTCCTCACTTATACTGTTCGCCTGGTGACATGTCCCGTGTGCATTAAACAATCAGGGGAACACACTCTCCTCACTTATACTGTTCGCCTGGTGACATGTCCCGTGTATATTAAACAATCATGGGAACTCACTCTCCTCACTTATACTGTTCACCTGGTAACATGTCCCGTCAGTATTAAACAATCAGGGGAACACACTCTCCTCACTTATACTGTTCACCTGGTAACATGTCCCGTCAGTATTAAACAATCAGGGGAACACACTCTCCTCACTTATACTGTTCACCTGGTAACATGTCCCTTATGTATTAAAGAATCAGGGGAACACGCTCTCCTCACTTATACTGTTCACCTGGTAACATGTCCCTTATGTATTAAACAATCAGGGGAACACACTCTCCTCACTTATACTGTTCACCTGGTAACATGTCCCTTATGTATTAAAGAATCAGGGGAACACACTCTCCTCACTAAAACTGTTCTCCTGGAAGCATGTCCTGTGCATATTAAACCATCAGGGGAACACACTCTCCTCACTTATACTGTTCACCTGGTGAAATGTCCCGTCAGTATTAAACAATCAGGGGAACAGACTTCCTCACTTATACTGTTCAATTGGTAACATGTCCCGTGTTTATTAAACCATCAGGGGAACACACTCTCCTCACTTATACTGTTCGCCTGGTAACATGTCCTGTCAGTGTTAAACAATCAGGGGAACACACTCTCCTCACTTATACTGTTCACCTGGTGAAATGTCCCGTCAGTATTAAACAATCAGGGGAACACACTCTCCTCACTTATACTGTTCAAATGGTAACATGTCCCGTGTTTATTAAACCATCAGGGGAACACACTCTCCTCACTTTTACAGTTCGCCTGGTAACATGTCCCGTGTGTATTAAACAATCAGGGGAACACACTCTCCTCACTTATATTGTTCAAATGGTAACATGTCCGTGTTTATTAAACCATCAGGGGAATACACTCTCCTCACTTATACTGTTCACCTGGTAACATGTCCTGTGTATATTAAAGCATCAGGGGAACACACTCTCCTCACTTATACTGTTCACCTGGTGAAATGTCCCGTCAGTATTAAACAATCAGGGGAACATCCTCTCCTCATTTATACTGTTCACCTGGTTCCATGTCCCGTCAGTATTAAACAATCAGGGGAACACAATCTCCTCACTTATACTGTTCAAATGGTAACATGTCCCGTGTTTATTAAAGCATCAGGGTAACACACTCTCCTCACTTATACTGTTCACCTGGTGACATGTCCTGTGTGCATTAAACAATTAGGGAAACACACTCTCCTCACTTATACTGTTCGCCTGGTGACATGTCCCGTCAGTATTAAACAATCAGGGGAACACACTCTCCTCACTTATACTGTTCACCTGGCAACATGTCCCATCAGTATTAAACAATCAGGGGAACACACTCTCCTCACTTATACTATTCGCCTGGTGACATGTCCCGTCAGTATTAAACAATCAGGGGAACACACTCTCCTCACTTATACTGTTCACCTGGCAACATGTCCCATCAGTATTAAACAATCAGGGGAACACACTCTCCTCACTTATATTGTTCCCGTGGTAACATGTCCTGTGTGCATTAAGCAATCAGGGGAACACACTCTCCTCACTTATACTGTTTTCCTGGTAACATGTCCTGTGTATATTAAACCAGCAGGGGAACACACTCTCCTCACTTATACTGTTTTCCTGGTAACATGTCCCGTCAGTATTAAACAATCAGGGGAAAACACTCTCCTCACTTATACTGTTCACCTGGTGACATGTCCTGTGTGTATTAAACAATCAGGGGAACACACTCTCCTAAATTATACAGTTCACCTGGTAACATGTCCCTTATGTATTAAACAATCAGGGGAACACACTCTCCTCTCTTATACTGTTCAGCTGGTAACATGTCCCTTCAGAATTAAACAATCAGGGGAACACACTCTCCTCACTTATACTGTTCACCTGGTAACATGTGCCGTGTATATTAAACCAATAGGGGAGCACACTCTCCTCACTTATACTGTTCACCTGGCGACATGTCCCGTCAGTATTAAACAATCAGGGGAACACACTCTCCTCACTTATACTGTTCACCTGGTTACATGTCCCGTCAGTATTAAACAATCAGGGGAACACACTCTCCTCACTTATGCTGTTCACCTGCTAACAAGTCCCGTCAGTATTAAACAATCAGGTGAACACACTCTCCTCACTTATACTGTTCACCTGGTTACATGTCCCGTCAGTATTAAACAATCAGGGGAACACACTCTCCTCACTTATGCTGTTCACCTGCTAACATGTCCCGTCAGTATTAAACAATCAGGGGAACACATTCTCCTCACTTATACTGTTCGCCTGGTAACATGTCCTGTGTATATTAAAGCATCAGGGGAGCACACTCTCCTCCCTTATACTGTTCTCCTGGTGACGTGTCCCGTCAGTTTTAAACCATCAGGGGAACACACTCTCCTCACTTATACACTTCGCCTGTTAACTTGTCCCATGTGTAATAATCAATCAGGGGAACACACTCTCGTCACTTATACTGTTAGCCTTGTAACATGTCCTGTGTATATTAAACAATCAGGGCAACAAACTCTCCTCACTTCTACTGTTCACATGGTTACATATCCCGTGTATATTAAACAATCAGGGGAACACACTCTCCTCACTTATACTGTTCTCCTGGTAACATGTCCCATGTGTATTAAACCATCACGGGAACACAGTCTCCTCACTTATACTGTTCACCTTGTAACATGTCCCGTCAGTATTAAACCATCACGGGAACACACTCTCCTCACTTATACTGTTCGCCTGGTAACATGTCCTGTGTATATTAAACAATCAGGGGAACACACTCTCCTCACTTATTCTGTTCTCCTGGTAACATGTCCCATGTGTATTAAACCATCACGGGAACACAGTCTCCTCACTTATACTGTTCACCTTGTAACATGTCCCGTCAGTATTAAACCATCACGGGAACACACTCTCCTCACTTATACTGTTCACCTTGTTACATGTCCCGTTCGTTTTAAACAATCAGGGGAACACACTCTCCTCACTTATACTGTTCACCTGGTTACATGTCCCGTGTATATTAAACCATCAGGGGAACATACTCTCCTCACTTATACTGTTCACCTGGCAACATGTCCCATCAGTATTAAACAATCAGGGGAACACACTCTCCTCACTTATACTGTTCACCTGGTAACATGTCCCGTGTATATTAAACCATCAGGGGAACACACTCTCCTCATTTATACTGTTCACCTGGTAACATGTCCTGTGTATATTTAACAATCAGGGGAACACACTCTCCTCACTTATACTGTTCACCTGGTAACATGTCCTGTGTATATTTAACTATCAGGGGAACACACTCTCCTCACTTATACTGTTCACCTGGTAACATGTCCTGTGTATATTTAACAATCAGGGGAACACACTCTCCCCACTTATACTGTTCACCTGGTGACATGTTCTGTGTATATTAAACCATCAGGGGAACACACTCTCCTCACTTATACTGTTCACCTGGTAACATGTCCTGTGTATATTTAACTATCAGGGGAACACACTCTCCTCACTTATACTGTTCACCTGGTAACATGTCCTGTGTATATTTAACAATCAGGGGAACACACTCTCCCCACTTATACTGTTCACCTGTTAACAGGTCCCGTGAGTATTAAACCATCAGGGGAACACACTCTCCTCACTTATACTGTTCACCGGTTGACATATCCCGTGTATATTAAACAATCAGGGGAACACACTCTCCTCACTTATACTGTTCATCTGGTAACATGTCCCGTGTGTATTAAACCATCAGGGGAACACAATCTCATCACTTATACTGTTCATCTGGTAACATGTCCCGTTTGTATTAAACCATCAGGGGAACACAATCTCCTCACTTATACTGTTCATCTGGTAACATGTCCCGTGTGTATTAAACCATCAGGGGAACACACACTCCTCACTTAATCTGTTCACCTGGTACCATGTCCCGTGAGCATTAAACAATCAGGGGAACACACTCTCATCACTTATACTGTTCATCTGGTAACATGTCCCGTGTGTATTAAAGCATCAGGGGAACACACACTCCTCACTTATACTGTTCACCTGGTAACATGTCCCGTGTGTATTAAACCATCAGGGGACACACTCTCCTCACTTAATCTGTTCACCTGGTACCATGTCCCGTGAGCATTAATCAATCAGGGGAACACACTCTCCTCACTTATACTGTTCACCTGGTAACATGTCCCATGTGTATTAAACAATCAGGGGAACACACTCTCCTCACTTATCCTGTTTACCTCGTAACATTTCCCGTGTATGTTAAACAATCAGGGGAACACACTCTCCCCACTTATACTGTTCACCTGGTGACATGTTCTGTGTATATTAAACCATCAGGGGAACACACTCTCCTCACTTATACTGTTCACCTGGTAACAGGTCCTGTGTATATTAAACCATCAGGGGAAAACACTCTCCTCACTTCTTCTGTTCACCTGTTAACATGTCCCGTGAGTATTTAACCATCAGGGCAACACACTCTCCTCACATATACTGTTCAATTTGTGACATGTCATGTGTGTATTTAACAATCAGGGGAACACACTCTCCTCACTTATACTGTTCACCTGGTAACATGTCCTGTGTATATTAAACCATCAGGGGAAAACACTCTCCTCACTTCTTCTGTTCACCTGTTAACAGGTCCCGTGAGTATTTAACCATCAGGGCAACACACTCTCCTCACATATACTGTTCAAATGGTGACATGTCCTATGTGTATTTAACCATCAGGGGAACTCACTCTCCTCACTTATACTGTTCACCTAGTAACATGTCCCATGCGTATTAAACAATCAGGGGAACATACTCTCCTCACTTATACAGTTCACCTGGTAACATGTCCCGTGCCTATTAAACCATCAGGGGAACACACTCTCCTCACTTATACTGTTCACCTGTTGACATGTCCTGTGTATATTAAACCATCAGGGGAACACACTCTCCTCACTTATACTGTTCACCTGGTAACATGTCCGTGTATATAAAACAATCAGGGGAACACACTCTCCTCACTTATACTGTTCATCTGGTAACATGTCCCGTGTGTATTTAACCATCAGGGGAACACACTCTCCTCACTTATACTGTTCACCTGTTGACATATCCCGTGTATATTAAACAATCAGGGGAACAATCTCTCCTCACTTATACTGTTCATCTGGTAACATGTCCCGTGTGTATTAAACCATCACGGGAACAAACTCTCCTCACTTATACTGTCCATCTGGTAACATGTCCCGTGTATATTAAACCATCTGGGGAACACACTCTCCTCACTGATACTGTTCACCTGGTAACATGTCCCGTGTATATTAAACCATCAGGGGAACACACTCGCCTCACTTATACTGTTCACCTGGTAACATGTCCCGTGTGTATTTAACAATCAGGGGAACACACTCTCCTCACTTATACTGTTCATCTGGTAACATGTCCCGTGTGTATTAAACCATCAGGGCAACACACTCTCCTCACATATACTGTTCAATTTGTGACATGTCCTGTGTATATTTAACAATCAGGGGAACACACTCTCCTCACGTATACTGTTCATCTGGTAACATGTCCCGTGTGTATTAAACCATCAGGGCAACACACTCTCCTCACATATACTGTTCAATTTGTGACATGTCCCGTGTGTATTGAACCATCAGGGGAACACACTCTCCTCACTTATACTGTTCACCTGTTGACATGTCCTGTGCATATTAAACCATCAGGGGAGCACACTCTCCTCACTTATACTGTTCACCTGGTAACATCTCCTGTGTATATTAAACCATCAGGGGAAAACACTCTCCTCACTTCTTCTGTTCACCTGTTAACAGGTCCCGTGAGTATTTAACCATCAGGGCAATACACTCTCCTCACATATACTGTTCAATTTGTGACATGTCCTGTGTGTATTTAACAATCAGGGGAACACACTCTCCTCAATTATACTGTTCACCTGGTAACATGTCCTGTGTATATTAAACCATCAGGGAAACACACTCTCCTCACTTATACTGTTCACCTGTTGACATATCCCGTGTATATTAAAAAATCAGGGGAACACAATCTCCTCACTTATACTGTTCATCTGGTAACATGTCCCGTGTGTATTAAACCATCAGGGGAACACACTCTCCTCACTTATACTGTTCATCTGGTAACATGTCCCGTGTGTATTAAACCATCAGGGGAACACAATCTCATCACTTATACTATTCATCTGGTAACATGTCCCCTGTGTATTAAACCATCAGGGGGACACACTCTCCTCACTTATTCTGTTCACCTGGTAACATGTCCCGTGTGTATTAAACCATCATGGGAACACACTCTCCTCACTTATCCTGTTCACCTGGTAACATGTCCCGTGTATGTTAAACAATCAGGGGAACACACTCTCCTCACTTATACTGTTCACCTGGTAACATGTCCCGTGTGTATTAAACAATCAGGGGAACACACTCTCCTATCTTATACTGTTCACCTGGTCACATGACCCGTGCGTATTAAACCATCAGGGGAACAGACTCTCCTCACTTATACTGTTCACCTGTTGACATGTCCGTGTATATAAAACCATCAGGGGAACACACTCTCCTCACTTATACTGTTCACCTGGTGACATGTCCCGTGTATATTAAACAATCAAGGTAACACAATCTCCTCACTTGTACTGTTCATCTGGTAACATGTCCCGTGTGTTTTAAACCATCAGGGGAACACAATCTCCTCACTTATACTGTTCCTCTGGTAACATGTCCCGTGTGCATTAAACCATCAGGGGAACACAATCTCCTCACTTATGCTGTTCACCTAGTAACATGTCCTGTGTGTATTAAACCATCAGGGGAACACACTCTCCTCACTTATGCTGTTCACCTGGTGACATGTCCCGTCAGTATTAAACAATCAGGGCAACAAACTGTCCTCACTTCTACTGTTCACCTGGTAACATGTCCCGTGTGTATTAAACAATCAGGGGAACACACTCTCCTCACTTATACAGTTCACCTGGTAACATGTCCCGTCAGTATTAAACAATCAGGGGAACACACTCTCCTCACTTATACTGTTCTCGAGGTAACATGTCCCGTGTATATTAAACCATCAGGGGAACGCACTCTCCTCACTTATACTGTTCACCTGGCAACATGTCCCATCAGAATTAAACAATCAGGGGAACACACTCTCCTCACTTATACTGTTCACCTGGTGACATGTCCTGTGTATATTAAACCATCAGGGGAACACATTCTCCTCATTTACACTGTTCGCCTGGTGACATGTCCTGTGCATATTAAACAATCAGGGGAACACACTCTCCTCACCAATACTGTTCACCTGTGAACATGTCCCGTGTGTATTAAACAATCAGGGGAACAAACTCTCCTCACTTATACTGTTCACCTGGTGACATGTCCCGTGTATATTAAACCATCAGGGGAACACACTCACCTCACTTATACTGTTCACCTGGTGACATGTCCCCTCTGTATTAAACCATCAGGGGAACACACTCTCCTCACTTATACTGTTCACCTGTTGACATGTCCCGTGTATATTAAACAATCATGTGAACACACTCTCCTCACTTATACTGTTCACCTGGTAACATGTCCCGTGTGTATTAAACCATCAGGGGAACACACTCTCCTCACTTATACTGTTCACCTGGTAACATGTCCCGTGTATATTAAACAATCAGGTGAACACACTCTCCTCACTTATACTGTTCACCTGGTAACATGTCCCGTGTATATTTAACAATCAGGGGAACACACTCTCCTCACTTATTCTGTTCACCTGGTAACATGTCCCGTGTATATTAAACAATCAGGTGAACACACTCTCCTCATTTATACTGTTCACATGGTAACATGTCCCGTGTGTATTAAACCATCAGGGGAACACACTCTCCTCACTTATACTGTTCACCTGGTAACATGTCCCGTGTGTATTAAACCATCAGGGGAACACACTCTCCTCACTTATCCTGTTCACCTGGTAACATGTCCCGTGTATATTAAACAATCAGGTGAACACACTCTCCTCACTTATACTGTTCACATGGTAACATGTCCCGGGTGTATTAAACCATCAGGGGAACACACTCTCCTCACTTATACTGTTCACCTGGTAACATGTCCCGTGTGTATTAAACCATCAGGGGAACACCCTCTCATCACTTATACTGTTCACCTGGTAACATGTCCCGTGTATTTAAACAATCAGTGGAACACACTCTCCTCACTTATACTGATCACCTGGTAACATGACCCGTGTATATTCAACCATCAGGGGAACACACTCTCCTCACTTATTCTGTTCACCTGGTAACATGTCCCGTGAGCGTTAAACAATCAGGGGAACACACTCTCCTCACTTATACTGTGCACCTGGTAACATGTCCCGTGTATATTCAACCATCAGGGGAACACACTCTCCTCACTTATTCTGTTCACCTGGTGACATGTCCCAAGTGTATTAAACAATCAGGGGAACACACTCTCCTCACTTATACTGTTTACCTGGTAACATGTCCCATGTATATTAAACCATCAGGGGAACACACTCTCCTCACTTATACTGTTTACCTGTTGACATGTCCCGTGTATATTCAACCATCAGGGGAACACACTCTCCTCACTTATACTGTTCACCTGGTAACATGTCCTGTGTGTATTTATCAATCAGGGGAACACACTCTCCTCACTTATACTGTTCACCTGGTAACATGTCCCGTGTATATTCAACCATCAGGGGAACACACTCTCCTCACTTACAGTGTTCACCTGGTAACATGTCCCGTGTATTTAAACAATCAGTGGAACACACTCTCCTCACTTATACTGATCACCTGGTAACATGTCCCGTGTATATTCAACCATCAGGGGAACACACTCTCCTCACTTATTCTGTTCACCTGGTAACATGTCCCGTGAGCGTTAAACAATCAGGGGAACACACTCTCCTCACTTATACTGTTCACCTGGTGACATGTCCCGTGTATATTAAACAATCAGTGGAACACACTCTCCTCACTTATACTGTTCACCTGGTAACATGTCCCGTGTATATTCAACCATCAGGGGAACACACTCTCCTCACTTATTCTGTTCACCTGGTAACAAGTCCCGTGTATATTAAACAATCAGTGGAACACACTCTCCTCACTTATACTGTTCACCTGGTAACATGTCCCGTGTATATTCAACCATCAGGGGAACACACTCTCCTCACTTATTCTGTTCACCTGGGAACATGTCCCGTGAGCGTTAAACAATCAGGGGAACACACTCTCCTCACTTATACTGTGCACCTGGTAACATGTCCCGTGTATATTCAACCATCAGGGGAACACACTCTCCTCACTTATTCTGTTCACCTGGTGACATGTCCCAAGTGTATTAAACAATCAGGGGAACACACTCTCCTCACTTATACTGTTTACCTGGTAACATGTCCCATGTATATTAAACCATCAGGGGAACACACTCTCCTCACTTATACTGTTTACCTGTTGACATGTCCCGTGTATATTCAACCATCAGGGGAACACACTCTCCTCACTTATACTGTTCACCTGGTAACATGTCCTGTGTGTATTTAACAATCAGGGGAACACACTCTCCTCACTTATACTGTTCACCTGGTAACATGTCCCGTGTATATTCAACCATCAGGGGAACACACTCTCCTCACTTACAGTGTTCACCTGGTAACATGTCCTGTGTATATTCAACCATCAGGGGAACACACTCTCCTCACTTATACTGTTCACCTGGTAACATGTCCCGTGTATATTCAACCATCAGGGGAACACACTCTCCTCACTTATACTGTTCACCTGGTAACATGTCCTGTGTATATTCAACCATCAGGGGAACACACTCTCATCACTTATACTGTTCACCTGGTACCATGTCCTGTGTATATTCAACCATCATGGGAACACACTCTCCTCACTTATACTGTTCACCTGGTAACATGTCCTGTGTATATTCAACCATCAGGGGAACACACTCTCCTCACTTATACTGTTCACCTGGTAACATGTCCCGTGTATATTCAACCATCAGGGGAACACACTCTCCTCACTTATACTGTTCACCTGGTAACATGTCCTGTGTGTATTTAACAATCAGGGGAAAACACTCTCCTCACTTATACTGTTCACCTGGTAACATGTCCTGTGTGTATTTAACAATCAGGGGAACACACTCTCCTCACTTATACTGTTCACCTGGTAACATGTCCCGTGTATATTCAACCATAAGGGGAACACACTCTCCTCACCTATACTGTTCACCTAGTAACATGTCCTGTGTGTATTTAACAATCAGGGGAAAACACTCTCCTCACATATACTGTTCACCTGGTAACATGTCGCGTGTACATTCAACCATCAGGGGAACACACTGTCCTCACTTATACTGTTCACCTGGTAACATGTCCCGTGTGTATTAAACCATCAGGGGAACACACTCTCCTCACTTATTCTGTTCACCTGGTAACAAGTCCCGTGTATATTAAACAATCAGTGGAACACACTCTCCTCACTTATACTGTTCACCTGGTAACATGTCCCGTGTATATTCAACCATCAGGGGAACACACTCTCCTCACTTATTCTGTTCACCTGGGAACATGTCCCGTGAGCGTTAAACAATCAGGGGAACACACTCTCCTCACTTATACTGTGCACCTGGTAACATGTCCCGTGTATATTCAACCATCAGGGGAACACACTCTCCTCACTTATTCTGTTCACCTGGTGACATGTCCCAAGTGTATTAAACAATCAGGGGAACACACTCTCCTCACTTATACTGTTTACCTGGTAACATGTCCCATGTATATTAAACCATCAGGGGAACACACTCTCCTCACTTATACTGTTTACCTGTTGACATGTCCCGTGTATATTCAACCATCAGGGGAACACACTCTCCTCACTTATACTGTTCACCTGGTAACATGTCCTGTGTGTATTTAACAATCAGGGGAACACACTCTCCTCACTTATACTGTTCACCTGGTAACATGTCCCGTGTATATTCAACCATCAGGGGAACACACTCTCCTCACTTACAGTGTTCACCTGGTAACATGTCCTGTGTATATTCAACCATCAGGGGAACACACTCTCCTCACTTATACTGTTCACCTGGTAACATGTCCCGTGTATATTCAACCATCAGGGGAACACACTCTCCTCACTTATACTGTTCACCTGGTAACATGTCCTGTGTATATTCAACCATCAGGGGAACACACTCTCATCACTTATACTGTTCACCTGGTACCATGTCCTGTGTATATTCAACCATCATGGGAACACACTCTCCTCACTTATACTGTTCACCTGGTAACATGTCCTGTGTATATTCAACCATCAGGGGAACACACTCTCCTCACTTATACTGTTCACCTGGTAACATGTCCCGTGTATATTCAACCATCAGGGGAACACACTCTCCTCACTTATACTGTTCACCTGGTAACATGTCCTGTGTGTATTTAACAATCAGGGGAAAACACTCTCCTCACTTATACTGTTCACCTGGTAACATGTCCTGTGTGTATTTAACAATCAGGGGAACACACTCTCCTCACTTATACTGTTCACCTGGTAACATGTCCCGTGTATATTCAACCATAAGGGGAACACACTCTCCTCACCTATACTGTTCACCTAGTAACATGTCCTGTGTGTATTTAACAATCAGGGGAAAACACTCTCCTCACATATACTGTTCACCTGGTAACATGTCGCGTGTACATTCAACCATCAGGGGAACACACTGTCCTCACTTATACTGTTCACCTGGTAACATGTCCCGTGTGTATTAAACCATCAGGGGAACACACTCTCCTCACTTATACTGTTCACCTGGTAACATGTCCCGTGTATATTTAACAATCAGGGGAACACACTCTCCTCACTTATACCTGTTCACCTGGTAACATGTCCTGTGTATATTAAACCATCAGGGGAACACACTCTCCTCACTTATACTGTTCACCTGGTAACATGTCCTGTGTATATTAAACCATCAGGGGAACACTCTCTCCTCACTTATACTGTTCACCTGGTAACATGTCCCGTGCGTATTAAACCATCAGGGGAACACACTCTCCTCACTTAGACTGTTCACCTGGTAACATGTCTCGTGTGTATTAAACCATCAGGAGAACACACTCTCCTCACTTATACTGTTCATCTGGTAACATGTCCCGTGTGTATTAAACCATCAGGGGAACACAATCTCATCACTTATACTGTTCATCTGGTAACATGTCCCGTGTGTATTTAACAATCAGGGGAACACACTCTCCTCACTTATACTGTTCACCTGGTAACATGTCCCGTGTATATTCAACCATCAGGGGAACACACTCTCCTCACTTATTCTGTTCACCTGGGAACATGTCCCGTGAGCGTTAAACAATCAGGGGAACACACTCTCCTCACTTATACTGTGCACCTGGTAACATGTCCCGTGTATATTCAACCATCAGGGGAACACACTCTCCTCACTTATTCTGTTCACCTGGTGACATGTCCCAAGTGTATTAAACAATCAGGGGAACACACTCTCCTCACTTATACTGTTTACCTGGTAAGATGTCCCATGTATATTAAACAATCAGGGGAACACACTCTCCTCACTTATACTGTTTACCTGTTGACATGTCCCGTGTATATTCAACCATCAGGGGAACACACTCTCCTCACTTATACTGTTCACCTGGTAACATGTCCTGTGTGTATTTAACAATCAGGGGAACACACTCTCCTCACTTATACTGTTCACCTGGTAACATGTCCCGTGTATATTCAACCATCAGGGGAACACACTCTCCTCACTTATTCTGTTCACCTGGTAACAAGTCCCGTGTATATTAAACAATCAGTGGAACACACTCTCCTCACTTATACTGTTCACCTGGTAACATGTCCCGTGTATATTCAACCATCAGGGGAACACACTCTCCTCACTTATTCTGTTCACCTGGGAACATGTCCCGTGAGCGTTAAACAATCAGGGGAACACACTCTCCTCACTTATACTGTGCACCTGGTAACATGTCCCGTGTATATTCAACCATCAGGGGAACACACTCTCCTCACTTATTCTGTTCACCTGGTGACATGTCCCAAGTGTATTAAACAATCAGGGGAATACACTCTCCTCACTTATACTGTTTACCTGGTAACATGTCCCATGTATATTAAACCATCAGGGGAACACACTCTCCTCACTTATACTGTTTACCTGTTGACATGTCCCGTGTATATTCAACCATCAGGGGAACACACTCTCCTCACTTATACTGTTCACCTGGTAACATGTCCTGTGTGTATTTAACAATCAGGGGAACACACTCTCCTCACTTATACTGTTCACCTGGTAACATGTCCCGTGTATATTCAACCATCAGGGGAACACACTCTCCTCACTTACAGTGTTCACCTGGTAACATGTCCTGTGTATATTCAACCATCAGGGGAACACACTCTCCTCACTTATACTGTTCACCTGGTAACATGTCCCGTGTATATTCAACCATCAGGGGAACACACTCTCCTCACTTATACTGTTCACCTGGTAACATGTCCTGTGTATATTCAACCATCAGGGGAACACACTCTCCTCACTTATACTGTTCACCTGGTAACATATCCTGTGTATATTCAACCATCAGGGGAACACACTCTCCTCACTTATACTATTCCCCTGGTAACATGTCCTGTGTGTATTTAACAATCAGGGGAACACACTCTCCTCACTTATACTGTTCACCTGGTAACATGTCCTGTGTATATTTAACAATCAGGGGAACACACTCTCCTCACTTATACTATTCACCTGGTAACATGTCCTGTGTGTATTTAACAATCAGGGGAACACACTCTCCTCACTTATACTGTTCACCTGGTAACATGTCCTGTGTATATTTAACAATCAGGGGAACACACTCTCCTCACTTATACTGTTCACCTGGTAACATGTCCTGTGTATATTTAACAATCAGGGGAACACACTCTCCTCACTTATACTGTTCACCTGGTACCATGTCCTGTGTATATTCAACCATCATGGGAACACACTCTCCTCACTTATACTGTTCACCTGGTAACATGTCCTGTGTATATTCAACCATCAGGGGAACACACTCTCCTCACTTATACTGTTCACCTGGTAACATGTCCCGTGTATATTCAACCATCAGGGGAACACACTCTCCTCACTTATACAGTTCACCTGGTAACATGTCCTGTGTGTATTTAACAATCAGGGGAACACACTCTCCTCACTTATACTGTTCACCTGGTAACATGTCCCGTGTATATTCAACCATAAGGGGAACACACTCTCCTCACCTATACTGTTCACCTAGTAACATGTCCTGTGTGTATTTAACAATCAGGGGAAAACACTCTCCTCACATATACTGTTCACCTGGTAACATGTCGCGTGTACATTCAACCATCAGGGGAACACACTGTCCTCACTTATACTGTTCACCTGGTAACATGTCCCGTGTGTATTAAACCATCAGGGGAACACACTCTCCTCACTTATACTGTTCACCTGGTAACATGTCCTGTGTATATTTAACAATCAGGGGAACACACTCTCCTCACTTATACCTGTTCACCTGGTAACATGTCCTGTGTATATTAAACCATCAGGGGAACACACTCTCCTCACTTATACTGTTCACCTGGTAACATGTCCTGTGTATATAAAACCATCAGGGGAACACTCTCTCCTCACTTATACTGTTCACCTGGTAACATGTCCCGTGCGTATTAAACCATCAGGGGAACACACTCTCCTCACTTAGACTGTTCACCTGGTAACATGTCTCGTGTGTATTAAACCATCACGAGAACACACTCTCCTCACTTATACTGTTCATCTGGTAACATGTCCCGTGTGTATTAAACCATCAGGGGAACACAATCTCATCACTTATACTGTTCATCTGGTAACATGTCCCGTGTGTATTAAACAATCAGGGGAACACACTCTCCTCACTTATACTGTTCACCTGGTAACATGTCTCGTGTGTATTAAACCATCAGGAGAACACACTCTCCTCACTTATACTGTTCATCTGGTAACATGTCCCGTGTGTATTAAACCATCAGGGGAACACAATCTCATCACTTATACTGTTCATCTGGTAACATGTCCCGTGTATATTAAACAATCAGGGGAACACACTCTCCTCACATATACTGTTCATCTGGTAACATGTCCTGTGTATATGAAACAATCAGGGGAACACACTCTCCTCACTTATACTGTTCACCTGTTGACATGTCCCGTGTATATTAAACCATCAGGGGAACACACTCTCCTCACTTATACTGTTCACCTGGTAACATGTCCCGTGTGTAATAAACAATCAGGGGAACACTCTCTCCTCACTTATACTGTTCACCTGGTAACATGTCCCGAGTGTATTAAACCATCAGGGAAACACAATCTCCTCACTTATGCTGTTCACCTGGTAACATGTCCCGTTTATGTTAAACAATCAGGGGAACACACTCTCCTCACTTATACTGTTCACCTGGTAACATGTCCCGTGTGTATTAAACCATCAGGGAAACACAATCTCCTCACTTATGCTGTTCACCTGGTAACATGTCCCATGCGTATTAAACAATCAGGGGAACACACTCTCCTCACTTATACTGTTCACCTGGTAACATGTCCCGTGTGTATTAAACAATCAGGGGAACACACTCTCCTGACTTATACTGTTCACCTGGTAACATGTCCCGTTTATGTTAAACAATCAGGGGAACACACTCTCCTCACTTATACTGTTCACCTGGTAACATGTCCTGTGTATATTCAACCATCAGGGGAACACACTCTCATCACTTATACTGTTCACCTGGTACCATGTCCTGTGTATATTCAACCATCATGGGAACACACTCTCCTCACTTATACTGTTCACCTGGTAACATGTCCTGTGTATATTCAACCATCAGGGGAACACACTCTCCTCACTTATACTGTTCACCTGGTAACATGTCCCGTGTATATTCAACCATCAGGGGAACACACTCTCCTCACTTATACTGTTCACCTGGTAACATGTCCTGTGTGTATTTAACAATCAGGGGAAAACACTCTCCTCACTTATACTGTTCACCTGGTAACATGTCCTGTGTGTATTTAACAATCAGGGGAACACACTGTCCTCACTTATACTGTTCACCTGGTAACATGTCCCGTGTGTATTAAACCATCAGGGGAACACACTCTCCTCACTTATACTGTTCACCTGGTAACATGTCCTGTGTATATTTAACAATCAGGGGAACACACTCTCCTCACTTATACCTGTTCACCTGGTAACATGTCCTGTGTATATTAAACCATCAGGGGAACACACTCTCCTCACTTATACTGTTCACCTGGTAACATGTCCTGTGTATATTAAACCATCAGGGGAACACTCTCTCCTCACTTATACTGTTCACCTGGTAACATGTCCCGTGCGTATTAAACCATCAGGGGAACACACTCTCCTCACTTAGACTGTTCACCTGGTAACATGTCTCGTGTGTATTAAACCATCAGGAGAACACACTCTCCTCACTTATACTGTTCATCTGGTAACATGTCCCGTGTGTATTAAACCATCAGGGGAACACAATCTCATGACTTATACTGTTCATCTGGTAACATGTCCCGTGTGTATTTAACAATCAGGGGAACACACTCTCCTCACTTATACTGTTCACCTGGTAACATGTCCCGTGTATATTCAACCATCAGGGGAACACACTCTCCTCACTTATTCTGTTCACCTGGGAACATGTCCCGTGAGCGTTAAACAATCAGGGGAACACACTCTCCTCACTTATACTGTGCACCTGGTAACATGTCCCGTGTATATTCAACCATCAGGGGAACACACTCTCCTCACTTATTCTGTTCACCTGGTGACATGTCCCAAGTGTATTAAACAATCAGGGGAACACACTCTCCTCACTTATACTGTTTACCTGGTAAGATGTCCCATGTATATTAAATAATCAGGGGAACACACTCTCCTCACTTATACTGTTTACCTGTTGACATGTCCCGTGTATATTCAACCATCAGGGGAACACACTCTCCTCACTTATACTGTTCACCTGGTAAAATGTCCTGTGTGTATTTAACAATCAGGGGAACACACTCTCCTCACTTATACTGTTCACCTGGTAACATGTCCCGTGTATATTCAACCATCAGGGGAACACACTCTCCTCACTTACAGTGTTCACCTGGTAACATGTCCCGTGTATTTAAACAATCAGTGGAACACACTCTCCTCACTTATACTGATCAGCTGGTAACATGTCCCGTGTATATTCAACCATCAGGGGAACACACACTCCTCACTTATTCTGTTCACCTGGTAACATGTCCCGTGAGCGTTAAACAATCAGGGGAACACACTCTCCTCACTTATACTGTTCACCTGGTGACATGTCCCGTGTATATTAAACAATCAGTGGAACACACTCTCCTCACTTATACTGTTCACCTGGTAACATGTCCCGTGTATATTCAACCATCAGGGGAACACAATCTCCTCACTTATTCTGTTCACCTGGTA
The DNA here is from genome assembly GCF_036365525.1 of Heterodontus francisci. Taxonomy (NCBI): domain Eukaryota; kingdom Metazoa; phylum Chordata; class Chondrichthyes; order Heterodontiformes; family Heterodontidae; genus Heterodontus; species Heterodontus francisci. The sequence goes on from NW_027142345.1 coordinate 4,016,175, forward strand.
ACAAGTCCCGTGTACATAAAACAATCAGTGGAACACACTCTCCTCACTTATACTGTTCACCTGGTAACATGTCCCGTGTATATTCAACCATCAGGGGAACACACTCTCCTCACTTATTCTGTTCACCTGGGAACATGTCCCGTGAGCGTTAAACAATCAGGGGAACACACTCTCCTCACTTATACTGTGCACCTGCTAACATGTCCCGTGTATATTCAACCATCAGGGGAACACACTCTCCTCACTTATACTGTTCACCTGGTAACATGTCCTGTGTATATTCAACCATCAGGGGAACACACTCTCCTCACTTATACTGTTCACCTGGTAACATGTCCTGTGTATATTCAACCATCAGGGGAACACACTCTCCTCACTTATACTGTTCACCTGGTAACATATCCTGTGTATATTCAACCATCAGGGGAACACACTCTCCTCACTTATACTGTTCACCTGGTAACATGTCCTGTGTATATTCAACCATCAGGGGAACACACTCTCCTCACTTATACTGTTCACCTGGTAACATGTCCTGTGTATATTCAACCATCAGGGGAACACACTCTCCTCACTTATACTGTTCACCTGGTAACATATGCTGTGTATATTCAACCATCAGGGGAACACACTCTCCTCACTTATACTATTCACCTGGTAACATGTCCTGTGTGTATTTAACAATCAGGGGAACACACTCTCCTCACTTATACTGTTCACCTGGTAACATGTCCTGTGTATATTTAACAATCAGGGGAACACACTCTCCTCACTTATACTGTTCACCTGGTAACATGTCCTGTGTATATTTAACAATCAGGGGAACACACTCTCCTCACTTATACTGTTCACCTGGTACCATGTCCTGTGTATATTCAACCATCATGGGAACACACTCTCCTCACTTATACTGTTCACCTGGTAACATGTCCTGTGTATATTCAACCATCAGGGGAACACACTCTCCTCACTTATACTGTTCACCTGGTAACATGTCCCGTGTATATTCAACCATCAGGGGAACACACTCTCCTCACTTATACAGTTCACCTGGTAACATGTCCTGTGTGTATTTAACAATCAGGGGAACACACTCTCCTCACTTATACTGTTCACCTGGTAACATGTCCCGTGTATATTCAACCATAAGGGGAACACACTCTCCTCACCTATACTGTTCACCTAGTAACATGTCCTGTGTGTATTTAACAATCAGGGGAAAACACTCTCCTCACATATACTGTTCACCTGGTAACATGTCGCGTGTACATTCAACCATCAGGGGAACACACTGTCCTCACTTATACTGTTCACCTGGTAACATGTCCCGTGTGTATTAAACCATCAGGGGAACACACTCTCCTCACTTATACTGTTCACCTGGTAACATGTCCTGTGTATATTTAACAATCAGGGGAACACACTCTCCTCACTTATACCTGTTCACCTGGTAACATGTCCTGTGTATATTAAACCATCAGGGGAACACACTCTCCTCACTTATACTGTTCACCTGGTAACATGTCCTGTGTATATAAAACCATCAGCGGAACACTCTCTCCTCACTTATACTGTTCACCTGGTAACATGTCCCGTGCGTATTAAACCATCAGGGGAACACACTCTCCTCACTTAGACTGTTCACCTGGTAACATGTCTCGTGTGTATTAAACCATCAGGAGAACACACTCTCCTCACTTATACTGTTCATCTGGTAACATGTCCCGTGTGTATTAAACCATCAGGGGAACACAATCTCATCACTTATACTGTTCATCTGGTAACATGTGCCGTGTGTATTAAACAATCAGGGGAACACACTCTCCTCACTTATACTGTTCACCTGGTAACATGTCTCGTGTGTATTAAACCATCAGGAGAACACACTCTCCTCACTTATACTGTTCACCTGGTGACATGTCCCGTGTATATTAAACAATCAGTGGAACACACTCTCCTCACTTATACTGTTCACCTGGTAACATGTCCCGTGTATATTCAACCATCAGGGGAACACACTCTCCTCACTTATTCTGTTCACCTGGTAACAAGTCCCGTGTATATTAAACAATCAGTGGAACACACTCTCCTCACTTATACTGTTCACCTGGTAACATGTCCCGTGTATATTCAACCATCAGGGGAACACACTCTCCTCACTTATTCTGTTCACCTGGGAACATGTCCCGTGAGCGTTAAACAATCAGGGGAACACACTCTCCTCACTTATACTGTGCACCTGGTAACATGTCCCGTGTATATTCAACCATCAGGGGAACACACTCTCCTCACTTATTCTGTTCACCTGGTGACATGTCCCAAGTGTATTAAACAATCAGGGGAATACACTCTCCTCACTTATACTGTTCACCTGGTAACATGTCTCGTGTGTATTAAACCATCAGGAGAACACACTCTCCTCACTTATACTGTTCACCTGGTGACATGTCCCGTGTATATTAAACAATCAGTGGAACACACTCTCCTCACTTATACTGTTCACCTGGTAACATGTCCCGTGTATATTCAACCATCAGGGGAACACACTCTCCTCACTTATTCTGTTCACCTGGTAACAAGTCCCGTGTATATTAAACAATCAGTGGAACACACTCTCCTCACTTATACTGTTCACCTGGTAACATGTCCCGTGTATATTCAACCATCAGGGGAACACACTCTCCTCACTTATTCTGTTCACCTGGGAACATGTCCCGTGAGCGTTAAACAATCAGGGGAACACACTCTCCTCACTTATACTGTGCACCTGGTAACATGTCCCGTGTATATTCAACCATCAGGGGAACACACTCTCCTCACTTATTCTGTTCACCTGGTGACATGTCCCAAGTGTATTAAACAATCAGGGGAATACACTCTCCTCACTTATACTGTTTACCTGGTAACATGTCCCATGTATATTAAACCATCAGGGGAACACACTCTCCTCACTTATACTGTTTACCTGTTGACATGTCCCGTGTATATTCAATCATCAGGGGAACACACTCTCCTCACTTATACTGTTCACCTGGTAACATGTCCTGTGTGTATTTAACAATCAGGGGAACACACTCTCCTCACTTATACTGTTCACCTGGTAACATGTCCCGTGTATATTCAACCATCAGGGGAACACACTCTCCTCACTTATACTGTTCACCTGGTAACATGTCCTGTGTATATTCAACCATCAGGGGAACACACTCTCCTCACTTATACTGTTCACCTGGTAACATATCCTGTGTATATTCAACCATCAGGGGAACACACTCTCCTCACTTATACTATTCCCCTGGTAACATGTCCTGTGTGTATTTAACAATCAGGGGAACACACTCTCCTCACTTATACTGTTCACCTGGTAACATGTCCTGTGTATATTTAACAATCAGGGGAACACACTCTCCTCACTTATACTATTCACCTGGTAACATGTCCTGTGTGTATTTAACAATCAGGGGAACACACTCTCCTCACTTATACTGTTCACCTGGTAACATGTCCTGTGTATATTTAACAATCAGGGGAACACACTCTCCTCACTTATACTGTTCACCTGGTAACATGTCCTGTGTATATTTAACAATCAGGGGAACACACTCTCCTCACTTATACTGTTCACCTGGTACCATGTCCTGTGTATATTCAACCATCATGGGAACACACTCTCCTCGCTTATACTGTTCACCTGGTAACATGTCCTGTGTATATTCAACCATCAGGGGAACACACTCTCCTCACTTATACTGTTCACCTGGTAACATGTCCCGTGTATATTCAACCATCAGGGGAACACACTCTCCTCACTTATACAGTTCACCTGGTAACATGTCCTGTGTGTATTTAACAATCAGGGGAACACACTCTCCTCACTTATACTGTTCACCTGGTAACATGTCCCGTGTATATTCAACCATAAGGGGAACACACTCTCCTCACCTATACTGTTCACCTAGTAACATGTCCTGTGTGTATTTAACAATCAGGGGAAAACACTCTCCTCACATATACTGTTCACCTGGTAACATTTCGCGTGTACATTCAACCATCAGGGGAACACACTGTCCTCACTTATACTGTTCACCTGGTAACATGTCCCGTGTGTATTAAACCATCAGGGGAACACACTCTCCTCACTTATACTGTTCACCTGGTAACATGTCCTGTGTATATTTAACAATCAGGGGAACACACTCTCCTCACTTATACCTGTTCACCTGGTAACATGTCCTGTGTATATTAAACCATCAGGGGAACACACTCTCCTCACTTATACTGTTCACCTGGTAACATGTCCTGTGTATATAAAACCATCAGGGGAACACTCTCTCCTCACTTATACTGTTCACCTGGTAACATGTCCCGTGCGTATTAAACCATCAGGGGAACACACTCTCCTCACTTAGACTGTTCACCTGGTAACATGTCTCGTGTGTATTAAACCATCAGGAGAACACACTCTCCTCACTTATACTGTTCATCTGGTAACATGTCCCGTGTGTATTAAACCATCAGGGGAACACAATCTCATCACTTATACTGTTCATCTGGTAACATGTCCCGTGTGTATTAAACAATCAGGGGAACACACTCTCCTCACTTATACTGTTCACCTGGTAACATGTCTCGTGTGTATTAAACCATCAGGAGAACACACTCTCCTCACTTATACTGTTCATCTGGTAACATGTCCCGTGTGTATTAAACCATCAGGGGAACACAATCTCATCACTTATACTGTTCATCTGGTAACATGTCCCGTGTATATTAAACAATCAGGGGAACACACTCTCCTCACATATACTGTTCATCTGGTAACATGTCCTGTGTATATGAAACAATCAGGGGAACACTCTCTCCTCACTTATACTGTTCACCTGTTGACATGTCCCGTGTATATTAAACCATCAGGCGAACACACTCTCCTCACTTATACTGTTCACCTGGTAACATGTCCCGTGTGTAATAAACAATCAGGGGAACACTCTCTCCTCACTTATACTGTTCACCTGGTAACATGTCCCGAGTGTATTAAACCATCAGGGAAACACAATCTCCTCACTTATGCTGTTCACCTGGTAACATGTCCCGTTTATGTTAAACAATCAGGGGAACACACTCTCCTCACTTATACTGTTCACCTGGTAACATGTCCCGTGTGTATTAAACCATCAGGGAAACACAATCTCCTCACTTATGCTGTTCACCTGGTAACATGTCCTATGCGTATTAAACAATCAGGGGAACACACTCTCCTCACTTATACTGTTCACCTGGTAACATGTCCCGTGTGTATTAAACAATCAGGGGAACACACTCTCCTGACTTATACTGTTCACCTGGTAACATGTCCCGTTTATGTTAAACAATCAGGGGAACACACTCTCCTCACTTATACTGTTCACCTGGTAACATGTCCCGTCAGTATTAAACAATCAGGGGAACACACTCTCCTCACTTATACTGTTCACCTGCTAACATGTCCCATTTATGTTAAACAATCAGGGGAACACTCTCTCCTCACTTATACAGTTCACCTGCTAACATGTCCTGTGTATATTAAACCATCAGGGGAACACACTCTCCTCACTTATACTGTTCACCTGGTAACATGTCCTGTGTGTATTAAACAATCAGGGGAACACACTCTCCCCACTTATACGGTTTACCTGGTAACATGTCCCGTGTATATTCAACCATCAGGGGAACACACTCTCCTCACTTATACTGTTCACCTGGTAACATGTCCCGTGTATATTCAACCATCAGGGGAACACACTCTCCTCACTTATACTGTTCACCTGGTAACATGTCCTGTGTATATTCAACCATCAGGGGAACACACTCTCCTCACTTATCCTGTTCACCTGGTAACATGTCCCGTGTATATTCAACCATCAGGGGAACACACACTCCTCACTTATACTTTTCACCTGGTAACATGTCCTGTGTATTTTCAACCATCAGGGGAAGACACTCTCCTCACTTATACTGTTCACCTGGTAACATGTCCCGTGTATATTCAACCATCAGGGGAACACACTCTCCTCACTTATCCTGTTCACCTGGTAACATGTCCTGAGTATATTCAACCATCAGGGGAACACACTCTCCTCACTTATACTGTTCACCTGGTAACATGTCCCGTGTATATTCAACCATCAGGGGAACACACTCTCCTCACTTATACTGTTCACCTGGTAACATGTCCTGTGTATATTCAACCATCAGGGGAACACACTCTCCTCACTTATACTGTTCACCTGGTAACATGTCCCGTGTATATTCAACCATCAGGGGAACACACTCTCCTCACTTATACTGCGCACCTGGTAACATATCCTGTGTATATTCAACCATCAGGGGAACACACTCTCCTCACTTATACTGTTCACCTGGTAACATGTCCCGCGTATATTCAACCATCAGGGGAACAGACTCTCCTCACTTATACTATTCACCTGGTAACATGTCCTGTGTGTATTTAACAATCAGGGGAACACACTCTCCTCACTTATACTGTTCACCTGGTAACATGTCCTGTGTATATTTAACAATCAGGGGAACACACTCTCCTCACTTATACTGTTCACCTGGTAACATGTCCTGTGTATATTTAACAATCAGGGGAACACACTCTCCTCACTTATACTGTTCACCTGGTACCATGTCCTGTGTATATTCAACCATCAGGGGAACACACTCTCCTAACTTATACTGTTCACCTGGTAACATGTCCTGTGTATATTCAACCATCAGGGGAACACACTCTCCTCACTTATACTGTTCACCTGGTAACATGTCCTGTGTGTATTTAACAATCAGGGGAACACACTCTCCTCACTTATACTGTTCACCTGGTAACATGTCCTGTGTTTATTTAACAATCAGGGGAACACACTCTCCTCACTTATACTGTTCACCTGGTAACATGTCCCGTGTATATTCAACCATCAGGGGAACACACTCTCCTCACCTATACTGTTCACCTGGTAACATGTCCTGTGTGTATTTAACAATCAGGGGAAAACACTCTCCTCACATATACTGTTCACCTGGTAACATGTCCCGTGTACATTCAACCATCAGGGGAACACACTGTCCTCACTTATACTGTTCACCTGGTCACATGTCCCGTGTGTATTAAACCATCAGGGGAACACACTCTCCTCACTTATACTGTTCACCTGGTAACATGTCCTGTGTATATTTAACAATCAGGGGAACACACTCTCCTCACTTATACTGTTCACCTGGTAACATGTCCTGTGTATATTAAACCATCAGGGGAACACACTCTCCTCACTTATACTGTTCACCTGGTAACATGTCCTGTGTATATTAAACCATCAGGGGAACACTCTCTCCTCACTTATACTGTTCACCTGGTAACATGTCCCGTGCGTATTAAACCATCAGGTGAACACACTCTCCTCACTTAGACTGTTCACCTGGTAACATGTCTCGTGTGTATTAAACCATCAGGAGAACACACTCTCCTCACTTATACTGTTCATCTGGTAACATGTCCCGTGTGTATTAAACCATCAGGGGAACACAATCTCATCACTTATACTGTTCACCTGGTAACATGTCCCATATGTATTAAACCATCAGGGGAACACAATCTCCTCACTTATGCTGTTCACCTGGTAACATGTCCCGTTTATGTTAAACAATCAGGGGAACACACTCTCCTCACTTATACTGTTCACCTGGTAACATGTCCCGTGTGTATTAAACCATCAGGGGAACACAATCTCCTCACTTATGCTGTTCACCTGGTAACATGTCCCATGCGTATTAAACAATCAGGGGAACACACTCTCCTCACTTATTCTGTTCACCTGCTAACATGTCCCGTTTATGTTAAACAATCAGGGGAACACTCTCTCCTCACTTATACAGTTCACCTGCTAACATGTCATGTGTATATTAAACCATCAGGGGAACACACTCTCCTCACTTATACTGTTCACCTGGTAACATGTCCCGTGTGTATTAAACAATCAGGGGAACACACTCTCCCCACTTATACGGTTTACCTGGTAACATGTCCCGTGTATATTCAACCATCAGGGGAACACACTCTCCTCACTTATACTGTTCACCTGGTAACATGTCCCGTGTATATTCAACCATCAGGGGAACACACTCTCCTCACTTATACTGTTCACCTGGTAACATGTCCTGTGTATATTCAACCATCAGGGGAACACACTCTCCTCACTTATCCTGTTCACCTGGTAACATGTCCCGTGTATATTCAACCATCAGGGGAACACACTCTCCTCACTTATACTTTTCACCTGGTAACATGTCCTGTGTATATTCAACCATCAGGGGAAGACACTCTCCTCACTTATACTGTTCACCTGGTAACATGTCCCGTGTATATTCAACCATCAGGGGAACACACTCTCCTCACTTATCCTGTTCACCTGGTAACATGTCCTGAGTATATTCAACCATCAGGGGAACACACTCTCCTCACTTATACTGTTCACCTGGTAACATGTCCCGTGTATATTCAACCATCAGGGGAACACACTCTCCTCACTTATACTGTTCACCTGGTAACATGTCCTGTGTGTATTTAACAATCAGGGGAACACACTCTCCTCAAATATACTGTTCACCTGGTAACATGTCCCGTGTATATTCAACCGTCAGGGGAACACACTCTCCTCACTTATACTGTTCACCTGGTAACATGTCCCGTGTGTATTAAACAATCAGGGGAACACACTCTCCTCACTTATACTGTTCACCTGGTAACATGTCCTGTGTATATTCAACAATCAGGGGAACACACTCTCCTCACTTATAATGTTCACCTGGTAACATGTCCCGTGTATATTAAACCATCAGGGGAACACACTCTCCTCACTTATACTGTTCACCTGGTAACATGTCCCGTCAGTATTAAACAATGAGGGGAACACACTCTCCTCACTTATACTGTTCACCTGGTAACATGTCCCGTGTATAGTCAACCATCAGGGGAACACACTCTCCTCACTTATACTGTTCGCCTGGTAACATGTCCTGTGTATATTTAACAATCAGGGGAACACACTCTCCTCACTTATAATGTTCACCTGGTAACATGTCCCGTGTATATTAAACCATCAGGGGAACACACTCTCCTCACTTATACTGTTCACCTGGTAACATGTCCCGTGTCTATTAAAACATCAGGGGAACACACTCTCCTCACTTATACTGTTCACCTGGTAACATGTCCTGTGTATATTTAACAATCAGGGGAACACACTCTCCTCACTTATACTGTTCACCTGGTAACATGTCCTGTGTATATTTAACAATCAGGGGAACACACTCTCCTCACTTATACTGTTCACCTGGTAACATGTCCCGTGTATGTTCAACCATCAGGGGAACACACTCTCCTCACTTATACTGTTCACCTGGTAACATGTCCTGAGTATATTCAACCATCAGGGGAACACACTCTCCTCACTTATACTGTTCACCTGGTAACATGTCCCGTGTATATTCAACCATCAGGGGAACACACTCTCCTCACTTATACTGTTCACCTGGTAACATGTCGTGTGTATATTTAACAATCAGGGGAGCACACTCTACTCACTTATACTGTTCACCTGGTAACATGTCCCGTGTATATTCAACCATCAGGGGAACACACTCTCCTCACTTATACTGTTCACCTGGTAACATGCCCCGTGTGTATTTAACAATCAGGGGAACACACTCTCCTCACATATACTGTTCACCTGGTAACATGTCCCGTGTATATTCAACCATCAGGGAAACACACTCTCCTCAATTATACTGTTCTCCTGGTAACATGTCCCGTGTGTATTAAACAATCAGGGGAACACACTCTCCTCACTTATACTGTTCACCTGGTAACATGTCCTGTGTAGATTTAACAATCAGGGGAACACACTCTCCTCACTTATACTGTTCACCTGGTGACATGTGCTGTGTATATTAAACCATCAGGGGAACACACTCTCCTCACTTATACTGTTCACCTGGTAAATGGTCCCGTGAGTATTTAACCATCAGGGCAACACACTCTCCTCACTTATACAGTTCACCTGGTAACAGGTCCCGTGAGTATTTAACCATCAGGGGAACACTCTCTCCTCACTTATACTGTTCACCTGGTAACATGTCCCGTGTGTATTAAACCATCAGGGGAACACAATCTCGTCACTTATGCTGTTCACCTGGTAACATGTCCCGTGCGTATTAAACAATCAGGGGAACATACTCTCCTCACTTAGACTGTTCAACTGTTGACATGTCCTTGTATATAAAACAATCAGGGGAACACACTCTCCTCACTTATACTGTTCATCTGGTAACATGTCCCGTGTGTATTAAACCATCAGGGGAACACACTCTCCTCACTTATACTGTTCATCTGGTAACATGTCCCGTGTGTATTAAACCATCAGGGGAACAATATCTCATCACTTATACTGTTCATCTGTTAACATGTCCCGTGTGTATTAAACCATCAGGGGAACACACTCTCCTCACTTATTCTGTTCATCTGGTAACATGTCCCGTGTGTACTAAACCATCAGGGGAACACACTCTCCTCACTTATACTGTTCATCTGGTAACATGTCCCGTGTGTATTAAACCATCAGGGGAACACACTCTCCTCACTTATTCTGTTCACCTGGTAACAGGTCCCGTGAGCATTAAACAATCAGGGGAACACACTCTCCTCACTTATAGAGTTCACCTGGTGTCATGTCCCGTGTGTATTTAACCATCAGGGGAACACAATCTCCTCACTTATGCTCTTCACCTGGTAACATGTCCCGTTTATGTTAAACAATCAGGGGAACACACTCTCCTCACTTATACTGTTCACCTGGTAACATGTCCCGTGTGTATTAAACCATCAGGGGAACACAATCTCCTCACTTATGCTCTTCACCTGGTAACATGTCCCGTTTATGTTAAACAATCAGGGGAACACACTCTCCTCACATATACTGTTCACCTGGTAACATGTCCCGTGTGTATTAAACAATCAGGGGAACACACTCTCCTCACTTATACTGTTCACTTGGTTAAATGTCCCGTGTATATTAAACAATCAGGGGAACACAATCTCCTCACTTATGCTGTTCATCTGGTAACATGTCCCGTGTGTTTTAAACCATCAGGGGAACACACTCTCCTCACTTATACTGTTCATCTGGGAACATGTCCCGTGTGTATTAAACCATCAGGGGAACACAATCTCCACACTTATGCTGTTCACCTAGGAACATGTCCTGTGTGTATTAAACCATCAGGGGAAAACACTCTCCTCACTTATGCTGTTCACCTGGTGACATGTCCCGTCAGTATTAAATAATCAGGGCAACAAACTGTCCTCACTTCTACTGTTCACCTGGTAACATGTCCCGTGCATATTAAACCATCAGGGGAACATACTCTCCTCACTTATACAGTTCACCTGGTAACATGTCCTGTGTATATTAAACAATCAGGGGAACGCACTCTCCTCACTTATACTGTTCACCTGGCAACATGTCCCGTCAGTATTAAACAATCAGGGGAACACACTCTCCTCACTTATACTGTTCTCCTGGTAACATGTCCCGTGTATATTAAACCATCAGGGGAACGCACTCTCCTCACTTATACTGTTCACCTGGCAACATGTCCCATCAGAATTAAACAATCAGGGGAACACACTCTCCTCACTTATACTGTTCACCTGGTAACAGGTCCCGTGAGTATTTAACCATCAGGGCAACACACTCTCCTCACATATACTGTTCAATTTGTGACATGTCCTGTGTGTATTTAACCATCAGGGGAACTCACTCTCCTCACTTATACTGTTCACCTGGTAACATGTCCCGTGCATATTAAACCATCAGGGGAACATACTCTCCTCACTTATACAGTTCACCTGGTAACATGTCCTGTGTATATTAAACCATCAGGGGAACACTCTCTCCTCACTTATACTGTTCACCTGGTAACATGTCCCCTGCGTATTAAACCATCAGGGGAACACACTCTCCTCACTTATACTGTTCATCTGGTAACATGTACCGTGTGTATTGAACCATCAGGGGAACACACTCTCCTCACTTATACTGTTCACCTGTTGACATGTCCCGTGTATATTAAACCATCAGGGGAACGCACTCTCCTCACTTATACTGTTCTCCTGGTAACATGTCCCGTGTATATTAAACCATCAGGGAACACACTCTCCTCACTTATACTGTTCACCTGGTTACATGTCCCGTCAGTATTATACAATCAGGGGAACACACCCTCCTCACTTATACTGTTCACCTGGTAACATGTCCCGTGTTTATTAAACCATCAGGGGAACGCACTCTCCTCACTTATACTGTTCACCTGGCAACATGTCCCATCAGAATTAAACAATCAGGGGAACACACTCTCCTCACTTATACTGTTCACCTGGTTACATGTCCCGTCAGTATTATACAATCAGGGGAAAACACTCTCCTCACTTATACTGTTCACCTGGTAACATGTCCAGTGTATATTAAAGCATCAGGGGAACACATTCTCCTCATTTACACTGTTCGCCTGGTGACATGTCCCGTGTGTATTAAACCATCAGGGGAACACAATCTCCTCACTTATACTGTTCACCTGGTAACATGTCCTGTGCATATTTAACAATCAGGGAACACACTCTCCTCACTTATACTGTTCACCTGGTAACATGTCCCGTGTATATTCAACCATCAGGGGAACACACTCTCCTCACTTATACTGTTCATCTGGTAACATGTCCCGTGTATATTCAACCATCAGGGGAACACACTTTCCTCACTTATACTGTTCACCTGGTAACATGTCCTGTGTGCATTAAACAATCAGGGGAACACACTATCCTCACTTATACTGTTCGCCTGGTAACATGTCCAGTGTATATTAAAGCATCAGGGGAACACAATCTCCTCACGTACACTGTTCACCTGGTGACATGTCCTGTGTATATTAAACCATCAGGGGAACACACTCTCCTCACTCACACTGTTCACCTGTTGACATGTCCGTGTATATAAAACCATCAGGGGAACACACTCTCCTCACTTATACTGTTCACCTGGTGACATGTCCCGTGTGTATTAAACAATCAGGGGAACACAATCTCCTCACTTATACTGTTAATCTGGTAACATGTCCCGTGTGTATTAAACCATCAGGGGAACACACTCTCCTCACTTATACTGTTCACCTGGTAACATGTCCTGTGTGCATTAAACAATCAGGGGAACACACTATCCTCACTTATACTGTTCGCCTGGTAACATGTCCAGTGTATATTAAAGCATCAGGGGAACACAATCTCCTCACGTACACTGTTCACCTGGTGACATGTCCTGTGTATATTAAACCATCAGGGGAACACACTCTCCTCACTCACACTGTTCACCTGTTGACATGTCCGTGTATATAAAACCATCAGGGGAACACACTCTCCTCACTTATACTGTTCACCTGGTGACATGTCCCGTGTGTATTAAACAATCAGGGGAACACAATCTCCTCACTTATACTGTTAATCTGGTAACATGTCCCGTGTGTATTAAACCATCAGGGAAACACACTCTCCTCAATTATACGGTTCATCTGGTAACATGTCCCGTGTGTATTCAACCATCAGGGGAACACAATCTCCTCACTTATACTGTTCATCTGGTAACATGTCCCGTGTATATTAAACCATCAGGGGAACACAATCTCCTCACTTATACTGTTCACCTGGTAACATGTCCTGTGCATATTTAACAATCAGGGAACACACTCTCCTCACTTATACTGTTCACCTGGTAACATGTCCCGTGTATATTCAACCATCAGGGGAACACACTCTCCTCACTTATACTGTTCACCTGGTAACATGTCCTGTGTGTATTTAACAATCAGGGGAACACACTCTCCTCACATATACTGTTCACCTGGTAACATGTCCCGTGCATATTAAACCATCAGGGGAAAACACTCTCCTCAGTTATACTGTTCACCTGGTAACATGCCCTGTGTGTATTAAACAATCAGGGGATCACACTCTCCTCACTTATACTGTTCACCTGGTAACATGTCCCGTGTATATTGAAACATCAGGGGATCACACTCTCCTCACTTATCCAGTTCATCTGGTGACATGTCCCGTCAGTATTAAACCATCCAGGGAACACACTCTCCTCACTTATACTGTTCACCTGGTAACATGTCCCGTGTATATTAAGCCATCAGGGGAACACACACTCCTCACTTGTAGTGTTCACCTGGTAACATGTCCCGTGTGTATTAAACAATCAGGGGAACACACTCTCCTCACTTATACTGTTCATCTGGAAACATGTCCCGTGTGTATTAAACAATCAGGGGAACACACTCTCCTCATTTATACTGTTCACTTGGTAACATGTCCCGTGTATATTAAACAATCAGGGGAACACAATCTCCTCTCTTATACTGTTCACCTGGTAACATGTCCCGTGTGTATTAAACAATCAGAGGAACACACTCTCCTCACTTATACTGTTCACCTGGTAACATGTCCCGTGTGCATTAAACAATCAGGGGAACACACTCTCCTCACTTATACTGTTCACCTGGTGACATGTCCTGTGTGTATTAAACAATCAGAGGAACACACTCTCCTCACTTATACTGTTCATCTGGTAACAAGTCCCGTGCGTATTAAACAATCATGGGAACACACTCTCCTCACTTATACTGTTCACCTGGTAACATGTCCCGTGTGTATTAAACAATCAGGGGAACACACTCTCCTCACTTATACTTTTCATCTGGAAACATGTCCCGTGTGTATTAAACAATCAGGGGAACACACTCTCCTCACTTATACTGTTCACCTGGTGACATGTCCCGTGTATATTAAACCATCAGGGGAACACACTCTCCTCACTTACACTGTTCACCTGTTGACATGTCCGTGTATATAAAACCATCAGGGGAACACACTCTCCTCACATATACTGTTCACCTGGTGACATGTCCCGTGTATATTAAACAATCAGGGGAACACAATCTCCTCACTTATCCTGTTCATCTGGTAACATGTCCCGTGTGTATTCAACCATCAGGGGAACACACTCTCCTCACTTAGACTGTTCATTTGGTAACATGTCCCGTGTATATTAAACCATCAGGGGAACACAATCTCCTCACTTATACTGTTCACCTGGTAACATGTCCCGTGCATATTAAACCATCTGGGGAACACACTCTCCTCACTTATACTGTTCACCTGTTGACATGTCCCATGTATATTAAACCATCAGGGGAACACACTCCGCTCTCTTAAACTGTTCACCTGGTAACATGTCCCATGTATATTAAACCATCAGGGGAACACACTCTCCTCACTTATACTGTTCACCTGGTAACATGTCCTGTGCGCATTAAACCATCAGGGGAACACACTCTCCACACTTATACTCTTCACCTGGTAACATGTCCCGTGTAGATTAAACCATCAGGGGAACACACTCTCCTCACTTATACTGTTCACCTGGTGACATGTCCCGTGTGTATTAAACCATCAGGGGAACACACTCTCCTCACTTATACAGTTCACCTGGTGACATGTCCCGCGTGTATTAAACCATCAGGGGAACACACTCTCCTCACTTATACTGTTCATCTGGTAACATTTCCCATGTATATTAAACAATCAGGGGAACACACTCTCCTCACTTATACTGTTCACCTGGTGACATGTCCCGTGTGTATTAAACCATCAGGGGAACACACTCTCCTCACTTATACAGTTCACCTGGTGACATGTCCCGCGTGTATTAAGCAATCAGGGGATCACACTCTCCTCACTTATACTGTTCACCTGGTAACATGTCCCGTGTATATTAAAACATCAGGGGAACACACTCTCCTCACCTATACTGTTCAACTGGTAACATGTCCTGTGTATATTAAACAATCAGGGGAACACAGTCTCCTCATTTATACTGTTCACCTGGTAACATGTCCCGTGTATATTAAACCATCAGGGGAACACACTCTCCTCACTTACACTGTTCACCTGTTGACATGTCCGTGTATATAAAACCATCAGGGGAACACACTCTCCTCACTTATACTGTTCACCTGGTGACATGTCCCGTGTATATTAAACCATCAGGGGAAGAAACTCTCCTCACTTATCCAGTTCATCTGGTAACATGTCCCGTCAGTATTAAACCATCCAGGGAACACACTCTCCTCACTTATACTGTTCACCTGGTAACATGTCCCGTGTATATTAAGCCATCAGGGGAACACACTCTCCTCACTTGTAGTGTTCAACTAGTAACATGTCCTGTGCGCATTAAACAATCAGGGGAACACACTCTCCTCACTTATACTGTTCACCTGGTAACATGTCCTGTGCGCATTAAACCATCAGGGGAACACACTCTCCTCACTTATACTCTTCACCTGGTAACATGTCCCGTGCGTATTAAACAATCATGGGAACACACTCTCCTCACTTATACTGTTCATCTGGAAACATGTCCCGTGTGTATTAAACAATCAGGGGAACACAGTCTCCTCATTTATACTGTTCACCTGGTAACATGTCCCGTGTATATTAAACCATCAGGGGAACACACTCTCCTCACTTACACTGTTCACCTGTTGACATGTACGTGTATATAAAACCATCAGGGGAACACACTCTCCTCACTTATACTGTTCACCTGGTGACATGTCCCGTGTATATTAAACAATCAGGGGAACACAATCTCCTCACTTATCCTGTTCATTTGGTAACATGTCCCGTGTGTATTAAACCATCAGTGGAACACAATCTCCTCACTTATGCTGTTAATCTGGTAACATGTCCCGTGTGTATTAAACCATCAGGGAAACACACTCTCCTCAATTATACGGTTCATCTGGTAACATGTCCCGTGTGTATTCAACCATCAGGGGAACACAATCTCCTCACTTATACTGTTCATCTGGTAACATGTCCCGTGTATATTAAACCATCAGGGGAACACAATCTCCTCACTTATACTGTTCACCTGGTAACATGTCCTGTGTATATTTAACAATCAGGGAACACACTCTCCTCACTTATACTGTTCACCTGGTAACATGTCCCGTGTATATTCAACCATCAGGGGAACACACTATCCTCACTTATACTGTTCACCTGGTAACATGTCCTGTGTGTATTTAACAATCAGGGGAACACACTCTCCTCACATATACTGTTCACCTGGTAACATGTCCCGTGCATATTAAACCATCAGGGGAAAACACTCTCCTCAGTTATACTGTTCACCTGGTAACATGCCCTGTGTGTATTAAACAATCAGGGGATCACACTCTCCTCACTTATACTGTTCACCTGGTAACATGTCCCGTGTATATTAAAACATCAGGGGATCACACTCTCCTCACTTATCCAGTTCATCTGGTAACATGTCCCGTCAGTATTAAACCATTCAGCAAACACACTCTCCTCACTTATACTGATCACCTGGTAACATGTCCCGTGTATATTAAGCCATCAGGGGAACACACACTCCTCACTTGTAGTGTTCACCTGGTAACATGTCCCGTGTGTATTAAACAATCAGGGGAACACACTCTCCTCACTTATACTGTTCATCTGGAAACATGTCCCGTGTGTATTAAACAATCAGGGGAACACACTCTCCTCATTTATACTGTTCACTTGGTAACATGTCCCGTGTATATTAAACAATCAGGGGAACACAATCTCCTCTCTTATACTGTTCACCTGGTAACATGTCCCGTGTGTATTAAACAATCAGAGGAACACACTCTCCTCACTTATACTGTTCACCTGGTAACATGTCCCGTGTGTATTAAACAATCAGGGGAACACACTCTCCTCACTTATACTGTTCACCTGATGACATGTCCCGTGTGTATTAAACAATCAGAGGAACACACTCTCCTCACTTATACTGTTCATCTGGTAACAAGTCCCGTGTGTATTAAACAATCAGGGGAACACACTCTCCTCACTTATACTGTTCACCTGGTGACATGTCCCGTGTATATTAAACCATCAGGGGAACACACTCTCCTCACTTACACTGTTCACCTGTTGACATGTCCGTGTATATAAAACCATCAGGGGAACACACTCTCCTCACATATACTGTTCACCTGGTGACATGTCCCGTGTATATTAAACAATCATGGGAACACAATCTCCTCACTTATCCTGTTCATCTGGTAACATGTCCCGTGTGTATTAAACCATCAGGGGAACACACTCTCCTCACTTATACGGTTCATCTGGTAACATGTCCCGTGTGTATTCAACCATCAGGGGAACACAATCTCCTCACTTATACTGTTCATCTGGTAACATGTCCCGTGTGTATTAAACCATCAGGGGAACACACTCTCCTCACTTAGACTGTTCATCTGGTAACATGTCCTGTGTATATTAAACCATCAGGGGAACACAATCTCCTCACTTATACTGTTCACCTGGTAACATGTCCCGTGCATATTAAACCATCTGGGGAACACACTCTCCTCACTTATACTGTTCACCTGTTGACATGTCCCATGTATTTTAAACCATCAGGGGAACACACTCCGCTCTCTTAAACTGTTCACCTGGTAACATGTCCCATGTATATTAAACCATCAGGGGAACACACTCTCCTCACTTATACTGTTCACCTGGTAACATGTCCTGTGCGCATTAAACCATCAGGGGAACACACTCTCCACACTTATACTCTTCACCTGGTAACATGTCCCGTGTAGATTAAACCATCAGGGGAACACACTCTCCTCACTTATACTGTTCACCTGGTGACATGTCCCGTGTGTATTAAACCATCAGGGGAACACACTCTCCTCACTTATACAGTTCACCTGGTGACATGTCCCGCGTGTATTAAACCATCAGGGGAACACACTCTCCTCACTTATACTGTTCATCTGGTAACATTTCCCATGTATATTAAACAATCAGGGGAACACACTCTCCTCACTTATACTGTTCACCTGGTGACATGTCCCGTGTGTATTAAACCATCAGGGGAACACACTCTCCTCACTTATACTGTTCACCTGGTAACATGTCCCGTCATTATTAAACCATCAGGGGAACACACTCTCCTCACTTATACTCTTCACCTGGTAACATGTCCCGTGTAGATTAAACCATCAGGGGAACACACTCTCCTCACTTATACTGTTCACCTGGTGACATGTCCCGTGTGTATTAAACCATCAGGGGAACACACTCTCCTCACTTATACAGTTCACCTGGTGACATGTCCCGCGTGTATTAAACCATCAGGGGAACACACTCTCCTCACTTATACAGTTCACCTGGTAACATGTCCCGTGTAGATTAAACCATCAGGGGAACACACTCTCCTCACTTATACTCTTCACCTGGTGACATGTCCCGCGTGTATTAAGCAATCAGGGGATCACACTCTCCTCACTTATACTGTTCACCTGGTAACATGTCCCGTGTATATTAAAACATCAGGGGAACACACTCTCCTCACTTATACTGTTCACCTGGTAACATGTCCTGTGTATATTAAACAATCAGGGGAACACAGTCTCCTCATTTATACTGTTCACCTGGTAACATGTCACGTGTATATTAAACCATCAGGGGAACACACTCTCCTCACTTACACTGTTCACCTGTTGACATGTCCGTGTATATAAAACCATCAGGGGAACACACTCTCCTCACTTATACTGTTCACCTGGTGACATGTCCCGTGTATATTAAACCATCAGGGGAAGAAACTCTCCTCACTTATCCAGTTCATCTGGTAACATGTCCCGTCAGTATTAAACCATCCAGGGAACAAAGTCTCCTCACTTATACTGTTCACCTGGTAACATGTCCCGTGTATATTAAGCCATCAGGGGAACACACTCTCCTCACTTATACTGTTCACCTGGTAACATGTCCTGTGCGCATTAAACCATCAGGGGAACACACTCTCCTCACTTATACTCTTCACCTGGTAACATGTCCCGTGCGTATTAAACAATCATGGGAACACACTCTCCTCACTTATACTGTTCACCTGGCAACATGTCCCGTGTGTATTAAACAATCAGGGGAACACACTCTCCTCACTTATACTGTTCATCTGGAAACATGTCCCGTGTGTATTAAACAATCAGGGGAACACAGTCTCCTCATTTATACTGTTCACCTGGTAACATGTCCCGTGTATATTAAACCATCAGGGGAACACACTCTCCTCACTTACACTGTTCACCTGTTGACATGTACGTGTATATAAAACCATCAGGGGAACACACTCTCCTCACTTATACTGTTCACCTGGTGACATGTCCCGTGTATATTAAACAATCAGGGGAACACAATCTCCTCACTTATACTGTTCATCTGGTAACATGTCCCGTGTGTATTAAACCATCAGGGGAACACAATCTCCTCACTTATGCTGTTAATCTGGTAACATGTCCCGTGTGTATTAAACCATCAGGGAAACACACTCTCCTCACTTATACGGTTCATCTGGTAACATGTCCCGTGTGTATTCAACCATCAGGGGAACACACTCTCCTCACTTATACTGTTCACCTGGTAACATGTCCCGTGTATATTAAACCATCAGGGGAACACAATCTCCTCACTTATACTGTTCACCTGGTAACATGTCCTGTGTGTATTTAACAATCAGGGGAACACAATCTCCTCACTTATACTGTTCACCTGGTAACATGTCCCGTATATATTAAACCATCAGGGGAAAACACTCTCCTCACTTATACTGTTCACCTGGTAACATGTCCTGTGTGTATTAAACAATCAGGGGATCACACTCTCCTCACTTATACTGTTCACCTGGTAACATGTCCCGTGTATATTAAAACATCAGGGGAACACACTCTCCTCACTTATACTGTTCACCTGGTAACATGTCCTGTGTATATTAAACCATCAGGGGAAGAAACTCTCCTCACTTATCCAGTTCATCTGGTAACATGTCCCGTCAGTATTAAACCATCCAGGGAACACACTCTCCTCACTTATACTGTTCACTTGGTAACATGTCCCGTGTATATTAAACCATCAGGGGAACACACTCTCCTCAATTGTAGTGTTCACCTGGTAACATGTCCTGTGCGCATTAAACAATCAGGGGAACACACTCTCCTCACTTATACTGTTCACCTGGTAACATGTCCTGTGCGCATTAAACCATCAGGGGAACACACTCTCCTCACTTATACTCTTCACCTGGTAACATGTCCCGTGCGTATTAAACAATCATGGGAACACACTCTCCTCACTTATACTGTTCACCTGGTAACATGTCCCGTGTGTATTAAACAATCAGGGGAACACTCTCTCCTCACTTATACTGTTCACCTGGTAACATGTCCCGTGTGTATTAAACAATCAGGGGAACACACTCTCCTCACTTATACTGTTCACCTGGTAACATGTCCTGTGTGTATTAAACAATCAGGGGAACACACTCTCCTCATTTATACTGTTCACTTGGTAACATGTCCCGTTTATATTAAACAATCAGGGGAAAACAATCTCCTCTCTTATACTGTTCACCTGGTAACATGTCCCGTGTGTATTAAACAATCAGAGGAACACACACTCCTCACATATACTGTTCATCTGATAACAAGTCCCGTGCGTATTAAACAATCATGGGAACACACTGTCCTCACTTATACTGTTCACCTGGTAACATGTCCCGTGTGTATTATACAATCAGAGGAACACACTCTACTCACTTATACTGTTCATCTGGAAACATGTCCCGTGTGTATTAAACAATCAGGGGAACACATTCTCCTCACTTATACTGTTCACCTGGTGACATGTCCCGTGTATATTAAACCATCAGGGGAACACACTCTCCTCACTTACACTGTTCACCTGTTGACATGTCCGTGTATATAAAACCAGCAGGGGAACACACTCTCCTCACTTATACTGTTCACCTGGTGACATGTCCCGTGTATATTAAACAATCAGGGGAACACAATCTCCTCACTTATACTGTTCATCTGGTAACATGTCCCGTGTGTATTAAACCATCAGGGGAACACAATCTCCTCACTTATGCTGTTCATCTGGCAACATGTCCTGTGTGTATTAAACCATCAGGGGATCACACTCTCCTCACTTATACGGTTCATCTGGTAACATGTCCCGTGTGTATTCAACCATCAGGGGAACACAATCTCCTCACTTATACTGTTCATCTGGTAACATGTCCCGTGTGTATTAAACCATCAGGGGAACACACTCTCCTCACTTATACTGTTCATCTGGTAACATGTCCCGTGTATATTAAACCATCAGGGGAACACAATCTCCTCACTTATACTGTTCACCTGGTAACATGTCCCGTGCATATTAAACCATCTGGGGAACACATTCTCCTCACTTATACTGTTCACCTGTTGACATGTCCCATGTATATTAAACCATCAGGGGAACACACTCTGCTCTCTTAAACTGTTCACCTGGTAACATGTCCCATGTATATTAAACCATCAGGGGAACACACTCTCCTCACTTATACTGTTCACCTGGTAACATGTCCTGTGCGCATTAAACCATCAGGGGAACACACTCTCCACACTTATACTCTTCACCTGGTAACATGTCCCGTGTAGATTAAACCATCAGGGGAACACACTCTCCTCACTTATACTGTTCACCTGGTGACATGTCCCGTGTGTATTAAACCATCAGGGGAACACACTCTCCTCACTTATACAGTTCACCTGGTGACATGTCCCGCGTGTATTAAACCATCAGGGGAACACACTCTCCTCACTTATACAGTTCACCTGGTGACATGTCCCGCGTGTATTAAACCATCAGGGGAACACACTCTCCTCACTTATACTGTTCACCTGGTAACATGTCCCGTGTATATTAAACCATCAGGGGAACACAATCTCCTCACTTATACTGTTCACCTGGTAACATGTCCTGTGCGCATTAAACCATCAGGGGAACACACTCTCCACACTTATACTCTTCACCTGGTAACATGTCCCGTGTAGATTAAACCATCAGGGGAACACACTCTCCTCACTTATACTGTTCACCTGGTGACATGTCCCGTGTGTATTAAACCATCAGGGGAACACACTCTCCTCACTTATACAGTTCACCTGGTGACATGTCCCGCGTGTATTAAACCATCAGGGGAACACCCTCTCCTCACTTATACTATTCATCTGGTAACATTTCCCATGTATCTTAAACAATCAGGGGAACACACTCTCCTCACTTATACTGTTCACCTAGTAACATGTCCCGCCTAGATTAAACCATCAGGGGAACACACTCTCCTCACTTATACTGTTCACCTGGTGACATGTCCCGCGTGTATTAAACCATCAGGGGAACACACTCTCCACACTTATACTGTTCACCTGGTGACATGTCCCGTGTGTATTAAACAATCAGGGGAACACACTCTCCTCACTTATACTGTTCACCTGGTGACATGTCACGTGTGTATTAAACAATCAGGGGAACACACTCTCCTCACTTATACTGTTCATGTGGTAACATTTCCCATGTATATTAAACCATCAGGGGAACACACTCTCCACACTTATACTCTTCACCTGGTAACATGTCCCGTGTAGATTAAACCATCAGGGGAACACACTCTCCTCACTTATACTGTTCACCTGGTGACATGTCCCGCGTGTATTAAACCATCAGGGGAACACACTCTCCACACTGATACTGTTCATCTGGTAACATTTCCCATGTATATTAAACAATCAGGGGAACACACTCTCCTCACTTATACTGTTCACCTGGTAACATGTCCCGTGTATATTCAACCATCAGGGGAACACATTCTCCTCACTTATACTGTTCATCTGGTAACATTTCCCGTGTATATTAAACCATCAGGGGAACACACTCTCCTCACTTATACTGTTTATCTGGTAACATGTCCCGTGTGTATTAAACCATCAGGGGAACAAACTCTCCTCATTTATACTGTTCACCTGGTGACATGTCCCGTGTATATAAAATCAGCAGGGGAACACACTCTCCTCACTTATACTGTTCACCTGGCAACATGTCCCGCGTGTATTAAACAATCAGGGGAACACACTCTCCTCACTTACACTGTTCACCTGGTAACATGTCGCATGTATATTAAACCATCAGGGGAACACAGTCTCCTCACTCATACAGTTCATTTGGTGACATGTCCCGTGTGTATTAAACAATCAGGGGAACACACTCTCCTCACTTAAACTTTTCACCTTGTGACATGTCCCGTGTATATTAAACCATCAGGGGAACACACTCTCCTCACTTACACTGTTCACCTGGTAACATGTCCCATGTATATTAAACCATCAGGTGAACACACTCTCCTCACTTATACTGTTCACCTGTTGACATGTCCCATGTATATTAAACCATCAGGGGAACAAACTCTGCTCTCTTAAATTGTTCACCTGGTAACATGTCCCATGTATATTAAACCATCAGGGGAACACAATCTCCTCACTTATACTGTTCACCTGGTAACATGTCCTGTGCGCATTAAACCATCAGGGGAACACACTCTCCACACTTATACTCTTCACCTGGTAACATGTCCCGTGTAGATTAAACCATCAGGGGAACACACTCTCCTCACTTATACTGTTCACCTGGTGACATGTCCCGTGTGTATTAAACCATCAGGGGAACACACTCTCCTCACTTATACAGTTCACCTGGTGACATGTCCCGCGTGTATTAAACCTTCAGGGGAACACACTCTCCTCACTTATACTGTTCACCTGGTAACATGTCCCGTCTAGATTAAACCATCAGGGGAACACACTCTCCTCACTTATACAGTTCACCTGGTGACATGTCCCGCGTGTATTAAACCATCAGGGGAACACACTCTCCTCACTTATACTGTTCACCTGGTAACATGTCCCGTCTAGATTAAACCATCAGGGGAACACACTCTCCTCACTTATACTGTTCACCTGGTAACATGTCCCGTCTAGATTAAACCATCAGGGGAACACACTCTCCTCACTTATACTGTTCACCTGGTGACATGTCCCGCGTGTATTAAACCATCAGGGGAACACACTCTCCTCACTTATACTGTTCACCTGGTTACATGTCACGTGTGTATTAATCAATCAGGGGAACACACTCTCCTCACTTATACTGTTCATCTGGTAACATTTCCCATGTATATTAAACCATCAGGGGAACACACTCTCCACACTTATACTCTTCACCTGGTAACATGTCCCGTGTAGATTAAACCATCAGGGGAACACACTCTCCTCACTTATACTGTTCACCTGGTGACATGTCCCGCGTGTATTAAACCATCAGGGGAACACACTCTCCTCACTTATACTGTTCACCTGGTGACATGTCACGTGTGTATTAAACAATCAGGGGAACACACTCTCCTCACTTATACTGTTCATCTGGTAACATTTCCCATGTATATTAAACAATCAGGGGAACACACTCTCCTCACTTATACTGTTCACCTGGTAACATGTCCCGTGTATATTCAACCATCAGGGGAACACTCTCTCCTCACTTATACTGTTCATCTGGTAACATTTCCCGTGTATATTAAACCATCAGGGGAACACACTCTCCTCACTTATACTGTTTATCTGGTAACATGTCCCGTGTGTATTAAACCATCAGCGGAACAAACTCTCCTCATTTATACTGTTCACCTGGTGACATGTCCCGTGTATATAAAATCAGCAGGGGAACACACTCTCCTCACTTATACTGTTCACCTGGCAACATGTCCCGCGTGTATTAAACAATCAGGGGAACACACTCTCCTCACTTATACTGTTCACCTGGTAACATGTCGCATGTATATTAAACCATCAGGGGAACACAGTCTCCTCACTCATACAGTTCATTTGGTGACATGTCCCGTGTGTATTAAACAATCAGGGGAACACACTCTCCTCACTTAAACTTTTCACCTTGTGACATGTCCCGTGTATATTAAACCATCAGGGGAACACACTCTCCTCACTTACACTGTTCACCTGGTAACATGTCCCATGTATATTAAACCATCAGGTGAACACACTCTCCTCACTTATACTGTTCACCTGGCATCATGTCCCGTGTATATTAAACAATCTGGGGAACACATTCTCCTCACTTATACTGTTCACCTGGTAACATGTCCCGTGTGCATTAAACAATCGGGGAACACACTCTTCTCACTTATACTGTTCACCTGGTGACATGTCCTGTGTGTATTAAACAATCAGAGGAACACACTCTCCTCACTTATACTGTTCATCTGGTAACAAGTCCCGTGCGTATTAAACAATCATGGGAACACACTCTCCTCACTTATACTGTTCACCTGGTAACATGTCCCGTGTGTATTAAACAATCAGGGGAACACACTCTCCTCACTTATACTTTTCATCTGGAAACATGTCCCGTGTGTATTAAACAATCAGGGGAACACACTCTCCTCACTTATACTGTTCACCTGGTGACATGTCCCGTGTATATTAAACCATCAGGGGAACACACTCTCCTCACTTACACTGTTCACCTGTTGACATGTCCGTGTATATAAAACCATCAGGGGAACACACTCTCCTCACATATACTGTTCACCTGGTGACATGTCCCGTGTATATTAAACAATCAGGGGAACACAATCTCCTCACTTATCCTGTTCATCTGGTAACATGTCCCGTGTGTATTCAACCATCAGGGGAACACACTCTCCTCACTTAGACTGTTCATCTGGTAACATGTCCCGTGTATATTAAACCATCAGGGGAACACAATCTCCTCACTTATACTGTTCACCTGGTAACATGTCCCGTGCATATTAAACCATCTGGGGAACACACTCTCCTCACTTATACTGTTCACCTGTTGACATGTCCCATGTATATTAAACCATCAGGGGAACACACTCCGCTCTCTTAAACTGTTCACCTGGTAACATGTCCCATGTATATTAAACCATCAGGGGAACACACTCTCCTCACTTATACTGTTCACCTGGTAACATGTCCTGTGCGCATTAAACCATCAGGGGAACACACTCTCCACACTTATACTCTTCACCTGGTAACATGTCCCGTGTAGATTAAACCATCAGGGGAACACACTCTCCTCACTTATACTGTTCACCTGGTGACATGTCCCGTGTGTATTAAACCATCAGGGGAACACACTCTCCTCACTTATACAGTTCACCTGGTGACATGTCCCGCGTGTATTAAACCATCAGGGGAACACACTCTCCTCACTTATACTGTTCATCTGGTAACATTTCCCATGTATATTAAACAATCAGGGGAACACACTCTCCTCACTTATACTGTTCACCTGGTGACATGTCCCGCGTGTATTAAACCATCAGGGGAACACACTCTCCTCACTTATACTGTTCATCTGGTAACATTTCCCATGTATATTAAACAATCAGGGGAACACACTCTCCTCACTTATACAGTTCACCTGGTGACATGTCCCGCGTGTATTAAGCAATCAGGGGATCACACTCTCCTCACTTATACTGTTCACCTGGTAACATGTCCCGTGTATATTAAAACATCAGGGGAACACACTCTCCTCACCTATACTGTTCACCTGGTAACATGTCCTGTGTATATTAAACAATCAGGGGAACACAGTCTCCTCATTTATACTGTTCACCTGGTAACATGTCCCGTGTATATTAAACCATCAGGGGAACACACTCTCCTCACTTACACTGTTCACCTGTTGACATGTCCGTGTATATAAAACCATCAGGGGAACACACTCTCCTCACTTATACTGTTCACCTGGTGACATGTCCCGTGTATATTAAACCATCAGGGGAAGAAACTCTCCTCACTTATCCAGTTCATCTGGTAACATGTCCCGTCAGTATTAAACCATCCAGGGAACACACTCTCCTCACTTATACTGTTCACCTGGTAACATGTCCCGTGTATATTAAGCCATCAGGGGAACACACTCTCCTCACTTGTAGTGTTCAACTAGTAACATGTCCTGTGCGCATTAAACAATCAGGGGAACACACTCTCCTCACTTATACTGTTCACCTGGTAAAATGTCCTGTGCGCATTAAACCATCAGGGGAACACACTCTCCTCACTTATACTCTTCACCTGGTAACATGTCCCGTGCGTATTAAACAATCATGGGAACACACTCTCCTCACTTATACTGTTCACCTGGCAACATGTCCCGTGTGTATTAAACAATCAGGGGAACACACTCTCCTCACTTATACTGTTCATCTGGAAACATGTCCCGTGTGTATTAAACAATCAGGGGAACACAGTCTCCTCATTTATACTGTTCACCTGGTAACATGTCCCGTGTATATTAAACCATCAGGGGAACACACTCTCCTCACTTACACTGTTCACCTGTTGACATGTACGTGTATATAAAACCATCAGGGGAACACACTCTCCTCACTTATACTGTTCACCTGGTGACATGTCCCGTGTATATTAAACAATCAGGGGAACACAATCTCCTCACTTATCCTGTTCATCTGGTAACATGTCCCGTGTGTATTAAACCATCAGGGGAACACAATCTCCTCACTTATGCTGTTAATCTGGTAACATGTCCCGTGTGTATTAAACCATCAGGGAAACACACTCTCCTCAATTACACGGTTCATCTGGTAACATGTCCCGTGTGTATTCAACCATCAGGGGAACACAATCTCCTCACTTATACTGTTCATCTGGTAACATGTCCCGTGTATATTAAACCATCAGGGGAACACAATCTCCTCACTTATACTGTTCACCTGGTAACATGTCCTGTGTATATTTAACAATCAGGGAACACACTCTCCTCACTTATACTGTTCACCTGGTAACATGTCCCGTGTATATTCAACCATCAGGGGAACACACTCTCCTCACTTATACTGTTCACCTGGTAACATGTCCTGTGTGTATTTAACAATCAGGGGAACACACTCTCCTCACATATACTGTTCACCTGGTAACATGTCCCGTGCATATTAAACCATCAGGGGAAAACACTCTCCTCAGTTATACTGTTCACCTGGTAACATGCCCTGTGTGTATTAAACAATCAGGGGATCACACTCTCCTCACTTATACTGTTCACCTGGTAACATGTCCCGTGTATATTAAAACATCAGGGGATCACACTCTCCTCACTTATCCAGTTCATCTGGTAACATGTCCCGTCAGTATTAAACCATTCAGGGAACACACTCTCCTCACTTATACTGATCACCTGGTAACATGTCCCGTGTATATTAAGCCATCAGGGGAACACACACTCCTCACTTGTAGTGTTCACCTGGTAACATGTCCCGTGTGTATTAAACAATCAGGGGAACACACTCTCCTCACTTATACTGTTCATCTGGAAACATGTCCCGTGAGTATTAAACAATCAGGGGAACACACTCTCCTCATTTATACTGTTCACTTGGTAACATGTCCCGTGTATATTAAACAATCAGGGGAACACAATCTCCTCTCTTATACTGTTCACCTGGTAACATGTCCCGTGTGTATTAAACAATCAGAGGAACACACTCTCCTCACTTATACTGTTCACCTGGTAACATGTCCCGTGTGTATTAAACAATCAGGGGAACACACTCTCCTCACTTATACTGTTCACCTGATGACATGTCCCGTGTGTATTAAACAATCAGAGGAACACACTCTCCTCACTTATACTGTTCATCTGGTAACAAGTCCCGTGTGTATTAAACAATCAGGGGAACACACTCTCCTCACTTATACTGTTCACCTGGTGACATGTCCTGTGTATATTAAACCATCAGGGGAACACACTCTCCTCACTTACACTGTTCACCTGTTGACATGTCCGTGTATATAAAACCATCAGGGGAACACACTCTCCTCACATATACTGTTCACCTGGTGACATGTCCCGTGTATATTAAACAATCATGGGAACACAATCTCCTCACTTATCCTGTTCATCTGGTAACATGTCCCGTGTGTATTAAACCATCAGGGGAACACACTCTCCTCACTTATACGGTTCATCTGGTAACATGTCCCGTGTGTATTCAACCATCAGGGGAACACAATCTCCTCACTTATACTGTTCATCTGGTAACATGTCCCGTGTGAATTAAACCATCAGGGGAACACACTCTCCTCACTTAGACTGTTCATCTGGTAACATGTCCCGTGTATATTAAACCATCAGGGGAACACAATCTCCTCACTTATACTGTTCACCTGGTAACATGTCCCGTGCATATTAAACCATCCGAGGAACACACTCTCCTCACTTATACTGTTCACCTGTTGACATGTCCCATGTTTATTAAACCATCAGGGGAACACACTCCGCTCTCTTAAACTGTTCACCTGGTAACATGTCCCATGTATATTAAACCATCAGGGGAACACACTCTCCTCACTTATACTGTTCACCTGGTAACATGTCCTGTGCGCATTAAACCATCAGGGGAACACACTCTCCACACTTATACTCTTCACCTGGTAACATGTCCCGTGTAGATTAAACCATCAGGGGAACACACTCTCCTCACTTATACTGTTCACCTGGTGATATGTCCCGTGTGTATTAAACCATCAGGGGAACACACTCTCCTCACTTATACAGTTCACCTGGTGACATGTCCCGCGTGTATTAAACCATCAGGGGAACACACTCTCCTCACTTATACTGTTCACCTGGTAACATGTCCCGCGTGTATTAAGCAATCAGGGGATCACACTCTCCTCACTTATACTGTTCACCTGGTAACATGTCCCGTGTATATTAAAACATCAGGGGAACACACTCTCCTCACTTATACTGTTCACCTGGTAACATGTCCTGTGTATATTAAACAATCAGGGGAACACAGTCTCCTCATTTATACTGTTCACCTGGTAACATGTCACGTGTATATTAAACCATCAGGGGAACACACTCTCCTCACTTACACTGTTCACCTGTTGACATGTCCGTGTATATAAAACCATCAGGGGAACACACTCTCCTCACTTATACTGTTCACCTGGTGACATGTCCCGTGTATATTAAACCATCAGGGGAAGAAACTCTCCTCACTTATCCAGTTCATCTGGTAACATGTCCCGTCAGTATTAAACCATCCAGGGAACAAACTCTCCTCACTTATACTGTTCACCTGGTAACATGTCCCGTGTATATTAAGCCATCAGGGGAACACACTCTCCTCACTTATACTGTTCACCTGGTAACATGTCCTGTGCGCATTAAACCATCAGGGGAACACACTCTCCTCACTTATACTCTTCACCTGGTAACATGTCCCGTGCGTATTAAACAATCATGGGAACACACTCTCCTCACTTATACTGTTCACCTGGCAACATGTCCCGTGTATATTAAACCATCAGGGGAACACACTCTCCTCACTTATACTGTTCACCTGGTAACATGTCCCGTGTATATTAAACCAGCAGGGGAACAGGCTCTCCTCACTTATACTGTTCATCTGGTAACATGTCCCGTGTATATTAAACCATCAGGGGAACACATTCTCCTCACTTATACTGTTCATCTGGTAACATGTCCTGTGTATATTAAACCATCAGGGGAACACACTCTCCTCACTTATACTGTTCACCTGGTAACATGTCCCGTGTATATTAAACCATCAGGGGAACACACTCTCCTCACTTATACTGTTCACCTGGTAACATGGACCGTGTAAATTAAACCATCAGGGGAACACACTCTCCTCACATATACTGATCACCTGGTAACATGTCCCGTGTATATTAAACCATCAAGGGAACACACTCTCCTCACTTATACTGTTCACCTGGTAACATGTCCTGTGTATATTAAACCATCAGGGAACACACTCTCCTCACTTATACTGTTCACCTGGTAACATGTCCTGCATATATTAAATCATCAGGGGAACACACTCTCCTCACGTATACAGTTCAGTTGGTGACATGTCCTGTGTTCATTAAACCATCAGGGGAACACACTCTCCTCACTTATACTGTTCACCTGGTAACATGTCCCGTGTGTATTAAACAATCAGGGGAACACTCTCTCCTCATTTATACTGTTCACCTGGTAACATGTCCCGTGTATATTAAACAATCAGGGGAACACAATCTCCTCTCTTATACTGTTCACCTGGTGACATGTCCCGTGTATATTAAACCATCAGGGGAACACACTCTCCTCACTTACACTGTTCACCTGTTGACATGTCCGTGTATATAAAACCATCAGGGGAACACACTCTCCTCACTTATACTGTTCACCTGGTGACATGTCCCGTGTATATTAAACAATCAGGGGAACACAATCTCCTCACTTATACTGTTCATCTGGTAACATGTCCCGTGTGTATTAAACCATCAGGGGAACACAATCTCCTCACTTATGCTGTTAATCTGGTAACATGTCCCGTCAGTATTAAACCATGAGGGGAACACACTCTCCTCACTTATAGTGTTCACCTGGTAACATGTCCCGTGTATATGAAACCAGCAGGGGAACACACTCTCCTCAGTTATACTGTTCACCTGGTAACATGTGCCGTGTATATTAAACCATCAGGGGAACACACTCTCCTCACTTATACTGTTCACCTGGTAACATGTCCCGTGTATATTAAACCATCAGGGGAACACACTCTCCTCACTTATACTGTTCATCTGGTAACATGTCCCGCCTGTATTAAACCATCAGGGGAACAAACTCTCCTCACTTATACTGTTCACCTGGTGACATGTCCCGTGTATATAAAATCATCAGGGGAACTCACTCTCCTCACTTATACTGTTCACCTGGCAACATGTCCCGTGTATATTAAACAATCAGGGGAACACACCCTCCTAACTTACACTGTTCACCTGCTAACATGTCCCATGTATATTAAACCATCAGGGGAACACACTCTCCTCACTTATACTGTTCATCTGGTAACATGTCCCGGCACTATTAAACCATCAGGGGAACACATTCTCCTCACTTGTACTGTTCACCTGGTAACATGTCCTGTGTATATTAAACCATAAGGGGAACACACTCTCCTCACTTATACTGTTCATCTGGTAACATGTCCCGTCAGTATTAAACCATCAGGGGAACACAAGCTCCTCACTTATACTGTTCATCTGGTAACATGTCCCGTCAGTATTGAACCATCAGGGGAACACACTCTCCTCACTTATAGTGTTCACCTGGTAACATGTCCCGTGTATATTAAACCAGCAAGGGAACACACTCTCCTCACTTATACTGTTCACCTGGTAACATGTCCCGTGTATATTAAACCATCAGGGGAACACATTCTCCTCACTTATACTGTTCACATGGTAACATGTCCCGTGTATATTTAACCATCAGGGGAACACTCTCTCCTCACTTATACTGTTCATCTGGTAACATGTCCCCTCAGTATTAAACCATCAGTGGAACACACTCTCTTCAATTATACTGTTCACCTGGTAACATGTCCTGTTTGCATTAAACCATCAGGGGAACACACTCTCCTCACTTATACAGTTCACTTGGTGAAATGTCCCATGCGTATTAAACCATCAGGGGAACACACTCTCCTCACTTAGACTGTTCATCTGGTAACATGTCCCGTGTGTATTAAACAATCAGGGGAACACACTCACCTCACTTACACTGTTCACCTGGTGAAATGTCCCGGGTATATTAAACCATCAGGGGAACACACTCTCCTCAC
Organism: Heterodontus francisci; assembly: GCF_036365525.1. Taxonomy (NCBI): domain Eukaryota; kingdom Metazoa; phylum Chordata; class Chondrichthyes; order Heterodontiformes; family Heterodontidae; genus Heterodontus; species Heterodontus francisci. Next base: position 4,049,993 of record NW_027142345.1, read on the forward strand.
TTACACTGTTCACCTGTTGACATGTCCGTGTATATAAAACCATCAGGGGAACACACTCTCCTCACTTATACTGTTCACCTGGTGACATGTCCCGTGTATATTAAACCATCAGGGGAAGAAACTCTCCTCACTTATCCAGTTCATCTGGTAACATGTCCCGTCATTATTAAACCATCCAGGGAACAAACTCTCCTCACTTATACTGTTCACCTGGTAACATGTCCCGTGTATATTAAGCCATCAGGGGAACACACTCTCCTCACTTATACTGTTCACCTGGTAACATGTCCTGTGCGCATTAAACCATCAGGGGAACACACTCTCCTCACTTATACTCTTCACCTGGTAACATGTCCCGTGCGTATTAAACAATCATGGGAACACACTCTCCTCACTTATACTGTTCACCTGGCAACATGTCCCGTGTATATTAAACCATCAGGGGAACACACTCTCCTCACTTATACTGATCACCTGGTAACATGTCCCGTGTATATTAAACCAGCAGGGGAACAGGCTCTCCTCACTTATACTGTTCATCTGGTAACATGTCCCGTGTATATTAAACCATCAGGGGAACACATTCTCCTCACTTATACTGTTCATCTGGTAACATGTCCTGTGTATATTAAACCATCAGGGGAACACACTCTCCTCACTTATACTGTTCACCTGGTAACATGTCCCGTGTATATTAAACCATCAGGGGAACACACTCTCCTCACTTATACTGTTCACCTGGTAACATGGACCGTGTAAATTAAACCATCAGGGGAACACACTCTCCTCACATATACTGATCACCTGGTAACATGTCCCGTGTATATTAAACCATCAAGGGAACACACTCTCCTCACTTATACTGTTCACCTGGTAACATGTCCTGTGTATATTAAACCATCAGGGAACACACTCTCCTCACTTATACTGTTCACCTGGTAACATGTCCTGCGTATATTAAATCATCAGGGGAACACACTCTCCTCACTTATACAGTTCAGTTGGTGACATGTCCTGTGTTCATTAAACCATCAGGGGAACACACTCTCCTCACTTATACTGTTCACCTGGTAACATGTCCCGTGTGTATTAAACAATCAGGGGAACACTCTCTCCTCATTTATACTGTTCACCTGGTAACATGTCCCGTGTATATTAAACAATCAGGGGAACACAATCTCCTCTCTTATACTGTTCACCTGGTGACATGTCCCGTGTATATTAAACCATCAGGGGAACACACTCTCCTCACTTACACTGTTCACCTGTTGACATGTCCGTGTATATAAAACCATCAGGGGAACACACTCTCCTCACTTATACTGTTCACCTGGTGACATGTCCCGTGTATATTAAACAATCAGGGGAACACAATCTCCTCACTTATACTGTTCATCTGGTAACATGTCCCGTGTGTATTAAACCATCAGGGGAACACAATCTCCTCACTTATGCTGTTAATCTGGTAACATGTCCCGTCAGTATTAAACCATGAGGGGAACACACTCTCCTCACTTATAGTGTTCACCTGGTAACATGTCCCGTGTATATGAAACCAGCAGGGGAACACACTCTCCTCAGTTATACTGTTCACCTGGTAACATGTGCCGTGTATATTAAACCATCAGGGGAACACACTCTCCTCACTTATACTGTTCACCTGGTAACATGTCCCGTGTATATTAAACCATCAGGGGAACACACTCTCCTCACTTATACTGTTCATCTGGTAACATGTCCCGCCTGTATTAAACCATCAGGGGAACAAACTCTCCTCACTTATACTGTTCACCTGGTGACATGTCCCGTGTATATAAAATCATCAGGGGAACTCACTCTCCTCACTTATACTGTTCACCTGGCAACATGTCCCGTGTATATTAAACAATCAGGGGAACACACCCTCCTAACTTACACTGTTCACCTGGTAACATGTCCCATGTATATTAAACCATCAGGGGAACACACTCTCCTCACTTATACTGTTCATCTGGTAACATGTCCCGGCACTATTAAACCATCAGGGGAACACATTCTCCTCACTTGTACTGTTCACCTGGTAACATGTCCTGTGTATATTAAACCATAAGGGGAACACACTCTCCTCACTTATACTGTTCATCTGGTAACATGTCCCGTCAGTATTAAACCATCAGGGGAACACAAGCTCCTCACTTATACTGTTCATCTGGTAACATGTCCCGTCAGTATTGAACCATCAGGGGAACACACTCTCCTCACTTATAGTGTTTACCTGGTAACATGTCCCGTGTATATTAAACCAGCAAGGGAACACACTCTCCTCACTTATACTGTTCACCTGGTAACATGTCCCGTGTATATTAAACCATCAGGGGAACACATTCTCCTCACTTATACTGTTCACATGGTAACATGTCCCGTGTATATTTAACCATCAGGGGAACACTCTCTCCTCACTTATACTGTTCATCTGGTAACATGTCCCCTCAGTATTAAACCATCAGTGGAACACACTCTCTTCAATTATACTGTTCACCTGGTAACATGTCCTGTTTGCATTAAACCATCAGGGGAACACACTCTCCTCACTTATACAGTTCACTTGGTGAAATGTCCCATGCGTATTAAACCATCAGGGGAACACACTCTCCTCACTTAGACTGTTCATCTGGTAACATGTCCCGTGTGTATTAAACAATCAGGGGAACACACTCACCTCACTTACACTGTTCACCTGGTGAAATGTCCCGGGTATATTAAACAATCAGGGGAACACACTCTCCTCAATTATACTGTTCACCTGGTAACATGTCCTGTGTTCATTAAACCATCAGGGGAACACACTCTCCTCACTTATACTGTTCATCTGGTAACATGTCCCGTCAGTATTGAACCATCAGGGGAACACTCTCTCCTCACTTATACTGTTCATCTGGTAACATGTCCCCTCAGTATTAAACCATCAGTGGAACACACTCTCTTCAATTATACTGTTCACCTGGTAACATGTCCTGTTTGCATTAAACCATTAGGGGAACACACTCTCCTCACTTATACAGTTCACTTGGTGAAATGTCCCATGCGTATTAAACCATCAGGGGAACACACTCTCCTCACTTGTACTGTTCACCTGTTGACATGTCCCGGGTATATTAAACAATCAGGGGAACAAACTCTCCTCACTTATACTTTTCAGTGGGTTACATGTCCCGTGCGTATTAAACAATCAGGGGAACACACTCTCCTCACTTATACTGTTTTCCTGGTAACATGTCCCGTGTATATTAAACCATCAGGGGAACACACTCGCCTCACATTTTCTGTTCACCTGGTAACATGTCCTGTGTATATTAAACCATCAGGGAACACACTCTCCTCACTAATACTGCTCACCTGGTAACATGTCCCATGTATATTAAACCATCAGGGGAACACACTCTCCTCACTTAAACATTTCACCTGTTGACATGCCCCGTGTGTATTAAACATTCAGGGAACACACTCTCCTCACTTATACTGTTCACCTGGCAACATGTCCCGTGTGTATTAAACAATCAGGGGAACACACTCTCCTCACTTATACTGTTCACCTGGTAACATGTCCCGTGTATATTTAACCATCAGAGGAACACACTCCCCTCACATATACTGTTCCCCTGGTAACATGTCCTGTGTATATTAAACCATAAGGGGAACACACTCTCCTCACTTATACTGTTCACCTGGTAACATGTACCGTGTATATTAAACCATCAGGGAACACACTCTCCTCACTTATACTGTTCACCTGGTAACATGTCCTGTGTATATTAAATAATCAGGGGAACACACTCTCCTCACTGAGAGTGTTCACCTGGTAACATGTCCCCTCAGTATTAAACCATCAGTGGAACACACTCTCCTCAATTATACTGTTCACCTGGTAACATGTCCTGTGTTCATTAAACCATCAGGGGAACACACTTTCTTCAATTATACTGTTCACCTGGTAACATGTCCTGTTTGCATTAAACCATCAGGGGAACACACTCTCCTCACTTATACTGTTCACTTGGTGAAATGTCCCATGCGTATTAAACCATCAGGGGAACACACTCACCTCACTTATACTGTTCACCTGGTGAAATGTCCCGTGCGTATTAAACAATCAGGGGAACGCACTCTCCTCACTTATACTGTTTTCCTGCTAACATGTCCCGTGTATATTAAACCATCAGGGGAACACACTCGCCTCACTTTTTCTGTTCACCTGGTGACATGTCCCGTGTGCATTAAACAATCAGGGGACACCCTCTCCTCACTAATACTGCTCACCTGGTAACATGTCCCATGTATATTAAACCATCAGGGGAACACACTCTCCTCACTTATACTGTTCACCTGGCAACATGTCCCGTGTGTATTAAACAATCAGGGGAACACACTCTCCTCACTTATACTGTTCACCTGGCAACATGTCCCGTGTGTATTAAACAATCAGGGGAACTCACTCTCCTCACTTATAATGTTCACCTGGTAACATGTCCCGTGTATATTAAACCATCAGGGGAACACACTCCCCTCACATATACTGTTCACCTGGTAACATGTCCTGTGTATATTAAACTATAAGGGGAACACACTCTCCTCACTTATACTGTTCACCTGGTAACATGTCCTGTGCGTATTAAATCATCAGGGGAACACACTCTCCTCACTGAGAGTGTTCACCTGGTAACATGTCCCCTCAGTATTAAACCATCAGGGGAACACACTCTCCTCACTTATACTGTTCACCTGGTAACATGTCCCGTGTGTATTAAACCATCAGGGGAAAGCACTCTCCTCACTTATACTGTTCACCTGGTAACATGTCCCGTGTATATTAAACCATCAGGGGAACACACTCTCCTCACTTCTACTGTTCATCTGGTAACATGTCCCCTCAGTATTAAACCATCAGTGGAACACACTCTCTTCAATTATACTGTTCACCTGGTAACATGTCCTGTTTGCATTAAACCATCAGGGGAACACACTCTCCTCACTTATACTGTTCACCTGTTGACATGTCCCGGGTATATTAAACAATCAGGGGAACTCACTCTCCTCACTTATACTGTTCACCTGGTATCATGTCCTGTGTATACTAAACCATCAGGGGAAAACACACACCTCACTTATACTGTTCACCTGGTGAAATGTCCCGTCTATATTAAACCATCAGGGGAACACACTCTCCTCACTTTTTCTGTTCACCTGGTGACATGTCCCGTGTGCATTAAACAATCAGGGGAACACGCTCTCCTCACTAATACTGCTCACCTGGTAACATGTCCCATGGATATTAAACCATCAGGGGAACACACTCTCCTCACTTAAACATTTCACCTGTTGACATGTCCCGTGTGTATTAAACAATCAGGGGAACACACTCTCCTCACTTATACTGTTCACCTGGCAAAATGTCCCGTGTGTATTAAACAATCAGGGGAACACATCTCCTCACTTATACTGTTCACCTGGCAACATGTCCCGTGTGTATTAAACCATCAGGGGAACACACTCTCCTCACTTATACTGTTCATCTGGTAACATGTCCCGTCAGTATTAAACCATCAGGGGAACACACTCTCCTCACTTATACTGTTCATCTGGTAACATGTCCCGTCAGTATTGAACCATCAGGGGAACACACTCTCCTCACTTATAGTGTTCACCTGGTAACATGTCCCGTGTATATTAAACCATCAGTGGAACACACTTTCTTCAATTATACTGTTCACCTGGTAACATGTCCTGTTTGCATTAAACCATCAGGGGAACACACTCACCTTACTTATACTGTTCACCTGGTGAAATGTCCCGTGCGTATTAAACAATCAGGGGAACGCACTCTCCTCACTTATACTGTTTTCCTGCTAACATGTCCCGTGTATATTAAACCATCAGGGGAACACACTCTCCTCACTTATACTGTTCACCTGGCAACATGTCCCGTGTGTATTAAACAATCAGGGGAACACACTCTCCTCACTTATACTGTTCACCTGGCAACATGTCCCGTGTGTATTAAACAATCAGGGGAACTCACTCTCCTCACTTATAATGTTCACCTGGTAACATGTCCCGTGTATATTAAACCATCAGGGGAACACACTCCCCTCACATATACTGTTCACCTGGTAACATGTCCTGTGTATATTAAACTATAAGGGGAACACACTCTCCTCACTTATACTGTTCACCTGGTAACATGTCCTGTGCATATTAAATCATCAGGGGAACACACTCTCCTCACTGAGAGTGTTCACCTGGTAACATGTCCCCTCAGTATGAAACCATCAGGGGAACACACTCTCCTCACTTATACTGTTCACCTGGTAACATGTCCCGTGTGTATTAAACCATCAGGGGAAAGCACTCTCCTCACTTATACTGTTCACCTGGTAACATGTCCCGTGTATATTAAACCATCAGGGGAACACACTCTCCTCACTTCTACTGTTCATCTGGTAACATGTCCCCTCAGTATTAAACCATCAGTGGAACACACTCTCTTCAATTATACTGTTCACCTGGTAACATGTCCTGTTTGCATTAAACCATCAGGGGAACACACTCTCCTCACTTATACAGTTCACTTGGTGAAATGTCCCATGCGTATTTAACCATCAGGGGAACACACTCTCCTCACTTATACTGTTCACCTGTTGACATGTCCCGGGTATATTAAACAATCAGGGGAACTCACTCTCCTCACTTATACTGTTCACCTGGTATCATGTCCTGTGTATACTAAACCATCAGGGGAAAACACACACCTCACTTATACTGTTCACCTGTTGAAATGTCCCGTCTATATTAAACCATCAGGGGAACACACTCTCCTCACTTTTTCTGTTCACCTGGTGACATGTCCCGTGTGCATTAAACAATCAGGGGAACACGCTCTCCTCACTAATACTGCTCACCTGGTAACATGTCCCATGGATATTAAACCATCAGGGGAACACACTCTCCTCACTTAAACATTTCACCTGTTGACATGTCCCGTGTGTATTAAACAATCAGGGGAACACACTCTCCTCACTTATACTGTTCACCTGGCAAAATGTCCCGTGTGTATTAAACAATCAGGGGAACACACTCTCCTCACTTATACTGTTCATCTGGCAACATGTCCCGTCAGTATTAAACCATCAGGGGAACACACTCTCCTCACTTATACTGTTCATCTGGTAACATGTCCCGTCAGTATTAAACCATCAGGGGAACACACTCTCCTCACTTATACTGTTCACCTGGTGACATGTCGCGTGTGTATTAAACAATCAGGGGAACACACTCTCCTCACTTATACTGTTCACTTGGTAACATGTCCCGTCAGTATTAAACCATCAGGGGAACACACTCTCCTCACTTATACTGTTCACCTGGCAACATGCCCCGTGTATATTAAGCAATCAGGGGAACAAATTCTCCTCACTTATATAGTTCACTTGGTGACAAGTCCTGTGCATATTAAACAATCAGGGGAACACATTCTCCTCACATATAATGTTCACCTGGTAACATGTCCCGTGTATATAAAACCATCAGGGGAACACACTCTCCTCACTTATACTGTTCACCTGGTAACATGTCCTGTGTGCATTAAACCATCAGGGGAACACACTCTCCTCACTTATACAGTTCATTTGGTGACATGTCTCGGGTTTATTAAACAACCAGGGGAACACACTCTCCTCACTTATACTGTTCACCTGGTAACATGTCCCATGTATATTAAACCATCAGGGGAACACACTCTCCTCACTTATACTGTTCACCTGGTAACATGTCCTGTGTGCATTAAACCATCAGGGGAACACACTCTCCTCACTTATACAGTTCATTTGGTGACATGTCCCGTGTGTATCAAACAATCAGGGGAACACAATCTCCGCACTTATACTGTTCACCTGGCAACATGTCCCGTGTATATTAAACAATCAGGGGAACACATTCTCCTCACTTATGCAGTTCACTTGGTGACATGTCCTGTGCGTATTAAACAATCAGGGGAACACAATCTCCTCACTTATACTCTTCACCTGGTAACATGTCCCGTGTATATTAAACCATCAGGGGAACACACTCTCCTCACTTATACTGTTCACCTGGTAACATGTCCTGTGTGCATTAAACCATCAGGGGAACACACTCTCCTCACTTATACAGTTCATTTGCTGACATGTCCCGTGTGTATTAAACCATCAGGGGAACTCAAGCTCCTCACTTATACTGTTCATCTGGTAACATGTCCCGTCAGAATTAAACCATCAGGGGAACACACTCTCCTCACTTATAGTGTTCACCTGGTAACATGTTCCGTGTATATTAAATCAGCAGGGGAACACACTCTCCTCACTTATACTGTTCACCTGGTAACATGTCCCGATTATATTAAACCATCAGGGGAACACACTCTCCTCACTTATACTGTTCACCTGGCATCATGTCCCGTGTATATTGAACAATCAGGGGAACACACTCTCCTCACTTACATTGATCACCTGGTAACTTGTCCCGTGTATATTAAACCATCAGGGGAACACACTCTCCTCACTTATACTGTTCACCTGGTAACATGTCCCGAGTATATTAAACCATCATGGGAACACACTCTCCTCACTTATACTGTTCACCTGGTAACATGTCCCGTGTATATTAAACCATCAGGGGAACACACTCTCCTCACTTATACTGTTCACCTGGTAACATGTCCCGATTATATTAAACCATCAGGGGAACACACTCTCCTCACTTATAATGTTCACCTGGCATCATGTCCCGTGTATATTAAACAATCAGGGGAACACATTCTCCTCACTTACATTGTTCACCTGGTAACTTGTCCCGTGTATATTAATCCATCAGGGGAACACACTCTCCTCACTTATACTGTTCACCTGGTAACATGTCCCGAGTATATTAAACCATCATGGGAACACACTCACCTCACTTATACTGTTCAACTGGTTACATGTTCTGTGTATATTAAAGCATCAGGGGAACACACTCTCCTCACTTATACTGTTCATCTGGTAACATGTCCCGTGTATATTAAACCATCAGGGGAACACACTCTCCTCACTTATACTGTTCACCTGGTTAAATGTTCTGTGTATATTAAAGCATCAGGGGAACACACTCTCCTCACTTATACTGTTCATCTGGTAACATGTCCCGTGTATATTAAACCATCAGGGGAACACACTCTCCTCACGTATGCTGTTCACCTGGTTACATGTCCTGTGTATATTAAACCATCAGGGGAACACACTCTCCTCACTTATACTGTTCACCTGGGATCATATCCCGTGTATATTAAACCATCAGGGGAACACATTCTCTTCACTTATACTGTTCACCTTATGACATGTCCCGTGTATATTAAACCATCAGGGGAACACATTCTCCTCACTTATACTGTTCACCTGGTAACATGCCCCGTGCGTATTAAACCATCAAGGGAACACACTCTCCTCACTTATACTGTTCACCTGGTAACATGTCCCGTGTGTATTAAACCATCAGGGGAACACATTCTCCTCACATACACTGTTCACCTGGTAACATGTCCTGTGTATATTAAACCATCAGGGGAACACACTCTCCTCACTTGTTCTATTCATCTGGTGACATGTCCTGTGTATATTAAACCAACAGGGGAACACAATCTCCTCTCTTATATTGTTCACCTGGTGACATGTCCTGTCAGTATTAAACCATCAGGGGAACATACTATCCTCACTTACACTTTTCACCAGGTGACATGTCCCATGTGTATTAAACCATCAGGGGAACACACTCTCCTCAATTATACTGTTCACCTGGTGACATGTCCCGAGTGCATTAAACATTCAGGGGAAGACACTCTCCTCACTTATACTGTTCACCTGGTAACATGGCCGTGTATGGTAAACCATCAGGTGAACACACTCTCCTAAGTTATACTCTTCACCTGGTGACATGTCCCGTGTGCATAAAACCATCTGGGGAACACACTCTCCTCACTTACACTGTTCACCTATTGACTTGTCCCATGTGCATAAAACCATCAGGGGAACACACTCTCCTCACTTTTTCTGTTCATCTGGTAACATGTCCCGTGCGTATTAAACCATCAGGGGAACACACTCTCCTCACATACAGTGTTCACCTGGTGACATGTCCCGTGTATGGTAAACCATCAGGGGAACAAACTCTCCTCACTTATACTCTTCACCTGGTGACATGTCCCGTGTGCATAAAACCATCAGGGGAACACACTCTCCTCACTTATACTCTTCACCTGGTAACATGTCCTGTGTATATTAACCCATCAGGTGAACACACTCTCCTCACATATAATGTTCACCTGGTAACATGTCCCTTGTATATTAAACCATCAGGGGAACACACTCTCCTCACTTATACTGTTCACCTGGTGACATGTCCGTGTATATTAAACCATCAGGGGAACACACTCTGCTCACTGATACTGTTCACCTGGTGACATGTCGAGCGTATATTAAACCATCAGGGGAACACACTCTCCTCACTTATACTGTTCACCTGGTAACATGTCCCGTGTATATTTTACAATCAGGGGAACACAATCTCCTCACTTATACTGTTCACCTGGTAACATGTCCCGTGTATATTAACCCATCAGGTGAAAACACTCTCCTCACATATAATGTTCACCTGGTAACATGTCCTGTGTATATTAAACCATCAGGGGAACACACTTATACTGTTCACCTGGTTACGTGTCCCGTGAGCATTAAACAATCAGGAGAAACATACTCTCCTCACTTATAATGTTCACCTGGTAACATGTCCTGTGTATATTAAACCATCAGCGGAACACACTGTCCTCACTTATACTGTTCACCTGGTAACATGTCCCGTGTGTATTAAACCATCAGGGGAACACACTCTCCTCACTTATACTGTTCACTTGGTAACATGTCCTGTCTATATTAAACCATCAGGGGAACACACTCTCCTCACTTATACTGTTCAACTGGTAACATGTCCTGTGTATATTAAACCATCAGGGGAACACACTCTCCTCACTTATACTGTTCACCTGGTAACATGTCCTGTGTATATTAAACCATCAGGGGAACACACTCTCCTCACTTATACTGTTTAACTGGTAACATGTCCTGTGTATATTAAACCATCAGGGGAACACACTCTCCTCACTTATACTGTTCACCTGGTAACATGTCCTGTGTATATTAAACCATCAGTGGAACACACTCTCCTCACTAATACTGTTCACCTGGTAACATGTCCTGTGTATATTAAACCATCAGGGGAACACACTCTCCTCACATATACTGTTCACCTGGTAACATGTCCTGTGTATATTAAACCATCAGGGGAACACACTCTCCTCACTTATACTGTTTACCTGGTAACATGTCCTGTGTATATTAAACGATCACGGGTACACACTCTCCTCACTTATACTGTTTACCTGGTAACATGTTCTGCGTGTATTAAACCATCAGGGGAACACATTCTCCGCACTTACACTGTTCACCTGGTAACATGTCCTGTGTATATTAAACCATCAGGGGAACACACTGTCCTCACTGAATCTGTTCACCTGGTAACATGTCCTGTGTGCATTAAGCAATCAGGGGAACACACTCTCCTCACTTATACTGATCACCAGGTAACATGTCCCGTGTGCAGTAAACCAACATGGGAACACACTCGCCTCACTTATACTGTTCACCTGGTAACATGTCCCGTGTACATTAAACTAACAGGGGAACACACTCGCCTCACTTATCCTGTTCACTTGTTAACATGTCCCGTGCGTATTAAACCATCAGGGTAACACACTCTCCTCACTTATACTATTCATCTGGTAACATGTCCCGTGCATATTAAACCATCAGGGGAACACATTGCCCTCACTTATACTGTTCACCTGGTGACAAGTCCCGTGTATATTTAACAATCAGGGGATCACTCTCTCCTCACTTATACTGTTCACCTGGTGACATGTCCTGTGTATATTAAACCATCAGGGGAAAACATTCTCCTCACTTATACTGTTCACCTGGTGACATGTCCAATGTGTATTAAACCATCAGGGGAAAACATTCTCCTCACTTATACTGTTCACCTGGTGACATGTCCCGTCAGTATTAAATCATGAGGGGAACACACTCTCCACACTTATACTGTTCACCTGATAAAATGTCCTGTGTATATTAAACCATCAGGGGAACACACTCTCCTCACTTATACTGTTCACCTGGTGACATGTCCCATCAGTATTAAACCATCAGGGGAACACACTCTCCACACTTATACTGTTCACCTGATAACATGTCCTGTGTATATTAAACCATCAGGGGAACACACTCTCCTCACTTATACTGTTCACCTGGTAACATGTCCCATCAGTATTAAACCATCAGGGGAACACACTCTCCACACTTATACTGTTCACCTGATAACATGTCCTGTGTATATTAAACCATCAGGGGAACACACTCTCCTCACTTATACTGTTCACGTGGTAACATGTCCCATCAGTATTAAACCATCAGGGGAACACACTCTCCTCACTTATACTGTTCACCTGGTAACATGTCCCTTGTATATTAACCCATCAGGGGAATACATTCTCCTCGCTTATACTGTTCACCTACTAACATGTCCCGTGTATATTGAACCATTAGGGGAACACACTCTCCTCACTTCTACTGTTCACCTGGTAACATGTCCCGTGTATATTAAACCATCAGGGGAACACATTCTCCTCACTTATACTGTTCAAATGGTAACATGTCCCGTGTATATTAAACCATCAGGGGAACTCACTCTCCTCACTTATACTGTTCACCTGGTAACATGTCCTGTGTATAATAAACCATCAGGGCAACACACTCTCCTCACTTATACTCTTCACCTGTTGACATGTCGTGTGTTTTAAACCATCAGGGGAACACACTCCTCACTTATACTGTTCACTTGGTGACATGTCCCGTGTGTATTAAACAATCAGGGGAACACACTCTCCTCACTTATACTGTTCACCTGGTAACATGTCCCGTGTGTATTAAACAATCAGGGGAACACACTCTCCTCACTTATACTGTTCACTTGGTGACATGTCCCGTGTGTATTAAACAATCAGGGGAACACACTCTCCTCACTTATACTCTTCACCTGTTGACATGTCGTGTGTTTTAAACCATCAGGGGAACTCACTCTCCTCCCTTTTCTGTTCACCTGGTAACATGTCCCGTGTGTATTAAACAATCAGGGGAACACACTAAGCTCACTTATACTGTTCACCTGTTGACATGTCTTGTGTGTATTAAACCATCAGGGGAACTCACTGTCCTCACTTATACTGTTCACCTGGTAATAAGTCCCGTGTATATTAAACCATCAGGGGAAAGCACTCTCCTCACTTATACTGTTCACCTGGCAACGTGTCCCGTGTATATTAAACCATCAGGGGAACACACTCTCCTCACTTATACTGTTCACCTGTTTACATGTCCCGTGTAGATGAAAACAACAGGGGAACACATTCTCCTCACTGATACTGTTCACCTGCTAACATGTCCCGTGTGTATTAAACCATCAGGGGAACACACTCTCCTCACTTAAACTGCTCACCTGTAACATCTCCCGTGTGTATTAAACAATCAGGGGAACACACTCTCCTCACTTATACTGTTCACGTTGTAACATGTCCCGTGTATATTAAACCATCAGGGGAACACACTCTCCTCACTTATACTGTTCACCAGATAACATGTCCCGTGTATACTAAACCGTCAGGGGAACACATTCTCCTCACTTATACTGTTCACCTGCTAACATGTCCCGCGTATATTGAACCATCAGGGGAAAACAGTCTCCTCACTTATACTGTTCACCTGGGAACATGTCCCGTGTATATTAAACCATCAGTGGAACACACTCTCCTCACTTATACTGTTCACCTCGTAACATGTCCCGTGTCTATTATACCATCAGGGGAACACACTCTCCTCACTTATATTGTTCCCCTGGTAACATGTCCCGTGTATATTAAACCATCAGGGGAAAGGACTCTCCTCACTTATACTGTTCACCTGGTAACATGTCCCGTTTATATTAAACCATCAGGGGAACACACTCTCCTCATTTAGACTGTTCACCTGATGACATGTCCCGGGTATATTAAACAATCAGGGGAACTCACTCTCCTCACTTATACTGTTCACCTGGTAACATGTCCTATGTATATTAAACCATCAGGGGCACACACTCTCCTCACTTATACTGTTCACCTGGTAACATGTCGCGTTTATATTAAACCATCAGAGGAACTCACTCTCCTCACTTATACTGTTCACCTGGTAACATGTCCCGTGTATATTAAACCATCAGGGGAACACACTCTCTTCACTTATACTGTTCACCTGGTAACATGTCCCGTGTATATTAAACCATCAGGGGAACACACTCTCCTCACTTATACTGTTCACCTGGTAACATGTCCCGTGTATATTAAACCATCAGGGGAACACACTCTCTTCACTTATACTGTTCACCTGGTAACATGTCGCGTTTATATTAAACCATCAGAGGAACTCACTCTCCTCACTTATACTCTTCACCTGGTGACACGTCCCGTCAGTATTAAACAATCATTGGATCACACTCTCCTCACTTATGCTGTTCACCTGGTAACATGTCCCGGGTGTATTAAACCATCAGGTGAACACACTCTCCTCACTTATACTCTTCACCTGGTGACACGTCCCGTCAGTATTAAACAATCATTGGATCACACTCTCCTCACTTATGCTGTTCACCTGGTAACATGTCCCGGGTGTATTAAGCCATCAGGTGAACACACTCTACTCACTTATACTGTTCACCTGGTAACATGTCCCGTGTATATTAAACCATCAGGGGAAAGCCCTCTCCTCACTTATACTGTTCATGTGGTAATAAGTCCCATGTATATTAAACCATCAGGGGAACACGCTCTCCTCACTTATACTGTTCACCTGGTGACATGTCCCGTATATATTTAACAATCAGGGGAACACACTCTCCTCACTTATACTGTTCACCTGTTTACATGTCCCGTGTAGATGAAAACAACAGGGGAACACATTCTCCTCACTGATACTGTTCACCTGCTAACATGTCCCGTGTGTATTAAACCATCAGGGGAACACACTCTCCTCACTTAAACTGCTCACCTGTAACATCTCCCGTGTGTATTAAACAATCAGGGGAACACACTCTCCTCACTTATACTGTTCACGTTGTAACATGTCCCGTGTATATTAAACCATCAGGGGAACACACTCTCCTCACTTATACTGTTCACCAGATAACATGTCCCGTGTATACTAAACCGTCAGGGGAACACATTCTCCTCACTTATACTGTTCACCTGCTAACATGTCCCGCGTATATTGAACCATCAGGGGAAAACAGTCTCCTCACTTATACTGTTCACCTGGGAACATGTCCCGTGTATATTAAACCATCAGTGGAACACACTCTCCTCACTTATACTGTTCACCTCGTAACATGTCCCGTGTCTATTATACCATCAGGGGAACACACTCTCCTCACTTATATTGTTCCCCTGGTAACATGTCCCGTGTATATTAAACCATCAGGGGAAAGGACTCTCCTCACTTATACTGTTCACCTGGTAACATGTCCCGTTTATATTAAACCATCAGGGGAACACACTCTCCTCATTTAGACTGTTCACCTGATGACATGTCCCGGGTATATTAAACAATCAGGGGAACTCACTCTCCTCACTTATACTGTTCACCTGGTAACATGTCCTATGTATATTAAACCATCAGGGGCACACACTCTCCTCACTTATACTGTTCACCTTGTAACATGTCCCGTGTATATTAAACCATCAGGGGAACACACTCTCCTCACTTATAGTGCTCACCTGGTAACATGTCGCGTTTATATTAAACCATCAGAGGAACTCACTCTCCTCACTTATACTGTTCACCTGGTAACATGTCCCGTGTATATTAAACCATCAGGGGAACACACTCTCTTCACTTATACTGTTCACCTGGTAACATGTCCCGTGTATATTAAACCATCAGGGGAACACACTCTCCTCACTTATACTGTTCACCTGGTAACATGTCCCGTGTATATTAAACCATCAGGGGAACACACTCTCTTCACTTATACTGTTCACCTGGTAACATGTCGCGTTTATATTAAACCATCAGAGGAACTCACTCTCCTCACTTATACTCTTCACCTGGTGACACGTCCCGTCAGTATTAAACAATCATTGGATCACACTCTCCTCACTTATGCTGTTCACCTGGTAACATGTCCCGGGTGTATTAAACCATCAGGTGAACACACTCTCCTCACTTATACTCTTCACCTGGTGACACGTCCCGTCAGTATTAAACAATCATTGGATCACACTCTCCTCACTTATGCTGTTCACCTGGTAACATGTCCCGGGTGTATTAAGCCATCAGGTGAACACACTCTACTCACTTATACTGTTCACCTGGTAACATGTCCCGTGTATATTAAACCATCAGGGGAAAGCCCTCTCCTCACTTATACTGTTCATGTGGTAATAAGTCCCATGTATATTAAACCATCAGGGGAACACGCTCTCCTCACTTATACTGTTCACCTGGTGACATGTCCCGTATATATTTAACAATCAGGGGAACACACTCTCCTCACTTATACTGTTCACCTGGTAAAATGTCCCGTGTATATTAAACCATCAGGGGAAAGCCCTCTCCTCACTTGTACTGTTCACCTGGTAACATGTCCCGTGTATATTAAACCATCAGGGGAAAGCCCTCTCCTCACTTATACTGTTCATGTGGTAATAAGTCATGTGTATATTAAACCATCAGGGGAACACACTCTCCTCACTTGTACTGTTCACCTGGTGACATGTCCCGTATATATTTAACAATCTGGGGAACACACTCTCCTCACTTATACTGTTCACCTGGCAACATGTCCCGTGTTTATTAAACCATCAGGGGAACACACTCTCTTCATATATACTGTTCACCTGGTAACATGTCCCGTGAGTATTAAACAATAAGGGGAACACACTCTCCTCACTTATACTGTTCACCTGGTAACATGTCCCCTGTATATTAAACCATCAGGGGAACACATTCTCCTCACTTATACTGTTCACGTGGTAACATGTCCCGTGTGTATTAAACGATCAGGGGAAAGCCCTCTCCTCGCTTATTCTGTTCACCTGCTAACATGTCCCGTGTATATTAAACCATCAGGGGAACACATTATCCTCAATTATACTGTTCACCTGGTAACATGTCCCGTGTATATTATACCATCAGGGGAACACACTGTCCTCACTTATACTGTTCACCTGGTAACAGGTCCCGTGTATATTAAACCATCAGGGGAACACATTCCCCTCACTTATACTGTTCACCTGCTAACATGTCCCGTGTATATTAAACCGTCAGGGGAACTCACTCTCCTCACTTATACTGTTCACCTGGTATCATGTCCTGTGTATATTAAACCATCAGGGGAACACACTCTCCTCACTTATACTGTTCACCTGTTGACATGTCATGTGTTTTAAACCATCAGGGGAACACACTCTCCTCACTTACACTGTTCACCTGGTGACATGTCCCGTGTGTATTAAACCATCAAGCGAACTCACTGTCCTCACTTATACTGTTCACCTGGGAACATGTCCCGTGTATATTAAACCATCAGGGGAAAGCCCTCTCCTCACTTATGCTGTTCACCTGGTAATAAGTCCCGTGTATATTAAACCATCAGGGGAAAACACTCTCCTCACTTATACTGTTCACCTGGTAACATGTCCCGTGTATATTTTACAATCAGGGGAACACACTATCCTCACTTATACTGTTCACCTGCTAACATGTCCCGTGTACATTAAACAATGAGGGGAACACACTCTCCTCACCTATACTCGTCACCTGGTAACATGTCCCACGTATATTAAACAATCAGGGGAACACGCTCTCTTCACTTATACACTTCACCTGGTAACATGTCCCATGCATATTAAATCATCAGGTGAACACACTATCTTCACATCTACTGTTCACCTGGTAACGTGTCCCGTGTGTATTAAACAAACAAAGGAAAACACTCTCCTCACTTCCACTCTTCACCTAGTGACACGTCCCGTGCGTGTTAAACCATCAGGGGAAGACACTCTCCTCACTTATACTGCTCACCTGGTAACATCTCCCGTGTGTATTAAACAATCAGGGGAACACACTCTCCTCACTTATACTGTTCACGTTGTAACATGTCCCGTGTATATTAAACCATCAGGGGAACACACTCTCCTCACTTACACTATTCACCTGGTAACATGTCCCGTGTATACTAAACCATCAGGGGAACACATTCTCCTCACTTATACTGTTCACCTGCTAACATGTCTCGTGTATATTGAACCATCAGGGGAATACAGTCTCCTCACTTATACTGTTCACCTGGGAACATGTCCCGTGTATATTAAACCATCAGTGGAACACACACTCCTCACTTATACTGTTCACCTGGTAACATGTCCCGTGTATATTATACCATCAGGGGAACACACTCTCCTCACTTATACTGTTCCCCTGGTAACATGTCCCGTATATATTAAACCATCAGGGGAAAGGACTCTCCTCACTTATACTGTTCACCTGGTAACATGTCCCGTGTATATTAAACCATCATGGGGAACACACTCTCCTCACTTATACTGTTCACCTGATGACATGTCCCGGGTATATTAAACAATCAGGGGAACTCACTCTCCTCACTTATACTGTTCACCTGGTATCATGTCCTGTGTATAATAAACCATCAGGGGAACACACTCTCTTCACTTATACTCTTCACCTGGCAACATGTCCCGTTTGTATTAAACAATCAGGGGAACACACTCTCTTCAGTTATACTGTTCACCTGGTTACATGTCCCGTGTATATTATACCATCAGGGGAACACTCTGTCCTCACTTATACTGTTCACCTGGTAACATGTCCCGTGTATATTAAACCATCAGGGGAACTCACTCTCCTCACTTATACTGTTCACCTGGTAACATGTCCTGTGCGTATTAAACAATCAGGGGAACACACTCTCCTCACTTATACTGTTCACCTGGTGACATGTCCCGTGCTTGTTAAAATATCAGGGGAACACACTCTCCTCACTTATACTGTTCACCTGGTAACATGTCCAGTGTATATTAAACCATCAGGGGAAAACACTCTCCTCACTTTTACTGTTCACCTGGCAACATGTCCCGTGTATATTAAACCATCAGGGGAACACACTCTCGTCAAGTATACTGTTCACCTGTTTACATGTCCCGTGTATGTGAAACCATCAGGGGAACACATTCTCCTCACTGATACTTTTCACCTGGTAACATGTCCCGTGCGTATTAAACAATCAGGGGAACACACTCTCTTCACTTATACTGTTCACCTGATGACATGTCCCGGGTATATTAAACAATCAGGGGCACTCACTCTCCTCACTTATACTGTTCACCTGGTATCATGTCCTGTGTATAATGAACCATCAGGGGAACACACTCTCTTCACATATGCTGTTCACCTGGTAACATGTCCCGTGTGTATTAAACAATCAGGGGAACACACTCTCCTCCCTTTTCTGTTCACCTGGTAACATGTCCCGTGTGTATTAAACAATCAGGGGAACACAGTCACCTCACTTATACTGTTCACCTGTTGACATGTCCTGTGTGTATTAAACCATCAGGGGAACTCACTGTCCTCACTTATACTGTTCACCTGGTAACATGTCCCGTGTATATTAAAACATCAGGGGCACTCACTCTCCTCACTTATACTGTTCACCTGGTATCATGTCCTGTGTATAATGAACCATCAGGGGAACACACTCTCTTCACATATGCTGTTCACCTGGTAACATGTCCCGTGTGCATTAAACCATGAGGGGAACACACTCTCCTCACTAATACTGTTCACCTGGTAACATGTCCCGTGTATATTAAACCATCAGGGGAACACATTCTCCTCACTTATACTGTTCACCTGCTAACATGTCCCGTGTATATTGAACCGTCAGGGGAATACAGTCTCCTCACTTATACTGTTCACCTGGGAACATGTCCCGTGTATATTAAAACATCAGTGGAACACACTCTCCTCACTTATACTGTTCACCTGGTAACATGTCCCGTGTATATTATACGATCAGGGGAACACACTCTCCTCACTTATACTGCTCTCCTGGTAACATGTCCCGTGTATATTGAACCATCAGGGGAATACAGTCTCCTCACTTATACTGTTCACCTGATGACATGTCCCGGGTATATTAAACAATCAGGGGCACTCACTCTCCTCACTTATACTGTTCACCTGGTATCATGTCCTGTGTATAATAAACCATCTGGGGAACACACTCTCCTCACTTATACTGTTCATCTGGTAACATGTCCCGTGTTTGTTAAACCATCTGGGGAACACACTCTCCTCACCTCTACTGTTCACCTGGTAACATGTCCCGTGCGTGCTAAACCATCAGGGGAACACACACTCCTCACTTATACTGTTCACCTGGTAACATGTCATGTGTATAATAAACCATCAGGGGAACACACTCTCCTCACTTACACTGTTTTCCTGGTAACATGTCCCGTGTGTGTTAAACCATTAGGGGAACACACTCTCCTCACTTATACTGTTCACCTGGTAATATGTCCCGTGCGTGTTAAACCATCAGGGGAACACACTCTCCTCAGTTATACTGTTCACCTGGTAACATGTCCTGTGTATAATAAACCATCGGGGGAACACACTCTCCTCACTTATACTGTTCACCTGGTAACGTGTCCCGTGTATATTAAACCATCAGGGGAACTCACTCTCCTCACTTATACTGTTCACCTGGTAACATGTCCTGTGCGTGTTAAACCATCAGGGGAACACTCTCTCCTCACTTATACTGTTCACCTGTTGACATGTCGTGTGTTTTAAACCATCAGGGGAACTCACTGTCCTCACTTATACTGTTCACCTGGTAACATGTCCTGTGTGCATTAAACCATGAGGGGAACACACTCTCCTCACTGATACTGTTCACCTGGCAACATGTCCCGTGTATATTAAACCATCAGGGGAAAACACTCTCCTCACTTTTACTGTTCACCTGGCAACATGTCCCGTGTATATTAAACCATCAGGGGAACACACTCTCGTCACTTATACTGTTCACCTGGTAACATGGCCCGTGCGTATTAAACAATCAGGGGAACACACTCTCCTCACTTATACATTTCACCTGTTTACATGTCCCGTGTATATGAAACCATCAGGGGAACACATTCTCCTCACTTACACTGTTCACCTGGTAACATGTCCCGTGTATATTAAACAATCAGGGGAACACACTCTCCTCACTTACACTGTTCACCTGGTAACATGTCCCGTGTGTGTTAAACCATTAGGGGAACACACTCTCCTCACTTATACTGTTCACCTGTTTACATGTCCCGTGTATATGAAACCATCAGGGGAACACATTCTCCTCACTTACACTGTTCACCTGGTAACATGTCCCGTGTATATTAAACAATCAGGGGAACACACTCTCCTCACTTACACTGTTCACCTGGTAACATGTCCCGTGTGTGTTAAACCATTAGGGGAACACACTCCCTTCACTTATACTGTTCACCTGGTAATATGTCCCGTGCGTGTTAAACCATCAGGGGAACACACTCTCCTCAGTTATACTGTTCACCTGGTAACATGTCCTGTGTATAATAAACCATCGGGGGAACACACTCTCCTCACTTATACTGTTCACCTGGTAACATGTCCCGTGTATATTAAACCATCAGGGGAACTCACTCTCCTCACTTATACTGTTCACCTGGTAACATGTCCTGTGCGTGTTAAACCATCAGGGGAACACTCTCTCCTCACTTATACTGTTCACCTGTTGACATGTCGTGTGTTTTAAACCATCAGGGGAACTCACTGTCCTCACTTATACTGTTCACCTGGCAACATGTCCCGTGTATATTAAACCATCAGGGGAACACACTCTCCTCACTTATACTGTTCACCTGGTAACATGTCCTGTGTGCATTAAACCATGAGGGGAACACACTCTCCTCACTGATACTGTTCACCTGGCAACATGTCCCGTGTATATTAAACCATCAGGGGAAAACACTCTCCTCACTTTTACTGTTCACCTGGCAACATGTCCCGTGTATATTAAACCATCAGGGGAACACACTCTCGTCACTTATACTGTTCACCTGGTAACATGTCCCGTGCGTATTAAACAATCAGGGGAACACGCTCTCTTCACTTATACTGTTCACCTGGTAACATGTCCCATGTATATTAAACCATCAGGGGAACACACTCTCTTCACATATGCTGTTCACCCGGTAACATGTCCCGTGTGTATTAAACAATCAGGGGAACACAGTCACCTCACTTATACTGTTCACCTGGTAACATGCCCTGTGTGCATTAAACCATGAGGGGAACACACTCTCCTCACTAATACTGTTCACCTGGTAACATGTCCCGTGTATATTAAACCATCAGGGGAACACATTCTCCTCACTTATACTGTTCACCTGCTAACATGTCCCGTGTATATTGAACCATCAGGGGAATACAGTCTCCTCACTTATACTGTTCACCTGGGAACATGTCCCGTGTATATTAAACCATCAGTGGAACACACTCTCCTCACTTATACTGTTCACCTGGTAACATGTCCCTTGTATATTATACCATCAGGGGAACACACTCTCCTCACTTATACTGTTCACCTGGAAACATGTCCCGTGTATATTAAACCATCAGGGGAACATACTCTCCTCACTTATACTGTTCACCTGGTATCATGTCCTGTGTATAATAAACCATCAGGGGAACACAGTCTCCTCACTTAAACTGTTCACCTGGTAACATGTCCCGTGTGTGTTAAACCATTAGGGGAACACAGTCTCCTCACTTATACTGTTCACCTGGTAATATGTCCCGTGCGTGTTAAACCATCAGGGGAACACACTCTCCTCACTTATACTGTTCACCTGGTAACATGTCCTGTGTATAATAAACCATCGGGGGAACACCCTCTCCTCACTTATACTGTTCACCTGGTGACATGTCCCGTGCGTGTTAAACCATCAGGGGAACACACTCTCCTCACTTATACTGTTCACCTGGTAACATGTCCTGTGTATAATAAACCATCGGGGGAACACACTCTCCTCACTTATACTGTTCACCTGGTAACATGTCCCGTGCGTGTTAAACCATCAGGGGAACACACTCTCCTCACTTATACTGTTCACCTGGGAACATGTCCCATGCATATTAAACCATCAGGGGAACACACTCTCTTCACTTATACTCTTCACCTGGCAACATGTCCCGTGTGTATTAAACAATCAGGGGAACACACTCTCTTCACTTATACTGTTCACCTGTTTACATGTCACGTGTATATTATACCATCAGGGGAACACACTGTCCTCACTTATACTGTTCACCTGGTAACATGTCCCGTGTATATTTAACAATCAGGGGAACACACTCACCACACTTTTACTGTTCACCTGTTTACATGTCCCGTGTATATTAAACCATCAGGGGAACACATTCTCCTCACTGATACTGTTCACCTGGTAATATGTCCCGTGCGTGTTAAACCATCAGGGGAACACACTCTCCTCACTTATACTGTTCACCTGGTAACATGTCCTGTGTATAATAAACCATCGGGGGAACACCCTCTCCTCACTTATACTGTTCACCTGGTAACATGTCCCGTGCGTGTTAAACCATCAGGGGAACACACTCTCCTCACTTATACTGTTCACCTGGTAACATGTCCTGTGTATAATAAACCATCGGGGGAACACACTCTCCTCACTTATACTGTTCACCTGGTAACATGTCCCGTGCGTGTTAAACCATCAGGGGAACACACTCTCCTCACTTATACTGTTCACCTGGGAACATGTCCGATGCATATTAAACCATCAGGGGAACACACTCTCTTCACTTATACTCTTCACCTGGCAACATGTCCCGTGTGTATTAAACAATCAGGGGAACACACTCTCTTCACTTATACTGTTCACCTGTTTACATGTCACGTGTATATTATACCATCAGGGGAACACACTGTCCTCACTTATACTGTTCACCTGGTAACATGTCCCGTGTATATTTAACAATCAGGGGAACACACTCACCACACTTTTACTGTTCACCTGTTTACATGTCCCGTGTATATTAAACCATCAGGGGAACACATTCCCCTCACTGATACTGTTCACCTGGCAACATGTCCCGTTTGTATTAAACAATCAGGGGAACACACTCTCTTCAGTTATACTGTTCACCTGGTTACATGTCCCGTGTATATTATACCATCAGGGGAACACACTGTCCTCACTTATACTGTTCACCTGGTAACATGTCCTGTGTATAATAAACCATCGGGGGAACACACTCTCCTCACTTATACTGTTCACCTGGTAACATGTCCCGTGCGTGTTAAACCATCAGGGGAACACACTCTCCTCACTTATACTGTTCACCTGGGAACATGTCCCATGCATATTAAACCATCAGGGGAACACACTCTCTTCACTTATACTCTTCACCTGGCAACATGTCCCGTGTGTATTAAACAATCAGGGGAACACACTCTCTTCACTTATACTGTTCACCTGTTTACATGTCACGTGTATATTATACCATCAGGGGAACACACTGTCCTCACTTATACTGTTCACCTGGTAACATGTCCCGTGTATATTTAACAATCAGGGGAACACACTCACCACACTTTTACTGTTCACCTGTTTACATGTCCCGTGTATATTAAACCATCAGGGGAACACATTCCCCTCACTGATACTGTTCACCTGGCAACATGTCCCGTTTGTATTAAACAATCAGGGGAACACACTCTCTTCAGTTATACTGTTCACCTGCTCACATGTCCCGTGTATATTAAACAATGAGGGGAACACACACTCCACACTTATACTCGTCACCTGGTAACATGTCCCACGTATATTAAACAATCAGGGGAACACACCCTCTTCACATATACTGTTCACCTGGTAACATGTCCCGTGTGTGTTAAACAATCAGGGGAACACACTCTCCTCACTTATACTTTTCACGTTGTAACATGTCCCGTGTATATTAAACCATCAGGGGAACACACTCTCCTCACTTATACTGTTCATCTGGTAACATGTCCCGTGTGTATTAAACAATCAGGGGAACACACTCTCCTCACTTATACTTTTCACGTTGTAACATGTCCCGTGTATATTAAACCATCAGGGGAACACACTCTCCTCACTTCTACTGTTCACCTGGTAACATGTCCCGTGTATATTATACCATCAGGGGAACTCACTCTCCTCACTTATACTGTTCACCTGTTGACATGTCGTGTGTTTTAAACCATCAGGGGAACACACTCTCCTCACTTATGCTGTTCACCTGGGGAAATGTCACGTCAGTATTAAACCATCAGGGGAACACAATCTCCTCACTTATACTGCTCACCTGGTGACATGTCCCGTGTATATTAAACAATCAGGGGAACTCACTCTCCTCAATTATACTGTTCAGCTGGTGACATGTCCCGTCAGTATTAAACCATCAGGGGAAGACACTCTCCTCCCTTTTCTGTTCACCTGGTAACATGTCCCGTGTGTATTAAACAATCTGGGGAACACACTCTCCTCACTTATACAGTTCACCTGGTAACATGTCCCGTGCGTGTTAAACCATCAGGGGAACACACTCTCCTCACTTATACTGTTCACCTGGTAACATGTCCCGTGCGTGTTAAACCATCAGGGGAACACACTCACCTGACATATACTGTTCACCTGTTGACATGTCCTGTGTGTATTAAACCATCAGGGGAACTCACTGTCCTCACTTATATTGTTCACTTGGTAACATGTCCCGTGTATATTAACCCATCAGGGGAACACACTCTCCTCACTTATACTGTTCACCTGGCAACATGTCCTGTGTATATTATAGCATCAGGGGAACACACTCTCCTCACTTATACTGTTCACCTGGTAATAAGTCCCGTGTATATTAAACCATCAGGGGAACACACTCTCCTCACTTATACTGTTCACCTGGCAACATGTCCCGTGTATATTAAACCATCAGGGGAACAGATTCTCCTCACTGATACTGTTCACCTGCTAACATGTCCCGTGTATATTAAACAATGAGGGGAACACAATCTCCTCACTTATACTGTTCACCTGTTGACATGTCCTGTTTGTATTAAACCATCAGGGGAACTCACTCTCCTCACTTACACTGTTCACCTGGCAACATGTCCCGTGCCTGTTAAACCATCATGGGAACACATCTCCTCACTTATACTATTCACCTGGTAACATGTCCCGGGTGTATTAAACCATCAGGGGAACACATCTCTTCACTTATACTGTTGACCTGGTAACATGACCCGTGTGTATTAAACAATCAGGGGAACACACTCTCCTCACTTATACTGTTCACCTGGTAACATGTCCCATGTATATTACACCATGAGGGGAACACATTCTCGTCACTCAGACTGTTCACCTGATAACATGTCCCGTGTATATTAAACCATCAGGGGAACACATTCTCCTCACTTACACTGTTCACCTGGTAACATGTCCCGTGCATATTAAACCATCAGGGGAAAACACTCTCCTCACTTATACAGTTCACCTGGTAACATGTCCCGTGTATATTAAACCATCAGGGGAACACATTCTCCTCACTGATACTGTTCACCTGCGAACATGTCCCGTGTATATTAAACAATGAGGGGAACACACTCTCCTCACTTATACTCGTCACCTTGTAACATGTCCCACGTATCTTAAGCAATCAGGGGAACAGGCTCTCTTCAAATATACTGTTCACGTGGTAACATGTCCCATGTATATTAAACCATCAGGGGAACACACTCTCTTCACATATACTGTTCACCTGGTAACATGTCCTGTGTATATTAGACCATCAGGGGAACACACTCCTCCTCACTTCTACTCTTCACCTGGTGACACGTCCCGTGCGTGTTATACCATCAGGGGAACACACTCTCCTCACTTATACTGCTCACCTGGTAACATGTCCCGTGTATATTAAACCATCAGGGGAACACATTCCCCTCACTGATACTGTTCACCTGGCAACATGTCCCGTTTGTATTAAACAATCAGGGGAACACACTCTCTTCAGTTATACTGTTCACCTGGTTACATGTCCCGTGTATATTATACCATCAGGGGAACACACTGTCCTCACTTATACTGTTCACCTGGTAACATGTCCCGTGTATATTAAACCATCAGGGGAACTCACTCTCCTCACTTATACTGTTCACCTGGTAACATGTCCTGTGCGTATTAAACAATCAGGGGAACACACTCTCCTCACTTATACTGTTCACCTGGTGACATGTCCCGGGCTTGTTAAAATATCAGGGGAACGCACTCTCCTCACTTATACTGTTCACCTGGTAACATGTCCAGTGTATATTAAACCATCAGGGGAAAACACTCTCCTCACTTTTACTGTTCACCTGGCAACATGTCCCGTGTATATTAAACCATCAGGGGAACACACTCTCGTCAAGTATACTGTTCACCTGTTTACATGTCCCGTGTATGTGAAACCATCAGGGGAACACATTCTCCTCACTGATACTTTTCACCTGGTAACATGTCCCGTGCGTATTAAACAATCAGGGGAACACACTCTCTTCACTTATACTGTTCACCTGATGACATGTCCCGGGTATATTAAACAATCAGGGGCACTCACTCTCCTCACTTATACTGTTCACCTGGTATCATGTCCTGTGTATAATGAACCATCAGGGGAACACACTCTCTTCACATATGCTGTTCACCTGGTAACATGTCCCGTGTGTATTAAACAATCAGGGGAACACACTCTCCTCCCTTTTCTGTTCACCTGGTAACATGTCCCGTGTGTATTAAACAATCAGGGGAACACAGTCACCTCACTTATACTGTTCACCTGTTGACATGTCCTGTGTGTATTAAACCATCAGGGGAACTCACTGTCCTCACTTATACTGTTCACCTGGTAACATGCCCTGTGTGCATTAAACCATGAGGGGAACACACTCTCCTCACTAATACTGTTCACCTGGTAACATGTCCCGTGTATATTAAACCATCAGGGGAACACATTCTCCTCACTTATACTGTTCACCTGCTAACATGTCCCGTGTATATTGAACCGTCAGGGGAATACAGTCTCCTCACTTATACTGTTCACCTGGGAACATGTCCCGTGTATATTAAAACATCAGTGGAACACACTCTCCTCACTTATACTGTTCACCTGGTAACATGTCCCGTGTATATTATACGATCAGGGGAACACACTCTCCTCACTTATACTGCTCTCCTGGTAACATGTCCCGTGTATATTGAACCATCAGGGGAATACAGTCTCCTCACTTATACTGTTCACCTGATGACATGTCCCGGGTATATTAAACAATCAGGGGCACTCACTCTCCTCACTTATACTGTTCACCTGGTATCATGTCCTGTGTATAATAAACCATCTGGGGAACACACTCTCCTCACTTATACTGTTCATCTGGTAACATGTCCCGTGTTTGTTAAACCATCTGGGGAACACACTCTCCTCACCTCTACTGTTCACCTGGTAACATGTCCCGTGCGTGCTAAACCATCAGGGGAACACACACTCCTCACTTATACTGTTCACCTGGTACCATGTCATGTGTATAATAAACCATCAGGGGAACACACTCTCCTCACTTACACTGTTTTCCTGGTAACATGTCCCGTGTGTGTTAAACCATTAGGGGAACACACTCTCCTCACTTATACTGTTCACCTGGTAATATGTCCCGTGCGTGTTAAACCATCAGGGGAACACACTCTCCTCAGTTATACTGTTCACCTGGTAACATGTCCTGTGTATAATAAACCATCGGGGGAACACACTCTCCTCACTTATACTGTTCACCTGGTAACGTGTCCCGTGTATATTAAACCATCAGGGGAACTCACTCTCCTCACTTATACTGTTCACCTGGTAACATGTCCTGTGCGTGTTAAACCATCAGGGGAACACTCTCTCCTCACTTATACTGTTCACCTGTTGACATGTCGTGTGTTTTAAACCATCAGGGGAACTCACTGTCCTCACTTATACTGTTCACCTGGTAACATGTCCTGTGTGCATTAAACCATGAGGGGAACACACTCTCCTCACTGATACTGTTCACCTGGCAACATGTCCCGTGTATATTAAACCATCAGGGGAAAAAACTCTCCTCACTTTTACTGTTCACCTGGCAACATGTCCCGTGTATATTAAACCATCAGGGGAACACACTCTCGTCACTTATACTGTTCACCTGGTAACATGGCCCGTGCGTATTAAACAATCAGGGGAACACACTCTCCTCACTTATACATTTCACCTGTTTACATGTCCCGTGTATATGAAACCATCAGGGGAACACATTCTCCTCACTTACACTGTTCACCTGGTAACATGTCCCGTGTATATTAAACAATCAGGGGAACACACTCTCCTCACTTACACTGTTCACCTGGTAACATGTCCCGTGTGTGTTAAACCATTAGGGGAACACACTCTCCTCACTTATACTGTTCACCTGTTTACATGTCCCGTGTATATGAAACCATCAGGGGAACACATTCTCCTCACTTACACTGTTCACCTGGTAACATGTCCCGTGTATATTAAACAATCAGGGGAACACACTCTCCTCACTTACACTGTTCACCTGGTAACATGTCCCGTGTGTGTTAAACCATTAGGGGAACACACTCCCTTCACTTATACTGTTCACCTGGTAATATGTCCCGTGCGTGTTAAACCATCAGGGGAACACACTCTCCTCAGTTATACTGTTCACCTGGTAACATGTCCTGTGTATAATAAACCATCGGGGGAACACACTCTCCTCACTTATACTGTTCACCTGGTAACATGTCCCGTGTATATTAAACCATCAGGTGAACTCACTCTCCTCACTTATACTGTTCACCTGGTAACATGTCCTGTGCGTGTTAAACCATCAGGGGAACACTCTCTCCTCACTTATACTGTTCACCTGTTGACATGTCGTGTGTTTTAAACCATCAGGGGAACTCACTGTCCTCACTTATACTGTTCACCTGGCAACATGTCCCGTGTATATTAAACCATCAGGGGAACACACTCTCCTCACTTATACTGTTCACCTGGTAACATGTCCTGTGTGCATTAAACCATGAGGGGAACACACTCTCCTCACTGATACTGTTCACCTGGCAACATGTCCCGTGTATATTAAACCATCAGGGGAAAACACTCTCCTCACTTTTACTGTTCACCTGGCAACATGTCCCGTGTATATTAAACCATCAGGGGAACACACTCTCGTCACTTATACTGTTCACCTGGTAACATGTCCCGTGTATATTTATCAATCAGGGGAACACACTCTCCTCACTTATACTGTTCACCTGATAACATGTCCCGTGCGTATTAAACAATCAGGGGAACACGCTCTCTTCACTTATACTGTTCACCTGGTAACATGTCCCATGTATATTAAACCATCAGGGGAACACACTCTCTTCACATATGCTGTTCACCCGGTAACATGTCCCGTGTGTATTAAACAATCAGGGGAACACAGTCACCTCACTTATACTGTTCACCTGGTAACATGCCCTGTGTGCATTAAACCATGAGGGGAACACACTCTCCTCACTAATACTGTTCACCTGGTAACATGTCCCGTGTATATTAAACCATCAGGGGAACACATTCTCCTCACTTATACTGTTCACCTGCTAACATGTCCCGTGTATATTGAACCATCAGGGGAATACAGTCTCCTCACTTATACTGTTCACCTGGGAACATGTCCCGTGTATATTAAACCATCAGTGGAACACACTCTCCTCACTTATACTGTTCACCTGGTAACATGTCCCTTGTATATTATACCATCAGGGGAACACACTCTCCTCACTTATACTGTTCACCTGGAATCATGTCCCGTGTATATTAAACCATCAGGGGAACATACTCTCCTCACTTATACTGTTCACCTGGTATCATGTCCTGTGTATAATAAACCATCAGGGGAACACAGTCTCCTCACTTAAACTGTTCACCTGGTAACATGTCCCGTGTGTGTTAAACCATTAGGGGAACACAGTCTCCTCACTTATACTGTTCACCTGGTAACATGTCCTGTGTATAATAAACCATCGGGGGAACACACTCTCCTCACTTATACTGTTCACCTGGTAACATGTCCCGTGCGTGTTAAACCATCAGGGGAACACACTCTCCTCACTTATACTGTTCACCTGGTAACATGTCCTGTGTATAATAAACCATCGGGGGAACACACTCTCCTCACTTATACTGTTCACCTGGTAACATGTCCCGTGCGTGTTAAACCATCAGGGGAACACACTCTCCTCACTTATACTGTTCACCTGGGAACATGTCCCATGCATATTAAACCATCAGGGGAACACACTCTCTTCACTTATACTCTTCACCTGGCAACATGTCCCGTGTGTATTAAACAATCAGGGGAACACACTCTCTTCACTTATACTGTTCACCTGTTTACATGTCACGTGTATATTATACCATCAGGGGAACACACTGTCCTCACTTATACTGTTCACCTGGTAACATGTCCCGTGTATATTTAACAATCAGGGGAACACACTCACCACACTTTTACTGTTCACCTGTTTACATGTCCCGTGTATATTAAACCATCAGGGGAACACATTCTCCTCACTGATACTGTTCACCTGCTCACATGTCCCGTGTATATTAAACAATGAGGGGAACACACACTCCACACTTATACTCGTCACCTGGTAACATGTCCCACGTATATTAAACAATCAGGGGAACACACCCTCTTCACATATACTGTTCACCTGGTAACATGTCCCGTGTGTGTTAAACAATCAGGGGAACACACTCTCCTCACTTATACTTTTCACGTTGTAACATGTCCCGTGTATATTAAACCATCAGGGGAACACACTCTCCTCACTTATACTGTTCATCTGGTAACATGTCCCGTGTGTATTAAACAATCAGGGGAACACACTCTCCTCACTTATACTTTTCACGTTGTAACATGTCCCGTGTATATTAAACCATCAGGGGAACACACTCTCCTCACTTCTACTGTTCACCTGGTAACATGTCCCGTGTATATTATACCATCAGGGGAACTCACTCTCCTCACTTATACTGTTCACCTGTTGACATGTCGTGTGTTTTAAACCATCAGGGGAACACACTCTCCTCACTTATGCTGTTCACCTGGGGAAATGTCACGTCAGTATTAAACCATCAGGGGAACACAATCTCCTCACTTATACTGCTCACCTGGTGACATGTCCCGTGTATATTAAACAATCAGGGGAACTCACTCTCCTCAATTATACTGTTCAGCTGGTGACATGTCCCGTCAGTATTAAACCATCAGGGGAAGACACTCTCCTCCCTTTTCTGTTCACCTGGTAACATGTCCCGTGTGTATTAAACAATCAGGGGAACACACTCTCCTCACTTATACTGTTCACCTGGTAACATGTCCCGTGCGTGTTAAACCATCAGGGGAACACACTCTCCTCACTTATACTGTTCACCTGGTAACATGTCCCGTGCGTGTTAAACCATCAGGGGAACACACTCACCTGACATATACTGTTCACCTGTTGACATGTCCTGTGTGTATTAAACCATCAGGGGAACTCACTGTCCTCACTTATATTGTTCACTTGGTAACATGTCCCGTGTATATTAACCCATCAGGGGAACACACTCTCCTCACTTATACTGTTCACCTGGCAACATGTCCTGTGTATATTATAGCATCAGGGGAACACACTCTCCTCACTTATACTGTTCACCTGGTAATAAGTCCCGTGTATATTAAACCATCAGGGGAACACACTCTCCTCACTTATACTGTTCACCTGGCAACATGTCCCGTGTATATTAAACCATCAGGGGAACACATTCTCCTCACTGATACTGTTCACCTGCTAACATGTCCCGTGTATATTAAACAATGAGGGGAACACAATCTCCTCACTTATACTGTTCACCTGTTGACATGTCCTGTTTGTATTAAACCATCAGGGGAACTCACTCTCCTCACTTACACTGTTCACCTGGCAACATGTCCCGTGCCTGTTAAACCATCATGGGAACACATCTCCTCACTTATACTATTCACCTGGTAACATGTCCCGGGTGTATTAAACCATCAGGGGAACACATCTCTTCACTTATACTGTTGACCTGGTAACATGTCCCGTGTGTATTAAACAATCAGGGGAACACACTCTCCTCACTTATACTGTTCACCTGGTAACATGTCCCATGTATATTACACCATGAGGGGAACACATTCTCGTCACTCAGACTGTTCACCTGATAACATGTCCCGTGTATATTAAACCATCAGGGGAACACATTCTCCTCACTTACACTGTTCACCTGGTAACATGTCCCGTGCATATTAAACCATCAGGGGAAAACACTCTCCTCACTTATACAGTTCACCTGGTAACATGTCCCGTGTATATTAAACCATCAGGGGAACACATTCTCCTCACTGATACTGTTCACCTGCGAACATGTCCCGTGTATATTAAACAATGAGGGGAACACACTCTCCTCACTTATACTCGTCACCTTGTAACATGTCCCACGTATCTTAAGCAATCAGGGGAACAGGCTCTCTTCAAATATACTGTTCACGTGGTAACATGTCCCATGTATATTAAACCATCAGGGGAACACACTCTCTTCACATATACTGTTCACCTGGTAACATGTCCTGTGTATATTAGACCATCAGGGGAACACACTCCTCCTCACTTCTACTCTTCACCTGGTGACACGTCCCGTGCGTGTTATACCATCAGGGGAACACACTCTCCTCACTTATACTGCTCACCTGGTAACATGTCCCGTGTATATTAAACCATCAGGGGAACACATACCCCTCACTGATACTGTTCACCTGGTAACATGTCCTGTGTATATTAAACCATCAGGGGAACACACTCTCCTCACTTATACTGTTCACCTGATAACATGTCCCGTGTATATTAAACCATCAGGGGAATACATTCACCTCACTTATACTGTTCACCTGGTAACATGTCCTGTGTATATTATACCATCAGGGGAACACACTCTCCTCACTTATACTGTTCACCTGGTAACATGTCCCGTGTATATTAAACCTTCAGGGGAAAGCCCTCTCCTCACTTATACTGTTCAGCTGGTAACATGTACCGTGTACTTATAACATCAGGGGAACACACTCTCCTCACTTATACTGTTCACCTGGTAACATGTCCAGTTTATATTAAACAATGAGAGGAACACACTCTCCTCACTTATACTGTTCATCTCGCAACATGTCCCGTGTATATTAAACAATCAGGGGAACGCACTCTCCTCACTTATACTGCTCACCTGGTAACATGTCCTGTGTATATTAAAGCATCAGGGGAACACACTCTCCTCACTTATACTGTTCACCTGGTAACATGTCCCGTGTATATTAAACCATCAGGGGAATACATTCTCCTCACTTATACTGTTCAGCTGGTAACATGTCCCGTGTATATTAAACCATCAGGGGAACTCATTCTCCTCACTTATACTGTTCACCTGGTAACATGTCCCGTGTAGATTAATCCATCGGGGGAAAGCCCTCTCCTCACTTATACTGTTCACCTGGTAACATGTCCCGTGTAGATTAATCCATCGGGGGAAAGCCCTCTCCTCACTTATACTGTTCAGCTGGTAACATGTCCCGTGTATATTATACCATCAGGGGAAAGCACTCTCCTCACTTATACTGTTCACCTGGTAACATGTCCCGTGTATATTAAACCATCAGGGGAAAGCACTCTCCTCACTTATACTGTTCACCTGGTAACATGTCCTGTGTCTATTAAACCATCAAGGGAACACACTCTCCTCACTTATACTGTTCACCTGGTATCATGTCCCGTGTATATTAAACCATCAGGGGAACACACTGTCCTCACTTATACTGTTCACCTGGTAACATGTCCCGTGTATATTAAACCATCAGGGGAAAGCACTCTCCTCACTTATACTGTTCACATGGTAACATGTCCTGTGTCTATTAAACCATCAAGGGAACACACTCTCCTCACTTATACTGTTCAACTGGTATCATGTCCGGTGTATATTAAACCATCAGGGGAACACACTCTCCTCACTTATACTGTTCACCTGGTGACATGTTCCGTGTGTGTTATACCATTAGGGGAACACACTCTCCTCACTTATACTGTTCACCTGGTAACATGTCCGGTGTGTGTTAAACCATTAGGGGAACACTCTCTCCTCAGTTATACTGTTCACCTGGTAACATGTCCCGTGTATATTTAACCATCAGGGGAACACACTCTCCTCACTTATACTGTTCAAATGTTGACATGTCCTGTTTGTATTAAACCATCAGGGGAACTCACTCTCCTCACTTACACTGTTCACCTGGTAACATGTCCCATGTATATTAAACCATCAGGGGAACACACTATCCTCACTTATACTGTTCAACTGGTAACATGTTCCGTGTGTGTTATACCATTAGGGGAACACACTCTCCTCACTTATACTGTTCACCTGGTAACATGTCCGGTGCGTGTTAAACCATTAGGGGAACACTCTCTCCTCACTTATACTGTTCACCTGGTGACATGTCCCGTCCATATTTAACAATCATTGGAACACACTCTCCTCACTTATACTGTTCACCTGGTAACATGTCCCGTGTATATTTAACCATCAGGGGAACACACTCTCCTCACTTATACTGTTCAAATGTTGACATGTCCTGTTTGTATTAAACCATCAGGGGAACTCACTCTCCTCACTTACACTGTTCACCTGGTAACATGTCCCATGTATATTAAACCATCAGGGGAACACACTCTCTTCACTTATACTCTTCACCTGTCAACATGTCCCGTGTATATTATACCATCAGGGGAACACACTCTCCTCACTTATACTGTTCAGCTGGTATCATGACCTGTGTATATTAAACCATCAGGGGAACACACTCTCCTCAGTTATACTGTTCACCTGGTAACATGTCCTGTGCGTGTTAAACCATCAGGGGAACACTCTCTCCTCACGTCTACTGTTCACCTGTTGACATGTCGTGTGTTTTAAACCATCAGGGGAACACACTCTCCTCACTTATACTGTTCACCTGGTGACATGTCCCGTGTATATTAAACCATCAGGGGAAAGCCCTATCCTCACTTATACTGTTCACCTGGCAACATGTCCCGTGCATATTAAACCATCAGGGGAACACACTCTCCTCACTTATACTGTTCACCTGGTAACATGTCCCGTGTATATTTAACCATCAGGGGAACACACTCTCCTCACTTATACTGTTCACCTGGTAACATGTCCCGTGTATATTTAACCATCAGGGGAACACACTCTCCTCACTTATACTGTTCACCTGCTAACATGTCCAGTGTATATTAAACAATGAGAGGAACACACTCTCCTCACTTATACTTTTCACCTGGTAACATGTCCCGTGTATATTAAACAATCAGGGGAACACACTCTCCTCACTTATACTGTTCACCTGGTAACATGTCCCGTGTATATTAAACCATCAGGGGAACACACTCTCCTCACTTATACTGTTCACCTGGTAACATGTCCCGTGTATATTAAACCATCAGGGGAACACACTCTCCTCACTTATACTGTTCACCTGGTAACATGTCCCGTGTAGATTAAACCAATGGGGGAAGGCCATCTCCTCACTTATACTGTTCACCTGGTAACATGTCCCGTGTATATTATACCATCAGGAGAACACACTGTCCTCACTTATACTGTTCACCTGGTAACAT
The DNA here is from genome assembly GCF_036365525.1 of Heterodontus francisci. NCBI lineage: Eukaryota > Metazoa > Chordata > Chondrichthyes > Heterodontiformes > Heterodontidae > Heterodontus > Heterodontus francisci. Next base: position 4,087,125 of record NW_027142345.1, read on the forward strand.
GTCCCGTGTATATTAAACCATCAGGGGAAAGCACTCTCCTCACTTATACTGTTCACCTGGTAACATGTCCCGTGTAGATTAAACCATCGGGGGAAAGCCCTCTCCTCACTTATACTGTTCAGCTGGTAACATGTCCCGTGTATATTATACCATCAGGGGAACACACTGTCCTAACATATACTGTTCACCTGGTAACATGTCCCGTGTATATTAAACCATCAGGGGAAAGCACTCTCCTCACTTATACTGTTCACCTGGTAACATGTCCCGTGTATATTAAACCATCAGGGGAACACATTCTCCTCACTGATACTGTTCACCTGCTAACATGTCCAGTGTATATTAAACAATGAGAGGAACACACTCTCCTCACCTATGCTGTTCATCTGGTAACATGTCCTGTGTATATTAAACAATCAGGGGAACACACTCTCCTCACTTATACTTTTCACCTGGTAACATGTCCCGTGTATATTAAACCATCAGGGGAACACACTCTCCTCACTTATACTGTTCACCTGGTAACATGTCCCGTGTATATTAAACCATCAGGGGAACACACTCTCCTCACTTATACTGTTCACCTGGTAACATGTCCCGTGTATATTAAACCATCAGGGGAACACACTCTCCTCACTTATAATGTTCACCTGGTAACATGTCCCGTGTAGATTAAACCATCAGGGGAACACACTCTCCTCACTTATACTGTTCAGCTGGTAACATGTCCCGTGTATATTATACCATCAGGGGAACACACTGTCCTCACTTATACTGTTCATCTGGTAACATGTCCCGTGTATATTAAACCATCAGGGGAAAGCACTCTCCTCACTTATACTGTTCACCTGGTAACATGTCCCGTGTAGATTAAACCATCGGGGGAAAGCCCTCTCCTCACTTATACTGTTCAGCTGGTAACATGTCCCGTGTATATTATACCATCAGGGGAACACACTGTCCTAACTTATACTGTTCACCTGGTAACATGTCCCGTGTATATTAAACCATCAGGGGAAAGCACTCTACTCACTTATACTGTTCACCTGGTAACATGTCCCGTGTATATTAAACCATCAGGGGAACAAACTCTCCTCACTTATACTGTTCACCTGGTAACATGTCCCGTGTATATTAAACCATCAGGGGAAAGCACTCTCCTCACTTATACTGTTCACCTGGTAACATGTCCTGTGTATATTAAACCATCAGGGGAACACACTCTCCTCACTTATACTGTTCACCTGGTATCATGTCCGGTGTATATTAAACCATCAGGGGAACACACTCTCCTCACTTATACTGTTCACCTGGTAACATGTCCCGTGTGTGTTAAACCATTAGGGGAACAGTCTCTCCTCACTTATACTGTTCACCTGGTAACATGTCCCGTGTGTGTTAAACCATTAGGGGAACACTCTCTCCTCACTTATACTGTTCACCTGGTAACATGTCCCATGTATATTAAACCATCAGGGGAACACACTCTCTTCACTTATACTCTTCACCTGTCAACATGTCCCGTGTGTATTAAACCATCAGGGGAACACACTCTCCTCACTTACACTGTTCACCTGGTATCATGACCTGTGTTTATTAAACCATCAGGGGAACACACTCTCCTCACTTATACTGTTCACCTGGTAACATGTCCCGTGTATATTAAACAATGAGAGGAACACACTCTCCTCACTTATACTGTTCACCTGGTAACATGTCCAGTGTATATTAAACAATGAGAGGAACACACTCTCCTCACTTATACTGTTCACCTGGTAACATGTCCCGTGTATATTAAACCATCAGGGGAACACACTCTCCTCACTTATACTGTTCACCTGGTAACATGTCCCGTGTATATTAAACAATCACGCGAACACAATCTCCTCACTTATACTCGTCACCTGGTAACATGTCCTGTGTATATTAAACCATCAGGGGAACACACTCTCCTCACTTATACTGTTCACCTGGTAACATGTCCCGTGTATATTAAACCATCAGGGGAATACATTCTCCTCACTTATACTGTTCACCTGCTAACATGTCCCGTGTGTATTAAACCATCAGGGGAACACACTCTCCTCACTTATACTGTTCACCTGGTAACATGTCCCGTGTATATTGAACCATCAGGGGAGTACAGTATCCTCACTTATACTGTTCACCTGGTAACATGTCCTGTGCCTATTAAACCATCAGGGGAACACATTCTCCTCACTTATAATGTTCACCTGGTAACATGTCCCGTGTAGATTAAACAATCGGGGGAAAGCCCTCTCCTCACTTATACTGTTCAGCTGGTAACATGTCCCATGTATATTATACCATCAGGGGAACACACTGTCCTCACTTATACTGTTCACCTGGTAACATGTCCCGTGTATATTAAACCATCAGGGGAAAGCACTCTCCTGACTTATACTGTTCACCTGGTAACATGTCCCGTGTATATTAAACCATCAGGGGAACACACTCTCCACACTTATACTGTTCACCTGGTAACATGTCCCGTGTAGATTAAACCATCGGGGGAAAGCCCTCTCCTCACTTATGCTGTTCACCTGGTAACATGTCCCGTGTATATTATGCCATCAGGGGAACACACTGTCCTCACTTATACTGTTCACCTGGTAACATGTCCCGTGTATATTAAACCATCAGGGGAAAGCACTCTCCTCACTTATACTGTTCACCTGGTAACATGTCCCGTGTATATTAAACCATCAGGGGAACACACTGTCCTCACTTATACTGTTCACCTGGTAACATGTCCCGTGTATATTAAACCATCAGGGGAAAGCACTCTCCTCACTTATACTGTTCACCTGGTAACATGTCCTGTGTATATTAAACCATCAAGGGAACACACTCTCCTCACTTATACTGTTCAACTGGTAACATGTTCCGTGTGTGTTATACCATTAGGGGAACACACTCTCCTCACTTATACTGTTCACCTGGTAACATGTCCCGTGTATATTAAACCATCAGGGGAAAGCCCTCTCCTCACTTATACTGTTCAGCTGGTAACATGTCCCGTGTATATTATACCATCAGGGGAACACACTCTCCTCACTTATGCTGTTCACCTGGTAACATGTCCCGTGTATATTAAACCTTCAGGGGAAAGCCCTCTCCTCACTTATACTGTTTACCTGGTAACATGTCCCGTGTATATTAAACCATCAGGGGAACACACTCTCCTCACTTATACTGTTCACCTGGTAACTTGTCCCGTGCATATTAAACGATCAGGGGAACACACTCTCCTCACTTATACTGTTCAACTGGTAACATGTCCCGTGTATATTTAACCATCAGGGGAACACACTCTCCTCACTTATACTGTTCACCAGGTAACATGTCCCGTGTATATTAAACCATCAGGGGAACACTTTCTCCTCACTGATACTGTTCACCTGCTAACATGTCCCGTGTATATTAAACAATGAGAGGAACACACTCTCCTCACTGAGACTGTTCACCTGGTAACATCTCCCGTGTATATTAAACTATCAGGGGAACACACTCTCCTCACTTATACTGCTCACCTGGTAACATCTCCCGTGTATATTAAACAATCACGCGAACACAATCTCCTCACTTATACTCGTCACCTGGTAACATGTCCTGTGTATATTAAACCATCAGGGGAACACACTCTCCTCACTTATACTGTTCACCTGGTAACATGTCCCGTGTATATTAAACCATCAGGGGAATACATTCTCCTCACTTATACTGTTCACCTGCTAACATGTCCCGTGTGTATTAAACCATCAGGGGAACACACTCTCCTCACTTATACTGTTCACCTGGTAACATGTCCCGTGTATATTGAACCATCAGGGGAGTACAGTATCCTCACTTATACTGTTCACCTGGTAACATGTCCTGTGCCTATTAAACCATCAGGGGAACACATTCTCCTCACTTATACTGTTCACCTGGTAACATGTCCCGTGTAGATTAAACAATCGGGGGAAAGCCCTCTCCTCACTTATACTGTTCAGCTGGTAACATGTCCCATGTATATTATACCATCAGGGGAACACACTGTCCTCACTTATACTGTTCACCTGGTAACATGTCCTGTGTATATTAAACCATCAGGGGAAAGCACTCTCCTCACTTATACTGTTCACCTGGTAACATGTCCCGTGTATATTAAACCATCAGGGGAACACACTGTCCTCACTTATACTGTTTACCTGGTAACATGTCCCGTGTATATTAAACCATCAGGGGAAAGCACTCTCCTCACTTATACTGTTCACCTGGTAACATGTCCTGTGTATATTAAACCATCAAGGGAACACACTCTCCTCACTTATACTGTTCAACTGGTAACATGTTCCGTGTGTGTTATACCATTAGGGGAACACACTCTCCTCACTTATACTGTTCACCTGGTAACATGTCCCGTGTATATTAAACCATCAGGGGAAAGCACTCTCCTCACTTATACTGTTCACCTGGCAACATGTCCCGGGTGTATTGAACCATCAGGGGAACACACTCTCCTCACTTATACTGTTGACCTGGTAACATGTCCCGTGTATATTAAACCATCAGGGGAACACACTCTCCTCACTTATACTGTTGACCTGGTAACATGTCCCGTGTGTATTAAACAATCAGGGGAACACACTCTCCTCACTTATACTGTTCACCTGGTAACATGTCCCATGTATATTACAACATGAGGGGAACACATTCTCCTCACTTATACTGTTCACCTGATCACATGTCCCGTGTATATTGAACCATCAGGGGAATACAGTCTCCTCACTTATGCTGTTCACCTGGTAACGTGTCACGTGTATATTAAACCATCAGGGGAACACACTCTCCTCACATATACTGTTCACCTGGTAACATGTCCCGTGTGTATTATACAATCAGGGGAACACATTCTCCTCACTTATACTGTTCACCTGATAACATGTCCCGTGTATATTGAACCATCAGGGGAATACAGTCTCCTCACTTATACTGTTCACCTGGTAACGTGTCACGTGTATATTAAACCATCAGGGCAACACACTCTCCTCACTTATACTGTTCACCTGATAACATGTCCCGTGTATATTGAACCATCAGGGGAATACAGTCTCCTCACTTCTACTGTTCATCTGGTAACATGTCCCATTTATATTAAACCATCAGGGGAAAGCCCTCTCTTCACTTATTCTGTTCACCTGGTCATAGGTCCCGTGTATATTAAACCATCAGGGGAACACACTCTCCTCACCTATACTGTTCACCTGGTAACATGTCCCGTGTATATTAAACCATCAGGGGAAAACACTCTCCTCACTTATACTGTTCACCTGGTAACATGTCCCGTGTATATTTAACAATCAGGGAAACACACTCTCCTCACTTATACTGTTCAACTGGAAACATGTCCCGTGTATATTAAACAATGAGGGGATCACACTCTCCTCACTTATACTCGTCACCTTGTAACATGTCCCACGTATATTAAGCAATCAGGGGGACACACTCTCTTCACATATACTGTTCACCTGGTAACATGTCCCGTGTATATTAGACCATCAGGGGAACACACTCCTCCTCAATTCTACTTTTCACCTGGTGACACGTCCCGTGCGTGTTAACCCATCAGGGGAACACACTCTCCTCACTTATACTGCTCACCTGGTAACATGACCCGTGAGTATTAAATAATCAGGGGAACACATTCTCCTCACTTATACTTTTCACCTGGTAACATGTCCCGTGTATATTAAACCATCAGGGGAACACATTCCCCTCACTTATACTGTCCACCTGGTAACATGTCCCGTGTATATTAAACCATCAGGGGACACACTCTCCTCACTTATACTGTTCACCTGGTAACATGTCCCGTGTATATTAAACCATCAGGGGAATACATTCTCCTCACTGATACTGTTCACCTGCTAACATGTCCCGTGTATATTAAACCATCAGGGGAACACACTCTCCTCACTGATACTGTTCACCTGGTAACATGTCCCGTGTATATTAAACCATCAGGGGAAAGCCCTCTCCTCACTTATACTGTTCAGCTGGTAACATGTCCCGTGTATATTATACCATCAGGGGAACACACTCTCCTCACTTATGCTGTTCACCTGGTAACATGTCCCGTGTATATTAAACCTTCAGGGGAAAGCCCTCTCCTCACTTATACTGTTTACCTGGTAACATGTCCCGTGTATATTAAACCATCAGGGGAACACACTCTCCTCACTTATACTGTTCACCTGGTAACTTGTCCCGTGCATATTAAACGATCAGGGGAACACACTCTCCTCACTTATACTGTTCAACTGGTAACATGTCCCGTGTATATTTAACCATCAGGGGAACACACTCTCCTCACTTATACTGTTCACCAGGTAACATGTCCCGTGTATATTAAACCATCAGGGGAACACTTTCTCCTCACTGATACTGTTCACCTGCTAACATGTCCCGTGTATATTAAACAATGAGAGGAACACACTCTCCTCACTGATAATGCTCTCCTGGTAACATCTCCTGTGTGTATTAAACAATCAGGGGAACACACTCTACTCACTTATACTGTTCACCTGGTAACATGTCCCGTGTATATTAAACAATCAAGGGAATACAGTCTCCTCACTTACACTGTTCACCTGGGAACATGTCCCGTGTATATTAAACAATCATGGGAACACACTCTCCTCACTTATACTGTTCTCCTGGTAACATGTCCCGTGTATATTATACCATCAGGGGAACACACTCTCCTCACTTATACTGTTCTCCTGACAACATGTCCCGTGTATATTAAACCATCAGGGGAAAGGACTCTCCTCACTTATACTGTTCACCTGGTAACATGTCCCACATATATTAAACAATCAGGGGAACACGCTCTCTTCACTTATACTGTTCACCTGGTAACATGTCCCATGTATATTAAACCATCAGGGGAACACACTCTCTTCACATATACTGTTCACCTGGTAACATGTCCCGTGTGTATTAAACAATCAGTGGAACACACTCTCCTCACTTCTACTCTTCACCTGGTGACACATCCCGTGCGTGTTAAACCATCAAGGGAACACACTCTCCTCAGTTATACTGCTCTCCTGGTGACATCTCCCGTGAGTATTAAACAATCAGGGGAACACACTCTCCTCACTTATACTGTTCACCTGATGACACGTCCCGTGCGTGTTAAACCATCAGGGGAACACACTCTCCTCAGTTATACTGCTCTCCTGGTAACATCTCCTGTCAGTATTAAACAATCAGGGGAACACACTCTCCTCACTTATACTGTTCACGTTGTAACATGTCCCGTGTATATTAAACCATCAGGGGAACACACTCTCCTCACTTCTACTGTTCACCTGGTAACATGTCCCGTGTATATTATACCATCAGGGGAACACACTCTCCTCACTTATATTGTTCACCTGGGAACATGTCCCGTGAATATTAAACCATCAGTGGAACACACTCTCCTCACTTCTACTGTTCACCTGGTAACATGTCCCGTGTATATTAAACCATCAGGGGAAAGCCCTCTCCTCACTTATACTGTTCACCTGATGACATGTCCCGGGTATATTATACCATCAGGGGAACACACTCTCCTCACTTATACTGTTCACCTGGTAACATGTCCCCTGTATATTAAACCATCAGGGGAAAGCACTCTCCTCACTTATACTGTTCACCTGGTAACATGTCCCGTGCGTATTAAACAATCAGGGGAACACACTCTCCTCACTTATACTGTTCACCTGGTATCATGTCCCGTGCGTATTATACAATCAGGGGAACACACTCTCCTCACTAATACTGTTCACCTGGTATCATGTCCTGTGTATATTAAACCATCAGGGGAACACACTCTCCTCACTTATACTGTTCACCTACTAACATGTCCCGTGTGTATTAAACAATCAGGGGAACACACTCTCCTCACTTATACTGTTCACCTGGTATCATGTCCTGTGTATATTAAACCATCAGGGGAACACACTCTCCTCACTTATACTGTTCACCTGGTAACATGTCCCGTGTGTGTTAAACAATTAGGGAACACTCTCTCCTCACTTATACTGTTCACCTGGTGACATGTCCCGTCCTTATTTAACAAACAGGGGAACACACTCTCCTCACTTATACTGTTCACCTGTTGACATGTCCTGTTTGCATTAAACCATCAGGGGAACTGACTCTCCTCACTTACACTGTTCACCTGGTAACATGTCCTGTTTGTATTAAACCATCATGGGAACTCACTCTCCTCACTTACACTGTTTACCTGGTAACATGTCCCATGTATATTAAACCATCAGGGGAACACACTCTCTTCACTTATACTGTTCACCTGGCAACATGTCCCGTGTGTATTAAACAATCAGGGGAACGGATACTCTTCACTTATACTGTTCACCTGGTAACATGTCCCGTGTATATTAAACCATCAGGGGAACACACTCTCCTCACTTCTACTGTTCACCTGGTAACATGTCCCGTGCCTGTTAAACCATCATGGGAAGACACTCTCCTCACTTATACTGTTCACCTGGTAACATGTCCCGTGTATATTAAACCATCAGGGGAACACACTCTCCTCACTTATACTATTCACCTGGTAACATGTCCCGGGTGTATTAAACCATCAGGGGAACAAACTCTCCTCACTTATCCTGTTGACCTGGTTACATGTCCCGTGTGTATTAAACAATCAGGGGAACACATTCTCCTCACTTATACTGTTCACCTGATAACATGTCCCGTGTATATTGAACCATCAGGGGAATACAGTCTCCTCACTTATACTGTTCAACTGTTAACATGTCCCGTGTGTAATAAACAATCAGGGGAACACACTCTCCTCACTTATACTGTTCACCTGGTAACATGTCCCGTGCCTGTTAAACCATCATGGGAACACACTCTCTTCACTTATACTGTTGACCTGGTAACATGTCCCGTGCATGTTAAACCATCAGGGGAACACACTCTCCTCACTTATACTGTTGACCTGGTAACATGTCCTGTGGATATTAAACCATCAGGGGAACACACTCTCCTCACTTATACTGTTCACCTGGTAACATGTCCCGTGTATATTAAACCATCAGGGGAACACACTCTCCTCACTTATACTGTTCACCTGGTAACATGTCCCGTGTATATTTAACAATCAGGGAAACACATTCTCCTCACTTATACTGTTCAACTGGAAACATGTCCCATGTATATTAAACCATCAGGGGAACACATTCTCCTCACTGATACTGTTCACCTGCTAACATGTCCCATGTATATTAAACCATCAGGGGAACACACTCTCCTCACTTATACTCGTCACCTTGTAACATGTCCCACTTATATTAAGCAATCAGGGGGACACCCTCTCTTCACATATAGTGTTCACCTGGTAACATGTCCCGTGTATAGTAAACCATCAGGGGAACACATTCCCCTCACTTATACTGTTCACCTGGCAACATGTCCCGTGTATATTATACCATCAGGGGAACACATTCCCCTCACTTCTACTGTTCACCTGGTAACATGTCCTGTGTATAGTAAACCATCAGGGGACACACTCTCCTCACTTCTACATTTCACCTGGTGACACGTCCCGTGCGTGTGAAACCATCAGGGGAACACACTCTCCTCACTTATACTGCTCACCTGGTAACATGTCCCGTGAGTATTAAATAATCAGGGGAACACACTCTCCTCACTTATACTGTTCACGTTGTAACATGTCCCGTGTATATTAAACCATCAGGGGAACACACTCTCCTCACTTCTACTGTTCACCTGGTAACATGTCCCGTGTATATTATACCATCAGGGGAACACACTCTCCTCACTTATATTGTTCACCTGGGAACATGTCCCGTGTATATTAAACCATCAGTGGAACACACTCTCCTCACTTCTACTGTTCACCTGGTAACATGTCCCGTGTATATTATACCATCAGGGGAACACACTCTCCTCACTTATACTGTTCACCAGGTAAGATGTCCCCTGTATATTAAACCATCAGGGGAAAGCACTCTCCTCACTTATACTGTTCACCTGGTAACATGTCCCGTGTGTATTAAACAATCAGGGGAACACACTCTCCTCACTTATACTGTTCACCTGGTATCATGTCCTGTGTATATTAAACCATCAGGGGAAAACACTCTCCTCACTTATACTGTTCACCTACTAACATGTCCCGTGTGTATTAAACAATCAGTGGAACACACTCTCCTCACATATACTGTTCACTTGGTTACATGTCCTGTGTGTATTAAACAATCAGGGGAACACACTCTCCTCACAAAAACTGTTCAATTGGTTACATGTCCCGTGCGTATTAAACAATCAGGGGAACACACTCTCCTCACTTATACTGTTCACCTGGTATCATGTCCTGTGTATATTAAACCATCAGGGGAAAACACTCTCCTCACTTATACTGTTCACCTACTAACATGTCCCGTGTGTATTAAACAATCAGGGGAACACACTCTCCTCACTTATACTGTTCACCTGGTAACATGTCCCGTGTATATTAAACCATCTGGGGAACACACTCTCCTCACTTATACTGTTCACCTGGTAACATGTCCCATGTATATTAAACCATCAGGGGAACACACTCTCCTCACTTATACTGTTCACCTGGTAACATGTCCCGTGCGTATTAAACAATCAGGGGAACACACTCTCCTCACTTATACTGTTCACCTGGGGAAATGTCGCGTCAGTATTAAACCATCAGGGGAAAGCCCTCTCCTCACTTATACTGTTCACCTGCTGACATGTCCCGTGTGTATTAAACAATCAGGGGATCACACTCTCCTCACTTATACTCTTCACCTGGTAACATGTCCCGTGCATATTAAACAATCAGGGGAACACGCTCTCTTCACTTATACTGTTCACCTGTTGACATGTCCAGTGTGTATTAAACAATGAGGGGAACACACTCTCCTCACTTATACTGTTCACCTGGTTACATGTCCCGTGTATATTAAACCATCAGTGGAACACACTCTCCTCACTTATACTGTTCACCTGGTAACATGTCCTGTGGATATTAAACCATCAGGGGAACACACTCTCTTCACTTATACTGTTCACCTGGTAACATGTCCCGTGCCTGTTAAACCATCATGGGAACACACTCTCTTCACTTATACTGTTGACCTGGTAACATGTCCCGTGCATGTTAAACCATCAGGGGAACACACTCTCCTCACTTATACTGTTGACCTGGTAACATGTCCTGTGGATATTAAACCATCAGGGGAACACACTCTCCTCACTTATACTGTTTACCTGGTAACATGTCCTGTGGATATTAAACCATCAGGGGAACACACTCTCTTCACTTATACTGTTCACCTGGGAACATGTCCCGTGTATATTAAACCATCAGGGGAAAGCCCTCTCCTCACTTATACTGTTCACCTGGTAATAAGTCCCGTGTATATTAAACCATCAGGGGAATAAAGTCTCCTCACTTATACTGTTCACCTGGTAACATGTCCCGTGTATATTAAACCATCAGGGGAACACACGCTCCTCACTTATACTGTTCACCTGGTAACATGTCCCGTGCGTATTAAACAATCAGGGGAACACACTCTCCTCACTTATACTGTTCACCTGGGGATATGTCGCGTCAGTATTAAACCATCAGGGGAAAGCCCTCTCCTCACTTATACTGTTCACCTGCTGACATGTCCCGTGTGTATTAAACAATCTGGGGAACACACTCTTCTCACTTATACTGTTCACCTGGGGAAATGTCCCGTCAGTATTAAACAATCAGGGGAACTCACTCTGCTCACTTATACTCTTCACCTGGTAACATGTCCCGTGCATATTAAACAATCAGGGGAACACGCTCTCCTCACTTATACTGTTCACCTGGTAACATGTCCCGTGCATATTAAACCATCAGGGGAACACACTCTCCTCACTGATACTGTTCACCTGGTATCATGTCCCGTGCCTGTTAAACCATCAGGGGAACACACTCTCCTCACTTATAGTGTTGACCTGGTAACATGTCCCGTGCATGTTAAACCATCAGGGGAACTACTCTCCTCACTTATACTGTTCACCTGGTAACATGTCCCGGGTGTATTAAACCATCAGGGGAATAAAGTCTCCTCACTTATACTGTTCACCTGGTAACATGTCCCGTGTATATTAACCCATCAGGGGAACACACTCTCCTCACTTATACTGTTCACCTGGTAACATGTCCCGTGTATATTAAACCATCAGGGGAAAGCCCTCTCCTCACTTATACTGTTCACCTGGTAACATGTCCTGTGGATATTAAACCATCAGGGGAACACACTCTCCTCACTTATACTGTTTACCTGGTAACATGTCCCGTGTATATTAACCCATCAGGGGAACACACACTCCTCACTTATACTGTTCACCTGGTAACATGTCCCGTGTATATTAAACCATCAGGGGAAAGCCCTCTCCTCACTTATACTGTTCACCTGGTAACATGTCCTGTGGATATTAAACCATCAGGGGAACACACTCTCCTCACTTATACTGTTCACCTGGTAACATGTCCTGTGGATATTAAACCATCAGGGGAACACACTCTCTTCACTTATACTGTTCACCTGGTAACATGTCACGTGTGTATTAAACCATCAGGGGAACTCACTCTGCTCACTTATACTCTTCACCTGGTAACATGTCCCGTGCATATTAAACAATCAGGGGAACACGCTCTCCTCACTTATACTGTTCACCTGGTAACATGTCCCGGGTATATTAAACCATCAGGGGAACACATTCCCCTCACTTATACTGTCCTCCTGGTAACATGTCCCGTGTATATTAAACCTTCAGGGGACACACTCTCCTCACTTATACTGTTCACCTGGTAACATGTCCCGTGTATATTAAACCATCAGGGGAATACATTCTCCTCACTGATACTGTTCACCTGCTAACATGTCCCGTGTATATTAAACCATCAGGGGAACACACTCTCCTCACTGATACTGTTCACCTGGTAACATGTCCCGTGTATATTAAACCATCAGGGGAAAGCCCTCTCCTCACTTATACTGTTCAGCTGGTAACATGTCCCGTGTATATTATACCATCAGGGGAACACACTCTCCTCACTTATGCTGTTCACCTGGTAACATGTCCCGTGTATATTAAACCTTCAGGGGAAAGCCCTCTCCTCACTTATACTGTTTACCTTGTAACATGTCCCGTGTATATTAAACCATCAGGGGAACACACTCTCCTCACTTATACTGTTCACCTGGTAACTTGTCCCGTGCATATTAAACGATCAGGGGAACACACTCTCCTCACTTATACTGTTCAACTGGTAACATGTCCCGTGTATATTTAACCATCAGGGGAACACACTCTCCTCACTTATACTGTTCACCAGGTAACATGTCCCGTGTATATTAAATCATCAGGGGAACACTTTCTCCTCACTGATACTGTTCACCTGCTAACATGTCCCGTGTATATTAAACAATGAGAGGAACACACTCTCCTCACTTATACTGTTCACCTGGTAACATCTCCCGTGTATATTAAACTATCAGGGGAACACACTCTCCTCACTTATACTGCTCACCTGGTAACATCTCCCGTGTATATTAAACTATCAGGGGAACACACTCTCCTCTCTTATACTGCTCACCTGGTAACATCTCCCGTGTATATTAAATCATCAGGGGAACACTTTCTCCTCACTGATACTGTTCACCTGCTAACATGTCCCGTGTATATTAAACAATGAGAGGAACACACTCTCCTCACTTATAATGCTCACCTGGTAACATCTCCTGTGTGTATTAAACAATCAGGGGAACACACTCTACTCACTTATACTGTTCACCTGGTAACATGTCCCGTGTATATTAAACAATCAAGGGAATACAGTCTCCTCACTTACACTGTTCACCTGGGAACATGTCCCGTGTATATTAAACCATCATGGGAACACACTCTCCTCACTTATACTGTTCTCCTGGTAACATGTCCCGTGTATATTATACCATCAGGGGAACACACTCTCCTCACTTATACTGTTCTCCTGACAACATGTCCCGTGTATATTAAACCATCAGGGGAAAGGACTCTCCTCACTTATACTGTTCACCTGGTAACATGTCCCACATATATTAAACAATCAGGGGAACACGCTCTCTTCACTTATACTGTTCACCTGGTAACATGTCCCATGTATATTAAACCATCAGGGGAACACACTCTCTTCACATATACTGTTCACCTGGTAACATGTCCCGTGTGTATTAAACAATCAGTGGAACACACTCTCCTCACTTCTAATCTTCACCTGGTGACACATCCCGTGCGTGTTAAACCATCAGGGGAACACACTCTCCTCAGTTATACTGCTCTCCTGGTAACATCTCCCGTGAGTATTAAACAATCAGGGGAACACACTCTCCTCACTTATACTGTTCACCTGATGACACGTCCCGTGCGTGTTAAACCATCAGGGGAACACACTCTCCTCAGTTATACTGCTCTCCTGGTAACATCTCCCGTCAGTATTAAACAATCAGGGGAACACACTCTCCTCACTTATACTGTTCACGTTGTAACATGTCCCGTGTATATTAAACCATCAGGGGAACACACTCTCCTCACTTCTACTGTTCACCTGGTAACATGTCCCGTGTATATTATACCATCAGGGGAACACACTCTCCTCACTTATATTGTTCACCTGGGAACATGTCCCGTGTATATTAAACCATCAGTGGAACACACTCTCCTCACTTCTACTGTTCACCTGGTAACATGTCCCGTGTATATTAAACCATCAGGGGAAAGCCCTCTCCTCACTTATACTGTTCACCTGATGACATGTCCCGGGTATATTATACCATCAGGGGAACACACTCTCCTCACTTATACTGTTCACCTGGTAACATGTCCCCTGTATAGTAAACCATCAGGGGAAAGCACTCTCCTCACTTATACTGTTCACCTGGTAACATGTCCCGTGCGTATTAAACAATCAGGGGAACACACTCTCCTCACTTATACTGTTCACCTGGTATCATGTCCTGTGTATATTAAACCATCAGGGGAACACACTCTCCTCACTTATACTGTTCACCTGGTAACATGTCCCGTGCGTATTAAACAATCAGGGGAACACACTCTCCTCACTTATACTGTTCACCTGGTATCATGTCCTGTGTATATTAAACCATCAGGGGAACACACTCTCCTCACTTATACTGTTCACCTACTAACATGTCCCGTGTGTATTAAACAATCAGGGGAACACACTCTCCTCACTTATGCTGTTCACCTGGTATCATGTCCTGTGTATATTAAACCATCAGGGGAACACACTCTCCTCACTTATACTGTTCACCTACTAACATGTCCCGTGTGTATTAAACAATCAGGGGAACACACTCTCCTCACTTATACTGTTCACCTGGTATCATGTCCTGTGTATATTAAACCATCAGGGGAACACACTCTCCTCACTTATACTGTTCACCTACTAACATGTCCCGTGTGTATTAAACAATCAGGGGAACTCACTCTCCTCACTTATACTGTTCACCGGGTATCATGTCCTGTGTATATTAAACCATCAGGGGAACACACTCTCCTCACTTATACTGTTCACCTGGTAACATGTCCCGTGTGTGTTAAACAATTAGGGAAGACTCTCGCCTCACTTATACTGTTCACCTGGTGACATGTCCCGTTCTTATTTAATAAACAGGGGAACACACTCTCCTCACTTATACTGTTCACCTGTTGACATGTCCTGTTTGCATTAAACCATCAGGGGAACTGACTCTCCTCACTTACACTGTTCACCTGGTAACATGTCCTGTTTGTATTAAACCATCATGGGAACTCACTCTCCTCACTTACACTGTTTACCTGGTAACATGTCCCATGTATATTAAACCATCAGGGGAACACACTCTCTTCACTTATACTCTTCACCTGGCAACATGTCCCGTGTGTATTAAACAATCAGGGGAACAGATACTCTTCACTTATACTGTTCACCTGGTAACATGTCCCGTGTATATTAAACCATCAGGGGAACACACTCTCCTCACTTCTACTGTTCACCTGGTAACATGTCCCGTGCCTGTTAAACCATCATGGGAAGACACTCTCCTCACTTATACTGTTCACCTGGTAACATGTCCCATGTATATTACAACATGAGGGGAACACATTCTCCTCACTTCTACTGTTCACCTGATAACATGTCCCGTGTATATTGAACCATCAGGGGAATACAGTCTCCTCACTTACACTGTTCAACTGTTAACATGTCCCGTGTGTATTAAACAATCAGGGGAACACACTCTCCTCACTTATACTGTTCACCTGGTAATATGGCCCGTTTATATTAAACCATCAGGGGAAAGCCCTCTCTTCATTTATTCTGTTCACCTGGTAATAGGTCCCGTGTATATTAAACCATCAGGGGAACACACTCTCCTCACTTATACTGTTCACCTGGTAACATGTCCCGTGTATATTAAACCATCAGGGGAAAACACTCTCCTCACTTATACTATTCACCTGGTAACATGTCCCGGGTGTATTAAACCATCAGGGGAACACACTCTCCTCACTGATACTGTTCACCTGGTATCATGTCCCGTGCCTGTTAAACCATCAGGGGAACACACTCTCCTCACTTATAGTGTTGACCTGGTAACATGTCCCGTGCATGTTAAACCATCAGGGGAACTACTATCCTCACTTATACTGTTCACCTGGTAACATGTCCCGGGTGTATTAAACCATCAGGGGAATAAAGTCTCCTCACTTATACTGTTCACCTGGTAACATGTCCCGTGTATATTAACCCATCAGGGGAACACACTCTCCTCACTTATACTGTTCACCTGGTAACATGTCCCGTGTATATTAAACCATCAGGGGAAAGCCCTCTCCTCACTTATACTGTTCACCTGGTAACATGTCCTGTGGATATTAAACCATCAGGGGTACACACTCTCCTCACTTATACTGTTTACCTGGTAACATGTCCCGTGTATATTAACCCATCAGGGGAACACACACTCCTCACTTATACTGTTCACCTGGTAACATGTCCCGTGTATATTAAACCATCAGGGGAAAGCCCTCTCCTCACTTATACTGTTCACCTGGTAACATGTCCTGTGGATATTAAACCATCAGGGGAACACACTCTCCTCACTTATACTGTTCACCTGGTAACATGTCCTGTGGATATTAAACCATCAGGGGAACACACTCTCTTCACTTATACTGTTCACCTGGTAACATGTCACGTGTGTATTAAACCATCAGGGGAACTCACTCTGCTCACTTATACTCTTCACCTGGTAACATGTCCCGTGCATATTAAACAATCAGGGGAACACGCTCTCCTCACTTATACTGTTCACCTGGTAACATGTCCCGGGTATATTAAACCATCAGGGGAACACATTCCCCTCACTTATACTGTCCACCTGGTAACATGTCCCGTGTATATTAAACCATCAGGGGACACACTCTCCTCACTTATACTGTTCACCTGGTAACATGTCCCGTGTATATTAAACCATCAGGGGAATACATTCTCCTCACTGATACTGTTCACCTGCTAACATGTCCCGTGTATATTAAACCATCAGGGGAACACACTCTCCTCACTGATACTGTTCACCTGGTAACATGTCCCGTGTATATTAAACCATCAGGGGAAAGCCCTCTCCTCACTTATACTGTTCAGCTGGTAACATGTCCCGTGTATATTATACCATCAGGGGAACACACTCTCCTCACTTATGCTGTTCACCTGGTAACATGTCCCGTGTATATTAAACCTTCAGGGGAAAGCCCTCTCCTCACTTATACTGTTTACCTGGTAACATGTCCCGTGTATATTAAACCATCAGGGGAACACACTCTCCTCACTTATACTGTTCACCTGGTAACTTGTCCCGTGCATATTAAACGATCAGGGGAACACACTCTCCTCACTTATACTGTTCAACTGGTAACATGTCCCGTGTATATTTAACCATCAGGGGAACACACTCTCCTCACTTATACTGTTCACCAGGTAACATGTCCCGTGTATATTAAACCATCAGGGGAACACTTTCTCCTCACTGATACTGTTCACCTGCTAACATGTCCCGTGTATATTAAACAATGAGAGGAACACACTCTCCTCACTTATACTGTTCACCTGGTAACATCTCCCGTGTATATTAAACTATCAGGGGAACACACTCTCCTCACTTATACTGCTCACCTCGTAACATCTCCCGTGTATATTAAACTATCAGGGGAACACACTCTCCTCACTTATAATGCTCACCTGGTAACATCTCCTGTGTGTATTAAACAATCAGGGGAACACACTCTACTCACTTATACTGTTCACCTGGTAACATGTCCCGTGTATATTAAACAATCATGGGAACACACTCTCCTCACTTATACTGTTCTCCTGGTAACATGTCCCGTGTATATTAAACCATCAGGGGAAAGCCCTCTCCTCACTTATACTGTTCACCTGGTAACATCTCCTGTGTGTATTAAACAATCAGGGGAATACAGTCTCCTCACTTACACTGTTCACCTGGGAACATGTCCCGTGTATATTAAACCATCATGGGAACACACTCTCCTCACTTATACTGTTCTCCTGGTAACATGTCCCGTGTATATTATACCATCAGGGGAACACACTCTCCTCACTTATACTGTTCTCCTGACAACATGTCCCGTGTATATTAAACCATCAGGGGAAAGGACTCTCCTCACTTATACTGTTCACCTGGTAACATGTCCCACATATATTAAACAATCAGGGGAACACGCTCTCTTCACTTATACTGTTCACCTGGTAACATGTCCCATGTATATTAAACCATCAGGGGAACACACTCTCTTCACATATACTGTTCACCTGGTAACATGTCCCGTGTGTATTAAACAATCAGTGGAACACACTCTCCTCACTTCTACTCTTCACCTGGTGACACATCCCGTGCGTGTTAAACCATCAGGGGAACACACTCTCCTCAGTTATACTGCTCTCCTGGTAACATCTCCCGTGAGTATTAAACAATCAGGGGAACACACTCTCCTCACTTATACTGTTCACCTGATGACACGTCCCGTGCGTGTTAAACCATCAGGGGAACACACTCTCCTCAGTTATACTGCTCTCCTGGTAACATCTCCCGTCAGTATTAAACAATCAGGGGAACACACTCTCCTCACTTATACTGTTCACGTTGTAACATGTCCCGTGTATATTAAACCATCAGGGGAACACACTCTCCTCACTTCTACTGTTCACCTGGTAACATGTCCCGTGTATATTATGCCATCAGGGGAACACACTCTCCTCACTTATATTGTTCACCTGGGAACATGTCCCGTGTATATTAAACCATCAGTGGAACACACTCTCCTCACTTCTACTGTTCACCTGGTAACATGTCCCGTGTATATTAAACCATCAGGGGAAAGCCCTCTCCTCACTTATACTGTTCACCTGATGACATGTCCCGGGTATATTATACCATCAGGGGAACACACTCTCCTCACTTATACTGTTCACCTGGTAACATGTCCCCTGTATATTAAACCATCAGGGGAAAGCACTCTCCTCACTTATACTGTTCACCTGGTAACATGTCCCGTGCGTATTAAACAATCAGGGGAACACACTCTCCTCACTTATACTGTTCACCTGGTATCATGTCCTGTGTATATTAAACCATCAGGGGAACACACTCTCCTCACTTATACTGTTCACCTGGTAACATGTCCCGTGCGTATTAAACAATCAGGGGAACACACTCTCCTCACTTATACTGTTCACCTGGTATCATGTCCTGTGTATATTAAACCATCAGGGGAACACACTCTCCTCACTTATACTGTTCACCTACTAACATGTCCCGTGTGTATTAAACAATCAGGGGAACACACTCTCCTCACATATACTGTTCACTTGGTTACATGTCCCGTGTGTATTAAACAATCAGGGGAACTCACTCTCCTCACTTATACTGTTCACCTGGTATCATGTCCTGTGTATATTAAACCATCAGGGGAACACACTCTCCTCACTTATACTGTTCACCTGGTAACATGTCCCGTGTGTGTTAAACAATTAGGGAACACTCTCTCCTCACTTATACTGTTCACCTGGTGACATGTCCCGTCCTTATTTAATAAACAGGGGAACACACTCTCCTCACTTATACTGTTCACCTGTTGACATGTCCTGTTTGCATTAAACCATCAGGGGAACTGACTCTCCTCACTTACACTGTTCACCTGGTAACATGTCCTGTTTGTATTAAACCATCATGGGAACTCACTCTCCTCACTTACACTGTTTACCTGGTAACATGTCCCATGTATATTAAACCATCAGGGGAACACACTCTCTTCACTTATACTCTTCACCTGGCAACATGTCCCGTGTGTATTAAACAATCAGGGGAACAGATACTCTTCACTTATACTGTTCACCTGGTAACATGTCCCGTGTATATTAAACCATCAGGGGAACACACTCTCCTCACTTCTACTGTTCACCTGGTAACATGTCCCGTGCCTGTTAAACCATCATGGGAAGACACTCTCCTCACTTATACTGTTCACCTGGTAACATGTCCCGTGTATATTAAACCATCAGGGGAACACACTCTCCTCACTTATACTATTCACCTGGAAACATGTCCCGGGTGTATTAAACCATCAGGGGAACACACTCTCCTCACTTATCCTGTTGACCTGGTAACATGTCCCGTGTGTATTAAACAATCAGGGGAACACACTCTCCTCACTTATACTGTTCACCTGGTAACATGTCCCATGTATATTACAACATGAGGGGAACACATTCTCCTCACTTCTACTGTTCACCTGATAACATGTCCCGTGTATATTGAACCATCAGGGGAATACAGTCTCCTCACTTATACTGTTCAACTGTTAACATGTCCCGTGTGTATTAAACAATCAGGGGAACACACTCTCCTCACTTATACTGTTCACCTGGTAATATGGCCCGTTTATATTAAACCATCAGGGGAAAGCCCTCTCTTCATTTATTCTGTTCACCTGGTAATAGGTCCCGTGTATATTAAACCATCAGGGGAACACACTCTCCTCACTTATACTGTTCACCTGGTAACATGTCCCGTGTATATTAAACCATCAGGGGAAAACACTCTCCTCACTTATACTGTTCACCTGGTAACATGTCCCGTGTATATTTAACAATCAGGGAAACACACTCTCCTCACTTATACTGTTCACCTGGTAACATGTCCCGTGTATATTAAACCATCAGGGACACACATTCCCCTCACTTATACTGTTCACCTGGTAACATGTCCTGTGTATATTAAACCATCAGGGGAACACACTCTCCTCACTTATACTGTTCACGTTGTAACATGTCCCGTGTATATTAAACCATCAGGGGAACACACTCTCCTCACTTCTACTGTTCACCTGGTAACATGTCCCGTGTATATTATACCATCAGGGGAACACACTCTCCTCACTTATATTGTTCACCTGGGAACATGTCCCGTGTATATTAAACCATCAGTGGAACACACTCTCCTCACTTCTACTGTTCACCTGGTAACATGTCCCCTGTATATTAAACCATCAGGGGAAAGCCCTCTCCTCACTTATACTGTTCACCTGATGACATGTCCCGGGTATATTATACCATCAGGGGAACACACTCTCCTCACTTATACTGTTCACCAGGTAAGATGTCCCCTGTATATTAAACCATCAGGGGAAAGCACTCTCCTCACTTATACTGTTCACCTGGTAACATGTCCCGTGCGTATTAAACAATCAGGGGAACACACTCTCCTCACTTATACTGTTCACCTGGTATCATGTCCTGTGTATATTAAACCATCAGGGGAAAACACTCTCCTCACTTATACTGTTCACCTACTAACATGTCCCGTGTGTATTAAACAATCAGGGGAACACACTCTCCTCACATATACTGTTCACTTGGTTACATGTCCTGTGTGTATTAAACAATCAGGGGAACACACTCTCCTCACATATACTGTTCACTTGGTTACATGTCCCGTGCGTATTAAACAATCAGGGGAACACACTCTCCTCACTTATACTGTTCACCTGGTATCATGTCCTGTGTATATTAAACCATCAGGGGAAAACACTCTCCTCACTTATACTGTTCACCTACTAACATGTCCCGTGTGTATTAAACAATCAGGGGAACACACTCTCCTCACTTATACTGTTCACCTGGTAACATGTCCCGTGTATATTAAACCATCTGGGGAACACACTCTCCTCACTTATACTGTTCACCTGGTAACATGTCCCATGTATATTAAACCATCAGGGGAACACACTCTCCTCACTTATACTGTTCACCTGGTAACATGTCCCGTGCGTATTAAACAATCAGGGGAACACACTCTCCTCACTTATACTGTTCACCTGGGGAAATGTCGCGTCAGTATTAAACCATCAGGGGAAAGCCCTCTCCTCACTTATACTGTTCACCTGCTGACATGTCCCGTGTGTATTAAACAATCAGGGGAACACACTCTACTCACTTATACTCTTCACCTGGTAACATGTCCCGTGCATATTAAACAATCAGGGGAACACGCTCTCTTCACTTATACTGTTCACCTGTTGACATGTCCAGTGTGTATTAAACAATGAGGGGAACACACTCTCCTCACTTATACTGTTCACCTGGTTACATGTCCCGTGTATATTAAACCATCAGGGGAAAGCCCTCTCCTCACTTATACTGTTCACCTGGTAACATGTCCTGTGGATATTAAACCATCAGGGGAACACACTCTCTTCACTTATACTGTTCACCTGGTAACATGTCCCGTGCCTGTTAAACCATCATGGGAACACACTCTCTTCACTTATACTGATGACCTGGTAACATGTCCCGTGCATGTTAAACCATCAGGGGAACACACTCTCCTCACTTATACTGTTGACCTGGTAACATGTCCTGTGGATATTAAACCATCAGGGGAACACACTCTCCTCACTTATACTGTTTACCTGGTAACATGTCCTGTGGATATTAAACCATCAGGGGAACACACTCTCTTCACTTATACTGTTCACCTGGGAACATGTCCCGTGTATATTAAACCATCAGGGGAAAGCCCCCTCCTCACTTATACTGTTCACCTGGTAATAAGTCCCGTGTATATTAAACCATCAGGGGAATAAAGTCTCCTCACTTATACTGTTCACCTGTTAACATGTCCCGTGTATATTAAACCATCAGGGGAACACACTCTCCTCACTTATACTGTTCACCTGGTAACATGTCCCGTGCGTATTAAGCAATCAGGGGAACACACTCTCCTCACTTATACTGTTCACCTGGGGAAATGTCGCGTCAGTATTAAACCATCAGGGGAAAGCCCTCTCCTCACTTATACTGTTCACCTGCTGACATGTCCCGTATGTATTAAACAATCAGGGGAACACACTCTTCTCACTTATACTGTTCACCTGGGGAAATGTCCCGTCAGTATTAAACAATCAGGGGAACACGCTCTCCTCACTTATACTGTTCACCTGGTAACATGTCCCGGGTATATTAACCCATCAGGGGAACTCACTCTGCTCACTTATACTCTTCACCTGGTAACATGTCCCGTGCATATTAAACAATCAGGGGAACACGCTCTCCTCACTTATACTGTTCACCTGGTAACATGTCCCGTGCATATTAAACCATCAGGGGAACACACTCTCCTCACTGATACTGTTCACCTGGTATCATGTCCCGTACCTGTTAAACCATCAGGGGAACACACACTCCTCACTTATACTGTTGACCTGGTAACATGTCCCGTGCATGTTAAACCATCAGGGGAACTACTCTCCTCACTTATACTGTTCACCTGGTAACATGTCCCGGGTGTATTAAACCATCAGGGGAATAAAGTCTCCTCACTTATACTGTTCACCTGGTAACATGTCCCGTGTATATTAACCCATCAGGGGAACACACTCTCCTCACTTATACTGTTCACCTGGTAACATGTCCCGTGTATATTAAACCATCAGGGGAAAGGCCTCTCCTCACTTATACAGTTCACCTGGTAACATGTCCTGTAGATATTAAACCATCAGGGGAACACACTCTCCTCACTTATACTGTTTACCTGGTAACATGTCCCGTGTATATTAACCCATCAGGGGAACACACTCTCCTCACTTATACTGTTCACCTGGTAACATGTCCCGTGTATATTAAACCATCAGGGGAAAGCCCTCTCCTCACTTATACTGTTCACCTGGTAACATGTCCTGTGGATATTAAACCATCAGGGGAACACACTCTCCTCACTTATACTGTTCACCTGGTAACATGTCCTGTGGATATTAAACCATCAGGGGAACACACTCTCTTCACTTATACTGTTCACCTGGTAACATGTCACGTGTGTATTAAACCATCAGGGGAACTCACTCTGCTCACTTATACTCTTCACCTGGTAACATGTCCCGTGCATATTAAACAATCAGGGGAACACGCTCTCCTCACTTATACTGTTCACCTGGTAACATGTCCCGGGTATTTTAAACCATCAGGGGAACACACTTTCCTCACTTATACTGTTCACCTGGTAACATGTCCCGTGTGTATTAAACAATCAGGGGAACACACTCTCCTCACTTATACTGTTCACCTGCTAACATGTCCCGTGTATTATGAACCATCAGGGGAATACAGTCTCCTCACTTATACTGTTCACCTGGTAACATGTCCTGTGGATATTAAACCATCAGGGGAACACACTCTCTTCACTTATACTGTTCACCTGGTAACATGTCACGTGTGTATTAAACCATCAGGGGAACTCACTCTGCTCACTCATACTCTTCACCTGGTAACATGTCCCGTGCATATTAAACAATCAGGGGAACACGCTCTCCTCACTTATACTGTTCACCTGGTAACATGTCCCGGGTATTTTAAACCATCAGGGGAACACACTTTCCTCACTTATACTGTTCACCTGGTAACATGTCCCGTGTGTATTAAACAATCAGGGGAACACACTCTCCTCACTTATACTGTTCACCTGCTAACATGTCCCGTGTATATTGAACCATCAGGGGAACACACTCTCCTCACTTATACTGTTCACCTGCTAACATGTCCCGGGTATTTTAAACCATCAGGGGAACACACTCTCCTCACTTATACTGTTCACCAGGTGACATGTCCCGTGTGTATTAAATCATCAGGGGAACACACTCTCCTCACTTATACTGTTTACCTGGTAACATGTCCCATGTACATTAAACCATCAGGGGAACACACTCTCCTCACTTATACTGTTCACCTGGTATAATGTCCCGTGCGTATTAAACCATCAGGGGAACACACTCTCCTCACCTATACTGTTCACCTGGTAACATGTCCCGGGTGTATTAAACCATCAGGGGAATAAAGTCTCCTCACTTAAACTGTTCACCTGGTAATAAGTCCCGTGTATATTAAACCATCAGGGGAACACTCTCTCCTCACTTATACTGTTCACCTGGTAACATGTCCTGTGGATATTAAACCATCAGGGGAACACACTCTCCTCACTTATACTGTTTACCTGGTAACATGTCCTGTGGATATTAAACCATCAGGGGAACACACTCTCTTCACTTATCCTGTTCACCTGGTAACATGTCCCGTGTGTATTAAACAATCAGGGGAACACACTCACCTCACTTATACACTTCACCTGGTAACATGTCCCATGCATATTAAACAATAAGGGGAACACGCTCTCTTCACTTATACTGTTCACCTGTTGACATGTCCTGTGTGTATTAAACCATCATGGGAACTCACTCTGCTCACTTATACTCTTCACCTGGTAACATGTCCCGTGCATATTAAACAATCAGGGGAACAGGCTCTCCTCACTTATACTGTTCAACTGGTAACATGTCCCGGGTATATTAAACCATCAGGGGAACACACTTTCCTCTCTTATACTGTTCACCTGGTAACATGTCCCGTGTGTATTAAACAATCAGGGGAACACACTCTCCTCACTTATACTGTTCACCTGCTAACATGTCCCGTGTATATTGAACCATCAGGGGAATACAGTCTCTTCACTTATACTGTTCACCAGGTGACATGTCCCATGTACATTAAACCATCAGAGGAACACACTCTCCTCACTTATACTGTTCACCTGGTAACATGTCCCGTGTGTATTAAACAATCAGGGGAACACACTCTCCTCACTTATACTGTTCACCTGCTAACATGTCCCGTGTATATTGAACCATCAGGGGAACACACTCTCCTCACTTATACTGTTCACCTGCTAACATGTCCCGGGTATTTTAAACCATCAGGGGAACACACTCTCCTCACTTATACTGTTCACCAGGTGACATGTCCCGTGTGTATTAAATCATCAGGGGAACACACTCTCCTCACTTATACTGTTTACCTGGTAACATGTCCCATGTACATTAAACCATCAGGGGAACACACTCTCCTCACTTATACTGTTCACCTGGTATAATGTCCCGTGCGTATTAAACCATCAGGGGAACACACTCTCCTCACCTATACTGTTCACCTGGTAACATGTCCCGGGTGTATTAAACCATCAGGGGAATAAAGTCTCCTCACTTAAACTGTTCACCTGGTAATAAGTCCCGTGTATATTAAACCATCAGGGGAACACTCTCTCCTCACTTATACTGTTCACCTGGTAACATGTCCTGTGGATATTAAACCATCAGGGGAACACACTCTCCTCACTTATACTGTTTACCTGGTAACATGTCCTGTGGATATTAAACCATCAGGGGAACACACTCTCTTCACTTATCCTGTTCACCTGGTAACATGTCCCGTGTGTATTAAACAATCTGGGGAACACACTCACCTCACTTATACACTTCACCTGGTAACATGTCCCATGCATATTAAACAATAAGGGGAACACGCTCTCTTCACTTATACTGTTCACCTGTTGACATGTCCTGTGTGTATTAAACCATCATGGGAACTCACTCTGCTCACTTATACTCTTCACCTGGTAACATGTCCCGTGCATATTAAACAATCAGGGGAACAGGCTCTCCTCACTTATACTGTTCACCTGGTAACATGTCCCGGGTATATTAAACCATCAGGGGAACACACTTTCCTCACTTATACTGTTCACCTGGTAACATGTCCCGTGTGTATTAAACAATCAGGGGAACACACTCTCCTCACTTATACTGTTCACCTGCTAACATGTCCCGTGTATATTGAACCATCAGGGGAATACAGTCTCCTCACTTATACTGTTCACCAGGTGACATGTCCCATGTACATTAAACCATCAGAGGAACACACTCTCCTCACTTATACTGTTCACCTGGTATAATGTCCCGTGCGTATTAAACCATCAGGGGAACACACTCTCCTCACTTATACTGTTCACCTGTTGACATGTCGTGTGTTTTAAACCATCATGGGAACACACTCTCCTCACTTATACTGTTGACCTGGTAACATGTCCCATGCATGTTAAACCATCAGGGGAACTACTCTCCTCACTTACACTGTTCACCTGGTAATATGTCCCGGGTGTATTAAACCATCAGGGGAACACACTCTCCTCACTTATACTGTTCACCTGGTAACATGTCCCGTGTATATTAAACCATCAGGGGAACACACTCTCCTCACTTATACTGTTCACCTGGTAACATGACCCGTGTATATTAAACCATCAGGGGAACACAATCTCCTCACTTAAACTGTTCACCTGGTGACATGTCCCGTATATATTTAACAATCAGGGGAAAGCCCTCTCCTCACTTATACTGTTCACCTGGTAACATGTCCTGTGGATATTAAACCATCAGGGGAACACACTCTCCTCACTTATACTGTTTACCTGGTAACATGTCCCATGTACATTAAACCATCAGGGGAACACACTCTCCTCACTTATACTGTTCACCTGGTAACATGTCCCATGTATATTAAACCATCAGGGGAACACTCTCTCCTCACTTATACTGTTCACCTGGTAACATGACCCGTGTATATTAAACCATCAGGGGAACACAATCTCCTCACTTAAACTGTTCACCTGGTGACATGTCCCGTATATATTTAACAATCAGGGGAAAGCCCTCTCCTCACTTATACTGTTCACCTGGTAACATGTCCTGTGGATATTAAACCATCAGGGGAACACACTCTCCTCACTTATACTGTTTACCTGGTAACATGTCCCATGTACATTAAACCATCAGGGGAACACACTCTCCTCACTTATACTGTTCACCTGGTAACATGTCCCATGTATATTAAACCATCAGGGGAACACACTCTCCTCACTTATACTGTTGACCTGGTAACATGTCCCGTGCATGTTAAACCATCAGGGGAACTACTCTCCTCACTTATACTGTTCACCTGGTAACATATCCAGTGTATATTTAATAATCAGTGGAACACACTCTCCTCACGTATACTGTTCACCTGGTAACATGTCCCGGGTGTATTAAACCATCAGGGGAATAAAGTCTCCTCACTTATACTGTTCACCTGGTAACATGTCCCGTGCGTATTAAACAATCAGGGGAACTCACTCTCTTCACTTTTACTGTTCACCTGTTGACATGTCGTGTGTTTTAAACCATCAGGGGAACACACTCTCCTCACTTATACTGTTCACCTGGTAACATGTCCCGTGCGCATTAAACAATCAGGGGAACTCACTCTCTTCACTTTTACTGTTCACCTGTTGACATGTCGTGTGTTTTAAACCATCAGGGGAACACACTCTCCTCACTTATACTGTTCACCTGGTAACATGTCCCGTGTGTATTAAACAATCAGGGGAACACACTCTTCTCACTTATAATGTTCACCTGGGGAAATGTCCCGTCAGTATTAAACCATCAGGGGAACACACTCTCCTCACTTATACTGTTCACCTGGTAACATGTCCCATGTACATTAAAACATCAGGGGAACACACTCTCCTCACTTATACTGTTCACCTGGTATAATGTCCCGAGCGTATTAAACCATCAGGGGAACACACTCTCCTCACTTATACTCTTCACCTGGTAACATGTCCCGTGCATATTAAACAATCAGGGGAACACGCTCTCTTCACTTATACTGTTCACCTGTTGACATGTCCAGTGTATATTAAACAATCAGGGGAACTCACTCTGCTCACTTATACTCTTCACCTGGTAACATGTCCCGTGCATATTAAACAATCAGGGGAACACGCTCTCCTCACTTATACTGTTCACCTGGTAACATGTCCCGTGCATATTAAACCATCAGGGGAACACACTCTCCTCACTGATACTGTTCACCTGGTAACATGTCCCGTGCCTGTTAAACCATCATGGGAACACACTCTCTTCACTTATACTCTTCACCTGGTAACATGTCCCGTGCAAATTAAACAATCAGGGGAACACGCTCTCCTCACTTATACTGTTCACCTGGTAACATGTCCCGTGCATATTAAACCATCAGGGGAACACACTCTCCTCACTTATACTGTTCACCTGGTAACATGTCCCGGGTGTATTAAACCATCAGGGGAATAAAGTCTCCTCACTTATACTGTTCACCTGGTAACATGTCCCGTGTATATTAAACCATCAGGGGAACACACTCTCCTCACTTATACTGTTCACCTGGTAACATGTCCCGTGTATATTAAACCATCAGGGGAACACACTCTCCTCACTTATACTGTTCACCTGGTTACATGTCCCGTGTATATTAAACCATCAGGGGAACACACTCTCCTCACTTATACTGTTCACCTGGTAATAAGTCCCGTGTATATTAAACCATCAGGGGAACACAATCTCCTCACTTAAACTGTTCACCTGGTGACATGTCCCGCATATATTTAACAATCAGGGGAACACACTCTCCTCACTTATACTGTTCACCTGGTAACATGTCCCGTGTATATTAAACCATCAGGGGAAAGCCCTCTCCTCACTTATACTGTTCACCTGGTAACATGTCCTGTGGATATTAAACCATCAGGGTAACACACTCTCCTCACTTATACTGTTTACCTGGTAACATGTCCTGTGGATATTAAACCATCAGGGGAACACACTCTCTTCACTTATCCTGTTCACCTGGTAACATGTCCCGTGTGTATTAAACAATCAGGGGAACACACTCTCCTCACTTATACACTTCACCTGGTAACATGTCCCGTGCATATTAAACAATAAGGGGAACACGCTCTCTTCACTTATACTGTTCACCTGTTGACATGTCCTGTGTGTATTAAACCATCATGGGAACTCACTCTGCTCACTTATACTCTTCACCTGGTAACATGTCCCGTGCATATTAAACAATCAGGGGAACACGCTCTCCTCACTTATACTGTTCACCTGGTAACATGTCCCGGGTATATTAAACCATCAGGGGAACACACTTTCCTCACTTATACTGTTCACCTGGTAACATGTCACGTGTGTATTAAACAATCAGGGGAACACACTCTCCTCACTTATACTGTTCTCCTGCTAACATGTCCCGTGTATATTGAACCATCAGGGGAATACAGTCTCCTCACTTATACTGTTCACCAGGTGACATGTCCCGTGTGTATTAAATCATCAGGGGAACACACTCTCCTCACTTATACTGTTTACCTGGTAACATGTCCCATGTACATTAAAACATCAGGGGAACACACTCTCCTCACTTATACTGTTCACCTGGTATAATGTCCCGAGCGTATTAAACCATCAGGGGAACACACTCTCCTCACTTATCCTGTTCACCTGGTAACATGTCCCGTGCCTGTTAAACCATCATGGGAACACAATCTCCTCACTTATACTGTTGACCTGGTAACATGTCCCGTGCATGTTAAACCATCAGGGGAACTACTCTCCTCACTTACACTGTTCACCTGGTAACATGTCCCGGGTGTATTAAACCATCAGGGGAATAAAGTCTCCTCCCTTATACTGTTCACCTGTAACATGTCCCGTGTATATTAAACCATCAGGGGAACACACTCTCCTCACTTATACTGTTCACCTGGTAACATGTCCCGTGTATATTAAACCATCAGGGGAACACACTCTCCTCACTTATACTGTTCACCTGGTAACATGTCCCGTGCCTGTTAAACCATCATGGGAACACAATCTCCTCACTTATACTGTTGACCTGGTAACATGTCCCGTGCATGTTAAACCATCAGGGGAACTACTCTCCTCACTTACACTGTTCACCTGGTAACATGTCCCGGGTGTATTAAACCATCAGGGGAATAAAGTCTCCTCCCTTATACTGTTCACCTGTAACATGTCCCGTGTATATTAAACCATCAGGGGAACACACTCTCCTCACTTATACTGTTCACCTGGTAACATGTCCCGTGTATATTAAACCATCAGGGGAACACAATCTCCTCACTTAAACTGTTCACCTGGTGACATGTCCCGTGTATATTAAACCATCAGGGGAAAGCCCTCTCCTCACTTATACTGTTCACCTGGTAACATGTCCTGTGGATATTAAACCATCAGGGGAACACACTCTCCTCACTTATACTGTTTACCTGGTAACATGTCCTGTGGATATTAAATCATCAGGGGAACACACTCTCTTCACTTATACTGTTCACCTGGTAACATGTCCCGTGTGTATTAAACAATCAGGGGAACACACTCACCTCACTTATACACTTCACCTGGTAACATGTCCCGTGCATATTAAACAATCAGGGGAACACGCTCTCCTCACTTATACTGTTCATCTGGTAACATTTCCTGTGTATATTAAACCATCAGGGGAAAACACTCTCCTCACTTATACTGTTCACCTGTTGACATGTCCTATGTATATTAAACCATCAGGGGAAAGCACTCTCCTCACTTATACTGTTCACCTGGTAACATGTCCCGTGTATATTAAACCATCAGGGGAACTCACTCTCCTCACTTATACTGTTCACCTGGTAACATTTTCTGTGTATATTAAACCATCAGGGGAAAACACTCTCCTCACTTATACTGTTCACCTGTTGACATGTCGTGTGTTTTAAACCATCAGGGGAACTCACTCTCCTCACTTATACTGTTCACCTGGTAACATGTCCCGTGTATATTAAACCATCAGGGGAAAGCCCTCTCCTCACTTATACTGTTCACCTGGTAACATGTCCCGTGTGTATTAAACCATCAGGGGAACACACTCTCCTCACTTATACTGTTCACCTGGTAACATGTCCCGGGTGTATTAAACCATCAGGGGAACACCCTCTCCTCACTTATACTGTTGACCTGGTAACATGTCCCGTGCGTGTTAAACCATCAGTGGAACACACTCTCCTCACTTATACTGTTCACCTGGTAACATGTCCCGTGCGTGTTAAACCATCAGGGGAACACACTCTCCTCACTTATACTGCTCACCTGGTAACATGTCCCGTGTGTATTAAACCATCAGGGGAACACCCTCTCCTCACTTATACTGTTGACCTGGTAACATGTCCCGTGCGTGTTAAACCATCAGGGGAACACACTCTCCTCACTTATACTGTTCACCTGGTAAAATGTCCCGTGCATGTTAAACCATCAGTGGAACACACTCTCCTCACTTATACTGTTCACCTGGTAACATGTCCCGTGTATATTAAACCATCAGGAGAACACACTCTCCTCACTTACACTGTTCACCTGGTAACATGTCCCGTGTGTACTAAACCATCAGGGGCAAGCCCTCTCCTCACTTATACTGTTCACCTGGTAATAAGTCCCGTGTATATTAAACCATCACGGGAACACCCTCTCCTCACTTATACTGTTCACCTGGCAACATGTCCCGTGTACATTAAACCATCAGGGGAACACCCTCTCCTCACTTATACTGTTCACCTGGTATCATGTCCTGTGCATATTAAACCATCAGGGGAACACACTCTCCTCACTTATACTGTTCACCTGGTAACATGTTCCGTGTATATTAAACCATCAGGGGAACACCCTCTCCTCACTTATACTGTTCACCTGGCAACATGTCCCGTGTATTTTAAACCATCAGGGGAACACACTCTCCTCACTTATACTGTTCACCTGGTAACATGTCCCGTGTATATTTAACAATCAGGGGAACACACTCTCCTCACTTATACTGTTCACCTGTTTACATGTCCCGTGTACATGAAACCATCAGGGGAACACATTGTCCTCACTGATACTGTTCACCTGCTAACATGTCCCGTGTATATTAAACAATGAGGGGAACACACTCTCCTCACCTATCCTCGTCACCTGGTAACATGTCCCACGTATATTAAACAATCAGGGGAACACGCTCTCTTCACTTATACTGTTCACCTGGTAACATGTCCCATGTATATTAAACAATCAGGGGAACACAGTCTCCTCACTTCTAATCTTCACCTGGTGACACGTCCCGTGCGTGTTAAACCGTCAGTGGAACACACTCTCCTCACTTATACTGTTCACCTGGTAACATGTCCCGTGCGTGTTAAACCATCAGGGGAACACACTCTCCTCACTTATACTGCTCACCTGTTAACATGTCCCGTGAGTATTAAACAATCAGGGAAACACACTCTCCTCACTTATACTTTTCACCTCGTAACCTGTCCCGTGTATATTAAACGATCAGGGGAAGACACTCTCCTCACTTATACTGTTCACCTGGTAACATGTCCCGTGTATATTAAACCATCAGGGGAAAGCACTCCCCTCACTTATACTGTTCAGCTGGTAACATGTCCCGTGAATATTATACCATCAGGGGAACACACTGTCCTCAGTTATACTGTTCACCTGCTAACATGTCCCGTGTATATTAAACCATCAGGGGAAGACACTCTCCTCACTTATACTGTTCACCTGGGAACATGTCCCGTGTATATTAAACCATCAGTGGAACACACTCTCCTCACTTATACTGTTCACCTGGTAACATGTCCCGTGTATATTATACCATCAGGGGAACACACTCTCCTCACTTATACTGTTCACCTGCTAACATGTCCCGTGTATATTAAACCATCAGGGGAAGAAACTCTCCTCACTTATACTGTTCACCTGGTAACATGTCCCGTGTGTATTAAACCATCAGGGGAACACACTCTCTTCACAAATACTGTTCACCTGGTAACATGTCCTGTGTATATTAGACCTTCAGGGGAACACACTCTCCTCACCTATACTGTTCACCTGGTAACATGTCCCGTGTGTATTAAACCATCAGGGGAAAGCCCTCTCCTCACATATACTGTTCACCTGGTAATAGGTCCCGTGTATATTAAACCATCAGGGGAACACACTCTCCTCACTTATACTGTTCACCTGGTAACATGTCCCGTGTATATTAAACCATCAGGGGAAATCCCTCTCCTCACTTATACTGTTCACGTGGTGATAAGTCCCGTGTATATTAAACCATCATGGGTAAGCCCTCTCCTCACTTATGCTGTTCACC
The DNA here is from genome assembly GCF_036365525.1 of Heterodontus francisci. NCBI lineage: Eukaryota > Metazoa > Chordata > Chondrichthyes > Heterodontiformes > Heterodontidae > Heterodontus > Heterodontus francisci. The sequence goes on from NW_027142345.1 coordinate 4,121,743, forward strand.
TGGTAACATGTCCCGTGTATATTAAACAATCAGGGGAACTCACTCTCGTCACTTATACTGTTCACCTGGGGAAATGTCCCGTCAGTATTAAACCATCAGTGGAACACACTCTCCTCACTTATACTGTTCACCTGGTAACATGTCCCGTGTATATTAAACAATCAGGGGAACTCACTCTCCTTACATATACTGTTCACCTGGGAACATGTCCTGTGTTTATTCAACAATCATTGGAACACACTCTCCTTACAGATACTGTTCACCTGGGAACATGTCCTGTGTTTATTCAACAATCAGTGGAACACACTCTCCTTACATATACTGATCACCTGGTAACATGTCCCGTGTGTATTAAACCATCAGGGGAAAGCCCTCTCCTCACATATACTGTTCACCTGGTAATAGGTCCCGTGTATATTAAACCATCAGGGGAACACACTCTCCTCACTTATACTGTTCACCTGGTAACATGTCCCGTGTATATTAAACCATCAGGGGAAATCCCTCTCCTCACTTATACTGTTCACGTGGTGATAAGTCCCGTGTATATTAAACCATCATGGGTAAGCCCTCTCCTCACTTATGCTGTTCACCTGGTAACATGTCCCGTGTATATTAAACAATCAGGGGAACTCACTCTCGTCACTTATACTGTTCACCTGGGGAAATGTCCCGTCAGTATTAAACCATCAGTGGAACACACTCTCCTCACTTATACTGTTCACCTGGTAACATGTCCCGTGTATATTAAACAATCAGGGGAACTCACTCTCCTTACATATACTGTTCACCTGGGAACATGTCCTGTGTTTCTTAAACCATCAGGGGAACACACTCTCCTCACTTATACTGTTCACCTGGTGACTAGTCCCGTATATATTTAACAATCAGGGGAACACACTCTCCTCACTTATACTGTTCACCTGGTAACATGTCCAACGTATATTAAGCAATCAGGGGAACACGCTCTCTCCACTTATACTGTTCACCTGGTAACATGTCCCATGTATATTAAACCATCAGGGGAACACACTCTCTTCATATATACTGTTCACCTGGTAACATGTCCCGTGAATATTAGACCATCAGGGGAACACACTCTCCTCACTTCTACTCTTCACCTGGTGACACGTCCCGTGCATGTTAAACCATCAGGGGAAGACACTCTCCTCACTTATACTGCACACCTGTTAACATGTCCCGTGAGTACTAAACAATCAGGGAAACACACTCTCCTCACTTATACTTTTCACCTCGTAACCTGTCCCGTGTATATTAAACCATCAGGGGAAGACACTCTTCTCACTTATACTGTTCACCTGGTAACATGTCCCGTGTATATTAAACCATCAGGGGAAAGCCCTCTCCTCACTTATACCGTTCAGCTGGTAACATGTCCCGTGTATATTATACCATCAGGGGAACACACTGTCCTCACTTATACTGTTCACCTATTGACATGTCCCGGGTATATTAAACAATCAGGGGAAGACACTCTCCTCACTTATACTGTTCACCTGGTAACATGTCGCGTGTATATTAAACCATCAGAGGAACACACTCTCCTCACTTATACTGTTCACCTGGTAACATGTCCCGTGTATATTAAACCATCAGGGGAACACACTCTCCTCACTTATACTGTTCACCTGCTAACATGTCCCGTGTATATTAAACCATCAGGGGAAGACACTCTCCTCACTTATACTGTTCACCTGGTAACATGTCCCGTGTGTATTAAACCATCAGGGGAACACACTCTCTTCACAAATACTGTTCACCTGGTAACATGTCCTGTGTATATTAGACCTTCAGGGGAACACGCTCTCCTCACCTATACTGTTCACCTGGTAACATGTCCCGTGTGTATTAAACCATCAGGGGAACACACTCTCCTCACCTATGCTGTTCACCTGGTAACATGTCCCGTGTGTATTAAACCATCAGGGGAATACACTCTCCTCACTTATACTTTTGACCTGGTAACATGTCCCGTGCATGTTAAACCATCAGGGGAACTACTCTCCTCACTTATACTGTTCACCTGGTAAAATGTCCCGTGCATGTTAAACCATCAGTGGAACACACTCTCCTCACTTATACTGTTCACCTGGTAACATGTCCCGTGTATATTAAACCATCAGGGGAACACACTCTCCTCACTTATACTGTTCACCTGGTAACATGTCCCGTGTGTATTAAACCATCAGGGGAAAGCCCTCTCCTCACTTATACTGTTCACCTGGTAATAAGTCCCGTGTATATTAAACCATCAGGGGAACACACTCTCCTCACTTATACTGTTCACCTGGTGACATGTCCCGTATATATTTAACAATCAGGGGAACACACTCTCCTCACTTATATTGTTCACCTGGTAACATGTCCCGTGTATATTAAACCATCAGGGGAAAGCCCTCTCCTCACTTATACTGTTCACATGGTAACATGTCCCGTGTATATTAAACCATCAGGGGAAAGCCCTCTCCTCACTTATACTGTTCACGTGGTAATAAGTCCCGTGTATATTAAACCATCAGGGGAACACACTCTCCTCACTTATGCTGTTCACCTGGTGACTAGTCCCGTACATATTTAGCAATCAGGGGAACACACTCTCCTCACTTATACTGTTCACCTACTAACATGTCCCGTGTATATTAAACAATGAGGGGAACACACTCTCCTCACTTATACTCGTCACCTGGTAACATGTCCCACGTATATTAAGCAATCAGGGGAACACGCTCTCTCCACTTATACTGTTCACCTGGTAACATGTCCCATGTATATTAAACCATCAGGGGAACACACTCTCTTCATATATACTGTTCACCTGGTAACATGTCCCGTGAATATTAGACCATCAGGGGAACACACTCTCCTCACTTCTACTCTTCACCTGGTGACACGTCCCGTGCATGTTAAACCATCAGGGGAACACACTCTCCTCACTTATACTGCTCACCTGTTCACATGTCCCGTGAGTATTAAACAATCAGGGGAACACACTCTCCTCACTTACACTTTTCACCTCGTAACCTGTCCCGTGTATATTAAACCATCAGGGGAAGACACTCTCCTCACTTATACTGTTCACCTGGTAACATGTCCCATGTATATTAAACCATCAGGGGAAAGCCCTCTCCTCACTTATACTGTTCAGCTGGTAACATGTCCCGTGTATATTATACCATCAGGGGAACACACTGTCCTCACTTATACTGTTCACCTGCTAACATGTCCCGTGAATATTAAACCATCAGGGGAATACATTCTCCTCACTTATACTGTTCACCTGCTAACATGTCCCGTGTATGTTAAACCATCAGGGGAGTACATTATCCTCACTTATACTGTTCACCTGGTAACATGTCCCGTGTATATTAAACCATCAGGGGAATACATTCTCCTCACTTATACTGTTCACCTGGTAACATGTCCCGTGTATATTAAACCATCAGGGGAATACATTCTCCTCACTTATACTGTTCACCTGGTAACATATCCCGTGTGTATTAAACCATCAGGGGAAAGCACTCTCCTCACTTATACTGTTCACCTGGTAACAAGTCCCGTGTATATTAAACCATAAGGGGAACTCACTCTCCTCACTTTTCGTGTTCAACTGGTAACATGTCCTGTGCGTGTTAAACCATCAGGGGAAAACATTCTCCTAACTTATACAGTTCACCTGGTAACATGTCGTGTGTTTTAAACCATCAGGGGAACACACTCTCCTCACATATACTGTTCACCTGGGGAAATGTCCCGTCAGTATTAAACCATCAGTGGAACACACTCTCCTCACTTATACTGTTCACCTGGTAACATGTCCCGTGTATATTAAACCATCAGGGGAACACACTCTCCTCACATACACTGTTCACCTGGTAACATGTCCCTTGTATATTAAACCATCAGGGGAAAACACTCTCCTCACTTATACTGTTCAGCTGGTAACATGTCCCATGTATATTAAAACATCAGGGGAAAGCGTTCTCCTCACTTATACTGTTCAGCTGGTAACATGTCCCATGTATATTAAAACATCAGTGGAAAGCCTTCTCCTCACTTATGCTGTTCAGCTGGTAACATGTCCCGTGTATATTAAACCATCAGGGGAACACACTGTCCTCACTTATACTGTTCACCTGGTAACATGTCCTGTGTATATTAAACCATCAGGGGAACTCACTATCCTCACTTATACTGTTCAGCTGGTAACATGTCCCGTCAGTATTAAAACCTCAGTGGAACACACTCTCCTCACTTATACTGTTCACCTGGTAACATGTCCCGTGTATATTCAACAATCAGGGGAACACACTCTCCTCACATCTACTGTTCACCTGGGAACATGTCCTGTGTTTCTTAAACCATCAGGGGAACACAGTCTCCTCAGTATACTGTTCACCTGGTAACATGTCCCGTGTGTATTCAACAATCAGGGGAACACACTCTCCTCCCTTTTCTGTTCACCTGGTGACATGTCCCGTCAGTATTAAACCATCAGGGGAAGACACTCTCCTCCCTTTTCTGTTCACCTGGAAACATGTCCCGTGTGTATTAAACAATCAGGGGATCACACTCACCTCACTTATACTGTTCACCTGTTGACATGTCCTGTGTGTATTAAACCATCTGGGGAACTCGCTGTCCTCACTTATACTGTTCACCTGGTAACTTGTCCCATGTATATTAAACCATCAGGGGAAAGCCCTCTCCTCACTTATAATGTTCAACTGGTAATAAGTCCCGTGTATATTAAACCATCAGGGGAACACACTCTCCTCACTTATACTGTTCACCTGGCAACATGTCCCGTGTATATTAAACCATCAGGGGAACACACTCTCCTCACTTATACTGTTCACCTGGCAACATCTCCCGTGAGTATTAAACAATCAGGGGAACACACTCTCCTCACTTATACTGTTCACGTTGTAACATGTCCCGTGTATATTAAACCATCAGGGGAACACATAATCCTCACTTATACTGTTCACCTGGTAACATGTCCCGTGTATATTAAACCATCATGGGAACACACTCTCCTCACTGATACTGTTCACCTGGCAACATGTCCCGTGTACATTATACAATCAGGGGAACACACTCCCCTCACTTATAATGTTCACCTGGTAACATGTCCTGTGTGTGTTTAACCATCAGGGGAACAATCTCTCCTCACTTCTACTGTTCACCTGTTTACATGTCCCGTGTACATGAAACCATCAGGGGAACACATTGTCCTCACTGATACTGTTCACCTGCTAACATGTCCCGTGTATATTAAACAATGAGGGGAAAACACTCTCCTCACTGATACTCGTCACCTGGTAACATGTCCCACGTATATTAAACAATCAAAAGAATACGCTCTCTTCACTTATACTGTTGACCTGGTAACATGTCCCGTGCATGTTAAACCATCAGGGGAACTACTCTCCTCACTTATACTGTTCACCTGGTAAAATGTCCCGTGCATGTTAAACCATCAGTGGAACACACTCTCCTCACTTATACTGTTCACCTGGTAACATGTCCCGTGTATATTAAACCATCAGGGGAACACACTCACCTCACTTATACTGTTCACCTGGTAACATGTCCCGTGTGTATTAAACCATCAGGGGAAAGCCCTCCCCTCACTTATACTGTTCACCTGGTAATAAGTCCCGTGTATATTAAACCATCCGGGGAACACACTCTCCTCACTTATACTGTTCACCTGGTGACATGTCCCGTATATATTTAACAATCAGGGGAACACACTCTCCTCACTTATACTGTTCAGCTGGTAAGAAGTCCCGTGTATATTAAACCATCAGGGGAAAGCCTTCTCCTCACTTATACTGTTCACGTGATAATAAGTCCCGTGTATATTAAACCATCAGGGGAACACACTCTCCTCACTTATACTGTTCACCTGGTGACATGTCCCGTATATATTTAACAATCAGGGGAACACACTCTCCTCACTTATACTGTTCACCTACTAACATGTCCCGTGTATATTAAACAATGAGGGGAACACACTCTCCTCACTTATACTCGTCACCTGGTAACATGTCCCACGTATATTAAGCAATCAGGGGAACACGCTCTCTCAACTTATACTGTTCACCTGGTAACATGTCCCATGTATATTAAACCATCAGGGGAACACACTCTCTTCATATATACTGTTCACCTGGTAACATGTCCCGTGAATATTAGACCATCAGGGGAACACACTCTCCTCACTTCTACTCTTCACCTGGTGACACTTCCCGTGCATGTTAAACCATCAGGGGAACACACTCTCCTCACTTATAATGCTCAACTGTTAACATGTCCCGTGAGTATTAAACAATAAGGGGAACACACTCTCCTCACTTATACTGTTCACCTGGTAACATGTCCCCTGTATATTAAACCATCAGGGGAATACATTCTCCTCGCTTATTCTGTTCACCTGCTAACATGTCCCGTGTATATTGAACCATTAGGGGAATACATTCTCCTCACTTATACTGTTCATTTGGTAACATGTCCCGTGTATATTAAACCATCAGGGGAAAGCCCTCTCCTCACTTATATTGTTCAGCTGGTAACATGTCCCGTGTATATATTACCATCAGGGGAACACACTCTCCTCACTTATACTGTTCACCTGGTAACATGTCCCGTGTATGTTAAACCATCAGGGGAACTCACTCTCCTCACTTATACTGTTCACCTGTTGACATGTCATGTGTTTTAAACCATCAGGGGAACACACTCTCCTCACTTATACTGTTCACCTGGTAACATGTCCCGTGTGTTTTAAACCATCAGGGGAACTCACTCTCCTCACTTATACTGTTCACCTGGTAACATGTCCCGTGTATATTAAACCATCAGGGGAACTCACTCTCCTCACTTATACTGTTCACCTGTTGACATGTCATGTGTTTTAAACTATCAGGGGAACTCACTCTCCTCACTTATACTGTTCACTTGGTAACATGTCCCGTGTATATTAAACCATCAGGGGAACACACTCTCCTCACTTATACTGTTCACCTGGTAACATGTCCCGTGTATATTAAACCATCAGGGGAATACATTCTCCTCACTTATACTGTTCTCCTGGTAACATGTCCCGTGTATATTAAACCATCAGGGGAATACATTCTCCTCACTTATACTGTTCACCTGCTAACATGTCCCGTGTATGTTAAACCATCAGGGGAGTACATTATCCTCACTTATACTGTTCACCTGGTAACATGTCCCGTGTATATTAAACCATCAGGGGAATACATTCTCCTCACTTATACTGTTCACCTGTTAACATGTCCCGTGTATATTAAACCATCAGGGGAACACACTGTCCTCACTTATACTGTTGACCTGGTAACATGTCCCGTGTATATTAAACCATCAGGGGAAAGCACTCTCCTCACTTATACTGTTCACCTGATAACAAGTCCCGTGTATATTAAACCATAAGGGGAACTCACTCTCCTCACTTATCGTGTTCAACTGGTAACATGTCCTGTGCGTGTTAAAGCATCAGGGGAAAACATTCTCCTAACTTATACAGTTCACCTGGTAACATGTCCCACGTATATTAAACAATCAGGGGAACACGCTCTCTTCACTTATACTGCTCACCTGGTAACATCTCCCGTGAGTATTAAACAATCAGGGGAACACACTCTCCTCACTTATACTGTTCACGTTGTAACATGTCCCGTGTATATTAAACCATCAGGGGAACACACTCTCCTCACTTATACTGTTCACCTGGTAACATGTCCCGTGTATATTAAACCATCAGGGGAACACACTCTCCTCACTTATACTGTTCACCTGGTAACAATTCCCGTGTATATTAAACCATAAGGGCCACTCACTCTCCTCACTTATACTGTTCACCTGGTATCATGTCCTGTGTATATTAAACCATCAGGGGAACACACTCTCCTCACTTATAGTGTTCAACTGGTAACATGTCCTGTGTGTGTTAAACCATAAGGGGAAAACATTCTCCGAACTTAAACAGTTCACCTGGTAACATGTCGTGTGTTTTAAACCATCAGGGGAACTCACTCTCGTCACTTATACTGTTCACCTGGTGACATGTCCCGTCAGTATTAAATCATCAGTGGAACACACTCTCCTCACTTATACTGTTCACCTGGTAACATGTCCCGTGTATATTAAACCATCATGGGTAAGCACTCTCCTCACTTATGCTGTTCACCTGATGACATGTCCCGTGTATATTAAACCATCAGTGGAACACACTCTCCTCACTTATACTGTTCACCTGGTAACATGTCCCGTGTATATTAAACCATCATGGGTAAGCCCTCTCCTCACTTATGCTGTTCACCTGGTGACATGTCCCGTCAGTATTAAACCATCAGGGGAACCCACTCTCCTCACTTCTTCTGTTCACCTGGTATCATGTCCCGTGTTTATTCAACAATCAGGGGAACACATTCTCCTCACATATACTGTTCACCTGGTAACATGTCCTGTGTTTCTTAAACCATCAGGGGAACACACTCTCCTCACTTATACTGTTCACCGGGTGACATGTCCCGTCAGTATTAAACCATCAGGGGAAGACACTCTCCTCCCTTTTCAGTTCACCTGGTAACATGTCCCGTGAGTATTAAACAATCAGGGGATCACACTCACCTCACTTATACTGTTCACCTGTTGACATGTCCTGTGTGTATTAAACCATCTGGGGAACTCGCTGTCCTCACTTCTACTGTTCACCTGGTAACATGTCCCGTGTATATTAAACCATCAGGGGAAAGCCCTCTCCTCACTTATACTGTTCAACTGGTAATAAGTCCCGTGTATATTAAACCATCAGGGGAACACACTCTCCTCACTTATACTGTTCACCTGGCAACATGTCCCGTGTATATTAAACCATCAGGGGAACACACTCTCCTCACTTATACTGTTCACCTGGTAACATGTCCCACGTATATTAAACAATAAGGGGAACACGCTCTCTTCACTTCTACTGCTCACCTGGTAACATCTCCCGTGAGTATTAAACAATCAGGGGAACACACTCTCCTCACTTCTACCGTTCACCTGGTAACATGTCCTGTGTATATTAGACCATCAGGGGAACACACTCTCCTCACTTATAGTGTTCAACTGGTAACATGTCCTGTGTGTGTTAAACCATCAGGGGAAAACATTCTCCTAACTTATACAGTTCACCTGGTTACATGTCGTGTGTTTTAAACAATCAGGGGAACTCACTCTCGTCACTTATACTGTTCACCTGGTGACATGTCCCGTCACTAATAAACCATCAGTGGAACACACTCTCCTCACTTATACTGTTCACCTGGTAACATGTCCCGTGTATATTAAACCATCATGGGTAAGCCCTCTCCTCACTTATGCTGTTCACCTGATGACATGTCCCGTGTATATTAAACAATCAGGGGAACTCACTCTCCTCACTTATACTGTTCACCTGGTATCATGTCCTGTGTTTCTTAAACCATCAGGGGAACACAGTCTCCTCACTTATACTGTTCACCTGGTAACATGTCCCGTGTGTATTCAACAATCAGGGGAACACACTCTCCTCACTTATACTGTTCACCGGGTGACATGTCCCGTCAGTATTAAACCATCAGGGGAAGACACTCTCCTCCCTTTTCCGTTCAACTGGTAACATGTCCCGTGAGTATTAAACAATCAGGGGATCACACTCACCTCACTTATACTGTTCACCTGTTGACATGTCCTGTATGTATTAAACCATCTGGGGAACTCGCTGTCCTCACTTATACTGTTCACCTCGTAACATGTCCCGTGTATGTTAAACCATCAGGGGAAAGCCCTCTCCTCACTTATACTGTCAAACTGGTAATAAGTCCCGTGTATATTAAACCATCAGGGGAACACACTCTCCTCACTTATACTGTTCACCTGGCAACATGTCCCGTGTATATTAAACCATCAGGGGAACACACTCTCCTCACTTATACTGTTCACCTGGCAACATGTCCTGTGTGTATTAAACAATCAGGGGAACACACTCTCCTCACTTATACTGTTCACCTGGTAACATGTCCCGTGTATATTTAACAATCAGGGGAACACACTCTCCTCACTTATACTGTTCACCTGGTAACATGTCCCGTGCATATTAAACCATCAGGGGAAAGCCCTCTCCTCACTTATGCTGTTCAGCTGGGAACATGTCCCGTGTATATTATAACATCAGGGGAACACACTCTCCTCACTTATACTGTTCACCTGGTAACATGACCCGTGTATATTAAACCATCAGGGGAACACACTCTCCTCACTTATACTGTTCACCTGGTAACATGACCCGTGTATATTAAACCATCAGGGGAACACACTCTCCTCACATATACTGTTCACCTGGTAACATGACCCGTGTATATTAAACCATCAGGGGAATGCATTCTCCTCACTTATACTGTTCACCAGCTAACATGTCCCGTGTAAATTGAACCATCAGGGGAATACAGTCTCCTCACTTATACTGTTCACCTGGGAACATGTCCCGTGTATATTAAACCATCAGGGGAACACATTCTCCTCACTTATACTGTTCACCTGGTAACATGTCCCTTGTTTTTCAAAACATCCGGGGAACACACTCTCATGACTTATACTGTTCAGCTGGTAACATGTCCCGTGTATATTAAACCATCAGGGGAACACACTGTCCTCACTTATACTGTTCACCTGGTAACATGTCCTGTGTATATTAAACCATCAGGGGAACTCACTATCCTCACTTATGCTGTTCAGCTGGTAACATGTCCCGTGTATATTAAACCATCATGGGTAAGCCCTCTCCTCACTTATACTGTTCATCTGGGAACATGTCCCGTGTATATTATGCCATCAGGGGAAAACACTCTCCTCACTTATACTGTTCACTGGTAACATGTCCCGTGTATATTAAACCATCAGGGGAAAGCACTCTCCTCACTTATACTGTTCACCTGGTAACATGTCCCGTGTATATTAAACCATCAGGGGAACACACTCTCCTCACTTATACTGTTCACCTGATGACATGTCCCGGGTATATTAAACAATCAGGGGAACAGACTCTCCTCACTTATACTGTTCACAGGTTGACATGTCCTGTTTGTATTGAACCATCAGGGGAACTCACTCTCCTCACTTACACTGTTCACCTGGTAACATGTCCCGTTTGTATTAAACCATCAGGGGAACACACTCTCCTCACTTATACTGTTCACCTGCTAACATGTCCCTTGTATATTGAACCATGAGGGGAATACAGTCTCCTCACTTACACTGTTCACCTGGGAACATGTCCCGTGTATATTAAACCATCAGTGGAGCACACTCTCCTCACTTATACTGTTCACCTGGTAACATGTCCACTGCCTGTTAAACCATCATGGGAACACACTCTCTTCACTTATCCTCTTCACCTGGTGACACGTCCCGTCAGTATTAAACAATCATTGAATCACACTCTCCTCACTTATACTGTTCCCCTGGTAACATGTCCCGTGTATATTAAACCATCAGGGGAACACACTCTCCTCACTTATACTGTTCACCTGCTAACATGTCCCGTGTATATTAAACCATCAGGGGAACACACTCTCCTCACTTATACTGTTCACCTGCTAACATGTCCCGTGTATATTGAACCATGAGGGGAATACAATCTCCTCACTTACACTGTTCACCTGGGAACATGTCCCGTGTATATTAAACCATCAGTGGAACACACTTTCCTCACTTATACTGTTCACCTGGTAACATGTCCCGTGCATATTGAACCATCATGGGTAAGCCCTCTCCTCACTTATAGTGCTCACCTGGTAACATGTCCCATGTATATTATACCATCAGGGGAACACACTCTCCTCACTTATACTGTTCACCTGGTGACATGTCCCGTGTATATTAAAGCATCAGGGGAAAGCACTCTCCTCACTTATACTGTTCACCTGATGACATGTCCCGGGTATATTAAACCATCAGGGGAACTCACTCTCCTCACTTACACTGTTCACCTGGTAACATGTCCTGTTTGTATTAAACCATCAGGGGAACTCACTCTCCTCTCTTACACTGTTTACCTGGTAACATGTCCCGTGTGTATTAAACCATCAGGGGAACACACTCTCTTCACTTATACTGTTCTCCTGGTAACATGTCCCGTGTATATTAAACAATCAGGGGAACTCACTCTCCTCACTTATACTGTTCACCTGGTATCATGTCCTGTGCATATTAAACCATCAGGGGAACTCACTCTCCTCACTTACACTGTTCACCTGGTAACATGTCCTGTTTGTATTAAACCATCAGGGGAACTCACTCTCCTCTCTTACACTGTTTACCTGGTAACATGTCCCGTGTGTATTAAACCATCAGGGGAACACACTCTCTTCACTTCTACTGTTCACCTGGTAACATGTCCCCTGCCTGTTAAACCATCATGGGAACACACTCTGCTCACTTATACTGTTCACCTGGTAACATGTCCCGGGTGTATTAAACCATCAGGGGAACACACTATCCTCACTTATACTGTTGACCTGGTAACATGTCACGTGCATGTTAAACCATCAGGGGAACACCCTCTCCTCACTTATACTGTTCACCTGGTAACATGTCCCATGTATATTAAACCATGAGGGGAACACATTCTCCTCACTTATACTGTTCACCTGCTAACATGTCCCGTGTATACTGAACCATCAGGGGAACACACTCTCAACACTTATACTGTTCACATGGTAACATGTCCCGTGTATATTAAACCATGAGGGGAACACATTCTCCTCACTTATAATGTTCACCTGCTAACATGTCCCGTGTATACTGAACCATCAGGGGAACACACTCTCAACACTTATACTGTTCACATGGTAACATGTCCCGTGTATATTAAACCAACAGGGGAACACACTCTCCTCACTTATACTGTTCACCAGGTAACATGTCCCGTGTGTATTAAACCATCAGGGGAACACACTCTCCTCACTTATACTGTTCACCTGGTAACACGTCCCGTGTATATTAAACCATCAGGGGAACACACTCTCCTCACTTCTACTCTTCACCTGGTGACACGTCCCGTGCGTGTTAAACCATCAGGGGAACACACTCTCCTCACTTATACTTTTCACCTGGTAACATGTCCCGTGTATATTAAACCATCAGCGGAACACATTCTCCTCACTTATACTGTTCACCTGGTAACATGTCCTGTGTATATTAAACCATCAGGGGAAAACAGTCTCCTCACTTATACTGTTCACCTGGTAACATGTCCTGTGTATATTAAACCATCAGGGGAATACATTCTCCTCACTTATACTGTTCACCTGCTAAAATGTCCCGTGTATATTAAACCGTCAGGGGAAAGCCCTCTCCTCACTTTCACTGTTCAGCTGGTAACATGTCCCGTGTATATTATACCATCAGGGGAACACACTCTCCTCACTTATACTGTTCACCTGGTAACATGTCCCGTGTATATTAAACCATCAGGGGAACACACTCTCCTGACTTATACTTTTCACCTGGGAACATGTCCCGTGTATATTAAACCATCAGCGGTACACATTCTCCTCACTTATACTGTTCACCTGGTAACATGTCCTGTGTATATTAAACCATCAGGGGAAAACAGTCTCCTCACTTATACTGTTCACCTGGTAACATGTCCTGTGTATATTAAACCATCAGGGGAATACAATCTCCTCACTTATACTGTTCACCTGCTAAAATGTCCCGTGTATATTAAACAATGAGGGGAACACACTCTCCTCACTTATACTCGTCACCTTGTAACATGTCCCACGTATATTAAGCAATCAGGAGAACAGGCTCTCTTCTCTTATACTGTTCACCCGGTAACATGTCCCATTTATATTAAACCATCAGGGGAACACACTCTCTTCACATATGCTGTTCACCTGGTAACATGTCCCGTGTATATTAGACCATCATGGGAACACACTCTCCTCACTTCTACTCTTCACCTGGTGACACGTCCCGTGCGTGTTAAACCATCAGGGGAACAGACTATCCTCACTTATACTGCTCACCTGGTAACATGTCCCGTGTATATTAAACCATCAGCGGAACACATTCTCCTCACTTCTCCTGTTCACCTGGTAACATGTCCTGTGTATATTAAACCATCAGGGGAAAACAGTCTCCTCACTTATACTGTTCACCTGGTAACATGTCCTGTGTATATTAAACCATCAGGGGAATACATTCTCCTCACTTCTACTTTTCACCTGCTAAAATGTCCCGTGTATATTAAACCATCAGGGGAAAGCCCTCTCCTCACTTACACTGTTCAGCTGGTAACATGTCCCGTGTATATTATACCATCAGGGGAACACACTCTCCTCACTTATAATGTTCACCTGGTAACATGACCCGTGTATATTAAACCATCAGGGGAACAAACTCTCCTCACCTATACTGTTCACCTGGTAACATGTCCCGTGTATATTAAACCACCAGGGGAATACATTCTCCTCACTTGTACTGTTCATCAGCTAACATGTCCCGTGTATATTGAACCATCAGGGGAATACAGTATCCTCACTTCTACTGTTCACCTGGTAACATGTCCCGTGTATATTAAACCATCAGGGGAACACATTCTCCTCACTTATACTGTTCACCTGATAACATGTCCCTTGTTTTTTAAAATATCAGGGGAAAGCCCTCTCCTCACTTATACTGTTCACCTGGTAACATGTCCCGTGTATATTAAACCATCAGGGGAACTCACTCTCCTCACTTATACTGTTCACCTGGCCACATGTCCCGTGTATATTAAACCATCATGGGTAAGCCCGCTCCTCACTTATACTGTTCACCTGGTAACATGTCCCGTGTTATTAAACCATCAGGGCAAAACACTCTCCTCACTTATACTGTTCACCTGGTAACATGTCCCGTTTATATTAAAACATCAGGGGAAAGCTCTCTCATCACTTATACTGTTCACCTGGTAACATGTCCCGTGTATATTAAACCATCAGGGGAACTCACTCTCCTCACTTATACTGTTCACCTGGTAACATGTCCCGTGTATATTAAACCATCATGGGTAAGCCCGCTCCTCACTTCTACTGTTCACCTGATGACATGTCCCGGGTATATTAAACAATCAGGGGAACTCACTCTCCTCACTTATACTGTTCACCTGTTCACATGTCCTGTTTGTTTACACCATCAGGGGAACACACTCTCTTCACTTATACTGTTCTCCTGGTAACATGTCCCGTGCATATTAAACCATCAGGGGAACACACTCTCCTCACTTATACTGTTCACCTGTTCACATGTCCTGTTTGTTTACACCATCAGGGGAACACACTCTCTTCACTTATACTGTTCTCCTGGTAACATGTCCCGTGTATATTAAACCATCAGGGGAACACACTCTCCTCACTTCTACTGTTCACCTGGTAACATGTCCCCTGCCTGTTAAACCATCATGGGAACACACTCTCCTCACTTATACTGTTCACCTGGTGACACGTCCCGTCAGTATTAAACAATCATTGGATCACACTCTCCTCACTTATACTGTTCACCTGGTAACATGTCCCGGGTGTATTAAATCATCAGGGGAACACACTCTCCTCACTAATACTGTTGACCTGGTAACATGTCCCGTGCATGTTAAACCATCAGGGGAACACACTCTCCTCACTTATACTGTTCACCTGGTAACATGTCCCATGTATAATAAACCATGAGGGGAACACATTCTCCTCACTTATAATGTTCACCTGCTAACATGTCCCGTGTATATTGAACCATCAGGGGAACACACCCTCATCACTTATACTGTTCACATGGTAACAAGTCCCGTGTATATTAAACCAACAGTGGAACACACTCTCCTCACTTATACTGTTCACCTGGTAACATGTCCCGTGTATATTAAACCATCTGGGGAACACACTCTCCTCACTTATACTGTTCACCTGCTAACATGTCCCGTGTATATTAAACAATGAGGGGAACACACTCTCCTCACTTATACTCGTCACCTTGTAACATGTCCCACGTATATTAAGCAATCAGGAGAACAGCTCTCTTCTCTTATACTGTTCACCCGGTAACATGTCCCATTTATATTAAACCATCAGGGGAACACACTCTCTTCACATATGCTGTTCACCTGGTAACATGTCCCGTGTATATTAGACCATCATGGGAACACACTCTCCTCACTTCTACTCTTCACCTGGTGACACGTCCCGTGCGTGTTAAACCATCAGGGGAACACACTCTCCTCACTTATACTGCTCACCTGGTAACATGTCCCGTGAGTATTAAACATTCAGGGGAACACACTCTCCTGACTTATACTTTTCACCTGGTAACATGTCCCGTGTGTATTAAACCATCAGCGGAACACATTCTCCTCACTTATACTGTTCACCTGGTAACATGTCCTGTGTATATTAAACCATCAGGGGAAAACAGTCTCCTCACTTATACTGTTCACCTGGTAACATGTCCTGTGTATATTAAACCATCAGGGGAATACATTCTCCTCACTTATACTGTTCACCTGGTAACATGTCCCGTGTATATTAAACCATCAGGGGAACATACTCTCCACACTTACACTGTTCAGCTGGTAACATTTCCCGTGTATATTATACCATCAGGGGAACACACTCTCCTCACTTATACTGTTCACCTGGTAACATGTCCCGTGTATATTAAACCATCAAGGGAACACACTCTCCTGACTCATACTTTTCACCTGGTAACATGTCCCGTGTATATTAAACCATCAGCGGAACACATTCTCCTCACTTATACTGTTCACCTGGTAACATGTCCTGTGTATATTAAACCATCAGGGGAAATCAGTCTCCTCACTTATACTGTTCACCTGGTAACATGTCCTGTGTATATTAAACCATCAGGGGAATACATTCTCCTCACTTATACTGTTCACCTGCTAAAATGTCCCGTGTATATTAAACCATCAGGGGAAAGCCCTCTCCTCACTTACACTGTTCAGCTGGTAACATGTCCTCTGAATATTAAACCATCAGGGGAAAACAGTCTCCTCACTTATACTGTTCACCTGGTAACATGTCCTGTGTATATTAAACCATCAGGGGAATACATTCTCCTCACTTATACTGTTCACCTGCTAAAATGTCCCGTGTATATTAAACCATCAGGGGAAAGCCCTCTCCTCACTTACACTGTTCAGCTGGTAACATGACCCGTGTATATTAAACCATCAGGGGAACACACTCTCCTCACTTATACTGTTCACCTGGTAACATGTCCCGTGTATATTAAACCATCAGGGGAATACATTCTCCTCACTTGTACTGTTCACCAGTTAACATGTCCCGTGTATATTGAACCATCAGGGGAATACAGTATCCTCACTTATACTGTTCACCTTGTAACATGTCCCGTGTATATTAAACCATCAGGGGAACACATTCTATTCACTTATACTGTTCACCTGGTAACATGTCCCTTGTTTTTTAAAACATCAGGGGAAAGCCCTCTCCTCACTTATACTGTTCAGCTGGTAACATGTCCCGTGTATATTAAAACATCAGGGGAAAGCACTCTCATCACTTATACTGTTCACCTGGTAACATGTCCCGTGTATATTAAACCATCAGGGGAAAGCACTCTCATCACTTATACTGTTCACCTGGTAACATGTCCCGTGTATATGAAACCATCAGGGGAACACACTGTCCTCACTTATACTGTTCACCTGGTAACATGTCCCGTGTATATTAAACCATCAGGGGAACACACTGTCCTCACTTATACTGTTCATCTGGTAACATGCCCCGTGTATATTAAACCATCATGGGTGAGCCCGCTCCTCACTTATACTGTTCACCTGGTAACATGTCCCGTGCATATTATACCAGCAGGGGAACACACTCTCCTCACTTATACTGTTCACCTGGTAACATGTCCCGTGTATATTAAACAATCAGGGGAAAGCACTCTCCTCACTTATACTGTTCACCTGGTAACATGTCCCGTGTATATTAAACCATCAGGGGAACATACTCTCCACACTTACACTGTTCAGCTGGTAACATTTCCCGTGTATATTATACCATCAGGGGAACACACTCTCCTCACTTATACTGTTCACCTGGTAACATGTCCCGTGTATATTAAACCATCAAGGGAACACACTCTCCTGACTCATACTTTTCACCTGGTAACATGTCCCGTGTATATTAAACCATCAGCGGAACACATTCTCCTCACTTATACTGTTCACCTGGTAACATGTCCTGTGTATATTAAACCATCAGGGGAAATCAGTCTCCTCACTTATACTGTTCACCTGGTAACATGTCCTGTGTATATTAAACCATCAGGGGAATACATTCTCCTCACTTATACTGTTCACCTGCTAAAATGTCCCGTGTATATTAAACCATCAGGGGAAAGCCCTCTCCTCACTTACACTGTTCAGCTGGTAACATGTCCTCTGAATATTAAACCATCAGGGGAAAACAGTCTCCTCACTTATACTGTTCACCTGGTAACATGTCCTGTGTATATTAAACCATCAGGGGAATACATTCTCCTCACTTATACTGTTCACCTGCTAAAATGTCCCGTGTATATTAAACCATCAGGGGAAAGCCCTCTCCTCACTTACACTGTTCAGCTGGTAACATGACCCGTGTATATTAAACCATCAGGGGAACACACTCTCCTCACTTATACTGTTCACCTGGTAACATGTCCCGTGTATATTAAACCATCAGGGGAATACATTCTCCTCACTTGTACTGTTCACCAGTTAACATGTCCCGTGTATATTGAACCATCAGGGGAATACAGTATCCTCACTTATACTGTTCACCTTGTAACATGTCCCGTGTATATTAAACCATCAGGGGAACACATTCTATTCACTTATACTGTTCACCTGGTAACATGTCCCTTGTTTTTTAAAACATCAGGGGAAAGCCCTCTCCTCACTTATACTGTTCAGCTGGTAACATGTCCCGTGTATATTAAAACATCAGGGGAAAGCACTCTCATCACTTATACTGTTCACCTGGTAACATGTCCCGTGTATATTAAACCATCAGGGGAAAGCACTCTCATCACTTATACTGTTCACCTGGTAACATGTCCCGTGTATATGAAACCATCAGGGGAACACACTGTCCTCACTTATACTGTTCACCTGGTAACATGTCCCGTGTATATTAAACCATCAGGGGAACACACTGTCCTCACTTATACTGTTCATCTGGTAACATGCCCCGTGTATATTAAACCATCATGGGTGAGCCCGCTCCTCACTTATACTGTTCACCTGGTAACATGTCCCGTGCATATTATACCAGCAGGGGAACACACTCTCCTCACTTATACTGTTCACCTGGTAACATGTCCCGTGTATATTAAACAATCAGGGGAAAGCACTCTCCTCACTTATACTGTTCACCTGGTAACATGTCCCGTGTATATTAAACCATCAGGGGAACTCACTATCCTCACTTATACTGTTCAGCTGGAAACATGTCCCGTGTATATTAAACCATCATGGGTAAGCCCTCTCCTCACTTATACTGTTCACCTGGTATCATGTCCCGTGTATATTATACCATCAGGGGAACACACTCTCCTCACTTATACTGTTCACCTGGTAACATGTCCCGTGTATATTAAACCATCAGGGGAAAGCACTCTCCTCACTTATACTGTTCACCTGGTAACATGTCCCGTGTATATTAAACCATCAGGGGAACACACTCTCCTCACTTATACTGTTCACCTGATGACATGTCCCGGGTATATTAAACAATCAGGGGAACTCACTCTCCTCACTTATACTGTTCACCTGGTATCATGTCCTGTGTATAGTAAACCATCAGGGGAACAGACTATCCTCACTTATACTGTTCACAGGTTGACATGTCCTGTTTGTATTAAACCATCAGGGGAACTCACTCTCCTCACTTACACTGTTCACCTGGTAACATGTCCCGTTTGTATTAAACCATCAGGGGAACTCACTCTCCTCACTTACACTGTTTACCAGGTAACATGTCCCGTGTGTATTGAACCATCAGGGGAACACACTCTCCTCACTTATACTGTTCACCTGCTAACATGTCCCGTGTATATTGAACAATGAGGGGAATACAGTCTCCTCACTTACACTGTTCACCTGGGAACATGTCCCTTGTATATTAAACCATCAGTGGAACACACTCTCCTCACTTATACTGTTCACCTGGTAACATGTCCACTGCCTGTTAAACCATCATGGGAACACACTCTCTTCACTTATACTCTTCACCTGGTGACACGCCCGTCAGTATTAAACAATCATTGAATCACACTCTCCTCACTTATACTGTTCACCTGGTAACATGTCCCGTGTATATTAAACCATCAGGGGAACACACTCTCCTCACTTACAGTGTTCACCTGGTAACATGTCCCGTGCATATTGAACCATCATGGGTAAGCCCTCTCCTCACTTATAGTGCTCACCTGGTAACATGTCCCATGGATATTATACCATCAGGGGAACACTCTCTCCTCACTTATACTGTTCACCTGGTGACATGTCCCGTGTATATTAAAGCATCAGGGGAAAGCACTCTCCTCACTTATACTGTTCACCTGATGACATGTCCCGGGTATATTAAACAATCAGGGGAACTCACTCTCCTCACTTATACTGTTTACCTGGTAACATGTCCCGTGTGTATTAAACCATCAGGGGAACACACTCTCCTCACTTACACTGTTTACCTGGTAACATGTCCCGTGTGTATTAAACCATCAGGGGAACACACTCTCCTCACTTCTACTGTTCACCTGGTAACATGTCCCCTGCCTGTTAAACCATCATGGGAACACACTCTCCTCACTTAGACTGTTCACCTGGTGACACGTCCCGTCAGTATTAAACAATCATTGGATCACACTCTCCTCACTTATACTGTTCACCTAGTAACATGTCCCGGGTGTATTAAACCATCAGGGGAACACACTCTCCTCACTTATACTGTTGACCTGGTAACATGTCCCGTGCATGTTAAACCATCAGGGGAACACACTCTCCTCACTTATACTGTTCACCTGGTAACATGTCCCATGTATATTAAACCATGAGGGGAACACATTCTCCTCACTTATAATGTTCACCTGCTAACATGTCCCGTGTATATTGAACCATCAGGGGAATACAGTCTAATCACTTATACTGTTCACATGGTGACATGCCCCGTGTATATTAAAACAACAGGGGAACACACTCTCCTCACTTATACTGTTCACCTGGTAACATGTCCCGTGTATATTAAACCATCAGGGGAACACATTCTCCTCACTTATACTGTTCACCTGCTAACATGTCCCGTGTATATTAAACAATGAGGGGAACACAATCTCCTCACTTATACTGTTCACCTGGTAACATGTCCCGTGTATATTAAACCATCAGGGGAACACATTCTCCTCACTTATACTGTTCACCTGCTAACATGTCCCGTGTATATTAAACAATGAGGGGAACACACTCTCCTCACTTATACTCGTCACCTTGTAACATGTCCCACGTATATTAAGCAATCAGGAGAACAGGCTCTCTTCTCTTATTCTGTTCACCTGGTAACATGTCCCATGTATATTAAACCATCAGGGGAACACACTCTCTTCACATATACTGTTCACCTGGTAACATGTCCCGTGTATATTAGACCATCAGGGGAACACACTCTCCTCACTTCTACTCTTCACCTGGTGACACGTCCCGTGCGTGTTAAACCATCAGGGGAACACACTCTCCTCACTTATACTGCTCACCTGGTAACATGTCCCGTGTGTATTAAACAATCAGGGGAACACACTCTCCTGACTTATACTTTTCACCTGGTACCATGTCCCGTGTATATTAAACCATCAGCGGAACACATTCTCCTCACTTATACTGTTCACCTGGTAACATGTCCAGTGTATATTAAACCATCAGGGGAAAACAGTCTCCTCACTTATACTGTTCACCTGGTAACATGTCCCGGGTATATTAAACCATCAGGGGAACTCACTCTCCTCACTTACACTGTTTACCTGGTAACATGTCCCGTGTGTATTAAACCATCAGGGGAACACACTCTCTTCACTTATACTGTTCTCCTGGTAACATGTCCCGTGTATATTAAACCATCAGGGAAACACACTCTCCTCACTTCTACTGTTCACCTGGTAACATGTCCCCTGCCTGTTAAACCATCATGGGAACACACTCTCTTCACTTATACTGTTCTCCTGGTAACATGTCCCGTGTGTATTAAACAATCATTGGGTCACACTCTCCTCACTTATACTGTTCACCTGGTAACATTTCCCGGGTGTATTAAACCATCAGGGGAACACACTCTCCTCACTTATACTGTTGACCTGGTAACATGTCCCGTGCATGTTAAACCATCAGGGGAACACACTCTCCTCACTTCTACTGTTCACCTGGTAACATGTCCAATGTATATTAAACCATGAGGGGAACACATTCTCCTCACTTATAATGTTCACCTGGTAACATGTCCCGTGTATATTGAACCATCAGGGGAACACACCCTCATCACTTATACTGTTCACCTGGTAACATGTCCCGTGTATATTAAACCATCTGGGGAACACACTCTCCTCACTTATACTGTTCACCTGGTAACATGTCCCGTGTATATTAAACAATGAGGGGAACACACTCTCCTCACTTATACTGTTCACCTGCTAACATGTCCCGTGTATATTAAACCATCAGTGGAACACACTCTCCTCACTTATACTGTTCACCTGGTAACATGTCCCGTGTATATTAAACCATCAGGGGAAAGCCCTCTCCTCACTTATACTGTTCAGCTGGTAACATGTCCCGTGTGTATTATACCATCAGGGGAACACACTCTCCTCACTTATACTGTTCACCTGGTAACAAGTCCCGTGTATATTAAATCATCAGGGGAAAGCCCTCTTCTCACTTATGCTGTTCAGCTGGTAACATGTCCCGTGGATATTAAACCATCAGGGGAACACACTCTCCTCACTTATACTGTTCACCTGGTAACATGTCCCGTGCTTTTTGAACCATCAGGGGAATACAGTATCCTCACTTATACTGTTCACCTGGTGACATGTCCTGTGTATATTAAACCATCAGGGGAACACACTCTCCTC